>NC_077233.1:266028902-266628902 GCF_027887165.1 Monodelphis domestica | reverse complement strand
CTCTTTTAACTAGATCTATTTTTATTTTGGCTTTTTCAGATATCATGATGGTGACTCCTGCCTTTTTTTTATCAGTTGACGCCCAATAGATTTTGCTCTGTCCTCTTACCTTTACCCTATGCATAGCTACCGTCCTTACGTGTGTTTCTTGTAGACAGCATATGGTAGGGTTTTGTTTTCTAATCCACTCTGCCATTTGCTTGCTTTTTATGGGTGAGTTCATTCCATTCACTTTTAGAGTTATGATTTCCAGCTGTGTATTTCCCAGCATTTTGATTTCTACTCCTAGTCCTGACTTTTCTTCTTTCACCATTTCCTTCTATACCAATGTTGTTTTTAGTCAATGCCCACAATTCCCATCCTTATTTTACTTCCCTTTCTATCCCCTCCCTTCTTATTCCCCTTTTATTTTATTTACAGTTTCTTTAAACTATCCCTCACCCTCTCCCTCCCTTGTACTGCTTCCCTCCCCACCAATACTTTAGTTACCCTTTTATTTCCCTATAGGGCGCAAATCAATTCTCTGCCCCAATGGATTGAATTGTTCTTCCCTCTTTGAGTCAATTCCAATGCAGGTAAGAATTTTCCTATCTTAAACCTCTCTACCCTTCCATTGTATTGATGTTCTCCATCCTCCCGCGAGGAGCTTCTTTTTGACATATAAACTTACCCCGTTTTGTTTCTTTTCCCATTTCTTTTAGTAGTAAGCCCTTTTTAATCTCTCATTGTATGTATATATATATATATATATATATATATTTATGCATACATATATCTATATACATATTTATGTCTTAGCATTTCATCCTATACATTTTGTCCCTGTTCCCTCTATGTGAAATTCTTCTAGCCACCCAGGTGATAATACAAATTTTTAAGAGTTACCAATGACCTCTTTTTTCTTTTTTTCTCTTTTTTTTTCTTTTTTTCTTTTCTTTACTTATAGGTATACATATCATCTAGGGCAGCTCTCCAGCCAGTGATCCCCACCTGACACCCAGCTCTCACTTGTGGCTCCTAGTAGCTGCTAGCATGTGGCATCAGCCACACCCCGGGCAATGGCTTCTACAGGCCGGCCAAACCTTGTGAGGGTAGTCATCAGGTCGAACCAAAAGCTTTGATTATAAATGATTCTAGAGAAAGGAGGTCCTGGGTTCAAATTCAACCTCAGATACTTCCTAGCTGTGTGATCCTGGGCATGTCACAACCTCCATTGCCTAATCCTTTACCACTCTTCTGCCTTGGAACCAATAGATAGTATTTATTCTAAGGTGAAAGGTAAAGTTTTAAAAATTAAATACATATAATTTAAAAAATAAATGATTCTAGAAGTTTGATGATGAAAGGGATGAGAGTTAAGATGACAACTTGAAAAGATGTCAAGTGAAGGTTTTAAAGGTTTTTTGAAAGAGACTTAGCAAGTTTGAAGGCAGGATCTAAGGGAGTGATAAATGTACAAGCATTTGATAGAGACAGTTTTAGAAGTTACAAGCAGAGAGATTAGCTTTGGGCACGTCATGCAACGGATCAAAATCGTAGAGTGATTCTAGAGATGTGAAACAAGATACATGATAAAGATCATTATGTATAACCTTGATTTTCTGAGCTATTCCAATGGTCTTGCATTCTGAGAACCTAGGGCCTGGGAGTGAGTCTGGACAAGCGTTAGTGAGGAGCATCATAGCTGGAGTGTGAATTTTTAGAGTCAGCTATATTAATGGCCAGTTTAGATTGTCATTCTGTGGCAAATTCAGGGAGTCAGCATTATTTTATCATTGGAATCATTCAGAGCTCAGCAGTACAGCTACCACTCATCAACAAGTATATGAGGAACAGTAAAAGTTGGCTATTGTGTCCTGTCCACTCTGAGTAGGTGTATTGAGACACCTAGGATTGCATTTTTATTTTTTAATAGCACTCCTTGCCTCGCTGCTTCCTATGGTATCAGGCTTGGAAACTGTCTCTTACTGGACTATTTTCCAGGATTTATGTTGTTGGTTGGTTGGCCATTGGATTTGGCCAATTAGTTTAAATTTACAGCCTTCTTCATAGGACCCTCTCTGACAAAATTAAAGATCTTTGAGTCCATATCTCCCCAAATTGTTACTTTGCCCACTCATTTTCCCCATCGTACAAGCTATAAGCCTATTCAGTTTCCTAAGACATAAATGTATGAAAATCAAGCGGTCTCCTTTCTTGAGGGATTTCTCATAGACAATCATGAAGTCTAGGTTGAGCTTAAACCCGCCTAAGACATAATCGAGAAATGTAATATCATTTCAAGAATACTGCCTACATTTCAGTATTTCATACTTTTGCTATAAATTATTATCAGATTGCTAGTAAAGAAACAAGTTAGGCAGAATAAACTTTATCAAGCTGGTGTACTTTAATATTTTTGCTGTCATTGTTCAGTAGAAATTGATGTCCTAGTTCAAGATGAAATGCACATTCATCGTCACTGATAGGCAAAGGGGATTTCAGATTCAATAATCTTCTGTCACCATCTGAGAGCAATGGAACAGAGGCCAAGAAAAAAAGATAAGAGCCTGAATATTTGTTTTTGTTACTTTTTAAAATATGGGGAAATGTTCTTTTTCTGCTCTGGCGTATTTTGACAATTCAAAGACCTAACAATTCCTGGCTATTTCAAGATTTTTTCAACAAGAAGTATTCACACTCAATGGACAAATGCTTACCAGGGCTATTGAATCTCTAATGCTCAAAATTGATCAAACTGTGCAAAACCTAAAATACCATCACAAATATTCTTGCTGGGAAGGATTTTCTTTGAGTATGCAGTGTCAAATAAAGTGAAGATGTATACCAAAACTTTTAAGTAGAGATAGATATACATAGAACAGTTTGGGGTTAGTGTACCATTTTTCTCTTGTTATATAAATTGAAACAACAAGAAGATCTACATTTTTTTTAACCTTTACCTTTCATCTTAGAATCAATACTTTGTAATGGTTCCAGGGCAGAAGAGCAAAAAGGGGTACACAATGGGGGGTCACAGAAGTAGGAATTGTCTTTAGGCCGACCTCTCATGCCACTGAGCCACCCAACTGTTCCCAAAGGCTACTTTTGAACTCTATGATCAAATAATTCAAGAAGGAGTTTATGTCTCTTGAGCTTTGAACTATTACGGAGACAGGCATAAAACTTGAAAAACATTTGTAATTTCATAGATCAAAATTATGATTTCTGTATCTCAGGCAAATATGTGGAAACCAAATAGTTCTGTGATATGGCAAAACTATCATTCATATAGCTATTGAAGTTTTATTTATTCATTTTGTTTGTTTTAAGATGTTATTAAAATATATTACATTGATCTTTTTATCACGTCCTTATTTAAATGAGATAGTTTGATGCTTTAGCTAAAACTATTCACATAGCTTCTCTGACTTTTTGTATTAATACATAATTGAATTATACTTTATTCCAAATCTGTAGCCCCCGATGTCTTATTTATTTCAACAGTAATACTTGATTTATTCAGATTCACCAGGAAATGAAGTGGAACTTTCTTTATAACTCAGTTTCTCAAGTTCCAGTATTTTCAGAGAGAAATAAATTATGTTTTACTAGAATTTTTCTAAAAGGTATTGTGTTATTTTCTACTTTCTTAAGGAGATGATAATGAGGAGAAGTTGGCCTATCAAAACACAAGACATTTATGCATTGAGCCATCAATGGATCATAGATCCAGACTTGGGAGGGTTCTTAGAGAGCAATTAGTCCAGCTCATTTATTTTATCGATGATACTTAAAATGAGTAAGGTTAAGTTACTTGACTGAGGTTACAGAGGGAGTCAAGCATAAGAGGTGGGATTGAAATTCAGGTCATCTGACTCCACAGTCAATGCCCTTTTCAGAGGTTCAAAAGGTTTTGAACTTGTATCATAACACACTGAGTTCACTTAGAGAAAAATAAATAACAATGTACCATGGAGAGGAAAAATGTTATATGCTTAAAATAATAATGCTAACATTTCTATGACACTTTCTTTACAATTACCTTTAAGTTAGGCAATATGAGCATAATTTTTTCCTGTTATTTGTGGGGAAATTGGGACTTAGAAGAATTTAGTAAATTATCAATGGTCATATAGCTGGTTTTAAAGCTGGAATCACAATAGAAAACCCTTTTCTACTATGCCACAGAAATTCACATACATATCTGATTTCCAGTCACTGTGATTCTGTCCAATTATGGAAATCACAATCAATCTAATGTCTTTAGATCTTGTGTATATATACGTTTATGTGTATTTCTATGTATTCTTATTTTCCTTGGCCAATTCAGATGAGAATGAGGTTCAAGTGTCATCTGCTTCTCCACATTTCTTCTTCTTTATTTGTACAGACTTTTCCTTGTGCAACTGAATTATGAGATAATTTCTGCTACTGTTTTTCTATCTTTCCCCTCCTAGTCCTCTTTTTCCTTTTTCCCCTTTTCCTCCCTTTCTTTTCTTTTTTTTTAAGAACATGAAAACATAACAAAATCACTCACATATCCTCTATGTTATTAGATTTCCTCTATGACCCTTAAAGAAAATAGATTCTGAGAGATTTGTAAGGGTATGCATAGTATCTCTCTCTATTAAAATGTGGGCAGTTTATCTTTATATAGTCTCTTACGATTGATGGCTCATGTTTAACTTTTTATGATTCTCTTGTGTTTGTATTCAAAGCATCTACCCAACTTTGATCTTTTCAACAAGAATGTTTGGAAATCCTCTATTTCATTTTTTCAGAGAAAACAGAATCAAAACAAAAATTAGAGAGTTTTACTTAATCATTGTTGCCTTTTAGCATTTTCCCTTTTCTCAGGCAAAGGTCCTCTCTCTTCTTTGAACCTCCTTTTTCTTCCAAATGTCCCTTAAAACAACAACAATAAAACATGTCCTTGACATTACGTTATCCTTAATTCATTCTGTTTTTATTTTTATATATTTATATATATTTTTTTATTTTGAATGAATTTTGAATGAATTTATATAATTCATTCATAATTAACATCTCTAATAGTATCTGTTTTTCTTTACTGTACATTTCTCTTTAAATAAAATTTATTTGATGAGTTCCATGGGCATTTTGTCTTCTGACAAGTTGTATTTTCCCTACTTATTAAAACTATTTCTATTCGTGTTTTCAGAACTTTATTCTTAAACATTGACCATTTCTCCTCTGGTAACTTTCCCTGAAGCATTTTCTTCCATTGCTCTGAATTTTTTTTCTAGTTTTTCCTCTACCTCTTTTATTCAGTTTTCTTTCTAAAACTCTTCTAAAAACTCTTTTAGAGCTTATGATCACTAGTTGTCTTTCTTTGCTGTTTTAGAAGTAAATTCTATAACTTTGTTGTCCCTCAAATTTGAGTCCAGGTCTTCTCTGTTCCCATAATAATTAACTATAGTCAGGTTCTTTCTCTTTGGTTTTTTCCCAAAATTTAGCAGGGAAACCAATAGGGTTTATACTTAGTTTCGTGACTGAATTGGGCTCTGTTCACAGGCTGTGAGGGTTTCAGGTTTCAAGATATTTCATGTTTGTTATTTCCTGGGCCTTCCTACATAGTTCTTATGATTCCTATAATCAGAGTCAAGTGTAGTTCTTGCACCCCCTGGCTCCAACCCATCAATTTTTGACCTCAGGTTCTCCAACTAGAGCCCCCACCACTTGTTTCTGCCACTGCAAACAGACAGAATGTGAATGGGATAAATTCCCTACAAAACAAAATGGATATCAGACTGGATCAAAAAGCAGAACCAGACGATATGCTGTTTATAAGAAACACACTTAAAAATGAGAGACAAAGAGTAAAAATAAAATACTAGAGCAGAATATGCTATGCCCTAGCTGATACAAAAGAAAGCAAGGGGAGTGGTTATGATCTCTGACAAAGTTAAACCTAAAATAAAAAGAGACAAATAAGGAAACTATATTATGTTAAAAGATACCATGGATAATAAAGCATTATCACTATCAACCTATATGCACCAAATATTATGGCATCCAAATTTTAAAGGAAAAGCTAAATGAGTTACAAGGGTAAATAGATAACAAAGCAATAATAGTGGTGAATTTTTTCCTCTCAAAATCGATAAATATAACCAAAAATGAATAAAAAAGAAGGCAAGGAGGTGAATAAAATATTAAATAAGGTAAATATGACAGATCTCTAGAAAGAATTAAATGGGCATTGAAGGGAACATATCTTCTCAGCAGTACATGGTACCTTTACAAAAATTGATTATATATTAGAGCACAAAAATATTATAGTTAAAAGTAGAAAAGCAGATATTTTAAATGCATCCTTTTCAGATTATAATGCAATAAAAATTATATGCAATGTTACCAGGGAAAACGAGTGAAAATTTGATACTAAATAACTTAACCTTAAAAGACGCATTGTGGGAAGATGGCAGAGTATGGCATGAAATGTTCTCACCCTCTTAATATCCCCACAAACACCCAAAAATAACCCCACAGAATCAAAACTTAAAGTAACAAAAACAGAAAGGGGTTGAGAGCTAGAAACTTAGAGATGAAGTCTTGGCTTTCCTACCCTCAGTTCCATCACCACAGACACTAGGGGTAAAAATAGAGCAAACAGTGGAATAAACAAGGCAACTCTGAGGGCAGGATTGCCAACCTCACCTTGTTGGCTGACCTCTGGGATCTTCATCCCTGAGGATACCACAGAATCTTTAAGCAGAGGACCCTGGGAGCAGCTGTGCCTACTGAGGTCTTGACTTCTAAGACCCACACCCCACTGGTTCACATCTGTGGATTAAAGGAGCTGACAGCAGTCCAGAGTTGGAGTCAAAATTGCAGAGTGAACCAGAACAGCCCCATGTCACCAGGAGATTCGTCTCCTAACAAGATTAAAATATCACTGCAAAATGAATGCAGGAGTGAAAGAACCAAGAAGGAAACAGAGTAAAACAACTTTCAAGAAAAGAAAAAAAAAACAAAATAGGCAGAGGACATCTGGGGCACTGGGGTGAGAGGATAGCAGAGCCATCAAGAGGCTGTAGCAAGGAAGGAAGAGCAAGTGAATAGCAAGCCACACTCCACACATACATACACACACACACACACACACACACACACACACACACACACACACACACCTGCTGTTCTAGATTTGGAACCTAATTCAAGCTAACATTCAGATCCTAAGATCCTGCCTGGGTACATACTGGTACAAGCCAACCCATGTAAATCTTGAAATCTCTCAGACTTGTGAATGTTAAAAATTTCCCCATCAGGGAATTCTTAGTTGGAACAAATTCCCTACTGAGAAACATTCCCCATTTTGATGTGAGAACTCACCAGGATCAGAAACGGGAGGACCTCTACTCCAACCGTACTTAAGACTGCTTTAGGGAAAAAAAAAACTCCTTGCTAAACAATGAAAGTACTTGGACCCATGCTTATAATAAGGTAAGGAGTTCTTTGAGCCAGGTCTGTTTTTAGAATTGATACAATGGGATGCTAGGTACCTAAAAGGGTCGGGCAAGTTTTCTCTTGATGAGATTAGTTGACTCAGCTGTATTTTCTCTCGTTCAGACTTACTGAGGAGATTTGGTCGACACAGCAGCATTTTTTCTGATTCAGACTTACTGAAGAGATTGGTCAACTTAGCAGGAATTTAGATGGGCAGTCCTTTGGAAAACGTCTACAGTGATTGGTAGATGTAGGGACTTAGGGGAGGTGACATGGGAGAAAAACCCCTATATAAGAAAAAGCAGAATCTCTTGAGGATATATCCTTTTGGAGAAATCCTTTTGGAGAATCTCTGATGAGGATCGCTTGGGAAGAATCTCTTGAGAGAGGCTCTGGAGAAAGGCCCTTTGGAACAGTGTCTGGCTGGAAGGCTCTCTGGTAAAGTCAGCTGAGATGGAGCTGGCCTGGTGTCACTAGAATCCTTGTTTAGACAGACCTTGTGGTGAGTTTTAAAAAACTGACTGATTTCTCTCTTAAGACTCAGGTCTAGGCCATATTGGCTTGAGGCCCTTCATATTTATTCCTTTCTTACTCTCTCTCTCTTTCTTTGATTACTCATTGTATTGTTAATTAAAATCTCTATAAAACCCAATTGACTTGGGTATTTGAATAATTGGGAATATTTCCTTATATTTGATTTAAAAACCAAGACACTGTAGTGAAACATATTTCTGCGGTCAAATTTACTCACCCTCTCTTATATCTATCACAATTTATATCTTCTACCATTTTAACTCACTACAGTTTAAGACATCAACCATTTTAAATCTCACACCCACAACTACTACTCTTTGAGTTGGGCATCCAACCAAACCTAAGTCAATCTGATTGACTTGACTTGATTCATATGTCTTCATCTTTTCCTCCATAATAGTATGAGATGTTTTGACTAAAGTTTTGGTAAAAGTTAGGTAGAGTATACGTGTAGTTGTCTCCTGATCTAGTAGTCAGTATTTTTTTAAAAAGTAAATGAAGTTGACTCAAACACTTTGCACTTAAAAAAACAATGTTATCTTTTTATAATCACTGTTTCCCTTTCTGGATGTTCATCAACCATCCCTTAATGATCTAGTCTAGCAATTTCTCAGGAATTGAATTTCAGGTGACTGTATATATAGTATTAGTTAATAATTCAATTTGTCAGGAAGTCTCCCTGTAGCCCATTTTTGACCCTGTGCATAGAGGGTATGCTTTTTAAATTTCAAGGTGGCATAAAGGAAGAGCCAGGTGACATTAGAAGAATAGCTGATATAGGGGAGGTCAGTAACAGAATTCAAAAGGAATTTGGCAGGCTAAAATATTTTGGGTTGAACCTATCAAGATAAATTCAATAAATTTAATATAATAATATATTAATATAAAATAATAAACATATACTATAATATACATACTATAATAGAAATATAATAATAAAATAAAAATAATATAAATAAATATTGTACTTTCTTACACATTAAAAATCACAAACATAATATATAGTAGGTATGGATAAAAAAAATTATTCTGAAAGAGATCTGAGGCTTTTAGTGGACTACAAGCTCAATATGAGTTAGCTGTATGATGTATAAACTGCAATAGGTAATTCAATCTTTGTAAGACTTCAATTGAAAAGTCTCCTTCCCTAGTCCATTCCAAACCTGAAAATTCCTTATAGAGTATGATATACAAATGGTCATTCAGGTTTTGCTCAGAGAAAGACATTGTCCTGTGATGACTCATACCATGTTCAGGTACCACTAATGATGATGAAGTGTTTGCCTTGAATCAAACCTAATTTGCATCTTTGCAGCTTCCACCTATTGTTGCCATCATGTTCATACTAAGTCTTCTTTTATTCCATACACATATTCTTAATTATAACAGTTAAATTTAGTAAAACCTACTGATAAAAATATTATATTTTATGAGGTTTATTAAGATCATTAGAAATGAAGGAAATAAGAAATACAAAATAAGAAAAGCACATGCCTAGAGCACATTAGCCCATTCACAACCTACTCACTACATCTTGCCTGTCAGGTAGAGAGCTGCGTGTGCTTAGAAGTGGAAGAAGAGAGGCTCTTGGGAGGCAGAGAGCCCTTTAAATACTAAATTGTGTTCTCACACTCAGGTAAGGACTCAGGTGAGATTATATGGAATTCTGGGAAGTACCAAGGACTTCTGGGGGTTGAAGTCTAGGGTTCAAATCTCCATTTCTAAACAATTCCTCCAAATAGTTTTTGCCTGACATGAGCCATCCTGTTTGACCTCCTCTGGATAGTCTCTAGACTATGAATGCACTTCCCAAAATATGATGACCTCAGTTGGATATAATACTGGAGATATGTCTAACCCAGGCAAAGTTGACCAGGGTTGTCAACTCCTTTTTTCTAGAATTGCACCTATTCCTGAAGCCCAAAATGATATTAGGTTTACAGACTGTGCTAATACTATTGATGCCTACTGAGCTTGAACTCTGTTAAAAAGAATCATTCTTTTTTGGTCAAAGTACCATGGGACCACTCCTCAGTCTCATATTTGTGAAGGTCACATTTTAAGCATAAATATAATATTTACATTTGTCTAAATTAAATTCCATTTTTGTACCAGTCTACTAACCTGTCAATATAATATTGGATCATGACTCTACCAAATGGTGTGTTAATTATCACTCCAAGCTCTTTGTCATCTAAAGATTTGATTAGCATACTATTTATTCCTTAATCTAATTAAAAGGAGAATGATGATGAATTACTTTTTACAAGCTGTTATAAACCATTGGTGGCTTCTCTTTTGGTCTGATCAATAACATAGTTTCAAGTCACTTTTCTCTCGAGAATTTCTTGTCTTTGATGAGAAATAATGATGAAAATATCACATGTATCTCTTTAGTTTTCCTTTTCTTCTCCAAGACTGTCATCTTGGACAGTGGTTTCCAGGCAAATATCTATTATGTCCAAATAATTCATCATAAGTGGCAGTCACCTCTTTTGGTTACTTATAGGAGATTTTCTGACATACCTTGGATATGTGTTGAAAAAATAACAGATCAAATCCAAGCCACCACTCAGAATTGTTATGAGTCACAAATAACTGCATCATTTTATATCTTCTTATAATTACTAAATGAACACTATTTCTTTTTAATTTTATTTCTTATTATTGTGAATTTCAATAACATCTATAAACATCAGCATTTCCATATACAAAGAAAAATGTAAGTATAATATACAGCTGTAGTTTTTTTAAGAATATACTAATTTTATCAGTTTTGAACTATCCTATTTGTCTCTTTCTGAACTTCCATATGTCCTCTTCTGTGTATTTTAAGATATTTCATTGAATGAACATCATTTAAAAGTAGAACCTAAAAGAAATTACCCTTCAGATCTGTGCAAAAGGCAAGATTATGTATGCTTATATGCATGTATTTAATGCCTCATATACTCTTCCCTGAACTCAGCCTTTGATCTCATCTCCATGCCTTTATACCAACTGTTCCCACACTTGCAAATGCATTCTTTTTCTTTTCTCTATCTATTAGAATTCTTGAATTCTTTTTGGATTTCTCTCAGGAACCCCCTCTTCCAAGAAGTCTTTCCTGATATCCTAAACAGGATTAATCCCTCTCCAAATTATGTTGGATTTGATTATATAGCTACACAATCGATCTCAAAACAGACTTTAAGCTTCCTAGGAGAACATTTTTCATTGTTCTCTTTGTGTCACTACTACTAACAAGGTATCTTGTATAAAGTAAATACTTAATAAATATTTCCTGAATTGAATTGAAAGACCATGATGACCTTTCTTAAAATTTTTTTAAGTTTTTCAAGCACTTTATTAAGTTTTTCAACAGGACTGCAGCTGTATTTCCACTAAACATATTCAACTTTAATTTAGATCCTGGGTATCGGGGCATGGATGAGCCAATGGCACCTTTTCTTCCGTAATTCACAAAGATAAAAGCTCACAATTCTTCAAAACTACTGAAGAGTTAATATATGGTGTCTAAGAATGCTTATTCTAAACCTTTGCCTCTAGAAGCAGAGGAAGGTAATGTAGAAAAAACACATTGAAAAAATCTTTAACTTTGTAAAAGTTGGTAAACAACAGATGTACCATTAGTGTTCCCTCCTATTGACAGGACACATTTTTAATTGGCACTCTTGCTAAAATGTTTCCTTGTTTAATTTGCACTGTTAACTTTTGTTTGCTCTTCTGCTTTACTCTGCCAACTGTCAAGGGATGTGAGAGAATTAAGAATGAAACATTAGCAATGGGGTGTGAAGAAAAGAAATGCAAATATTTTCAAGGTTCTTCTCTTTGCACATGAATTGATACATACTCTGATTTAGAAAAAAATATCTTTTATTATGACCTTTAAAAAATCATCCACAAAAACATTTTCATGCACAAAAAGCTATAAAATAGGGAATTTACCTGAAACTATTATTCAACTACATAAAGTTTGTTCCTTTTAACACATTAAATTTAATGTAGTAGTACTTTCTTTAATCTCCTTGTCAGTACTCCCTCCCCTTTAACCCTCTTCTGGTCTGTGATGTATATTTTATAAATGTTTCACAACACCGTTCTCTTTCCTATTCCTTTTTTCCCCACTATTGTTGCTATCTCCTTACTTTTCTCCACCTCCTCAAAATAAACGCTCTCCTCATTTAAAAAAAGAGAAAAAGTATAGTCACACAAAATATTTGTGTTGTCATAGCTGTGTTTGGAAATGGACGTCATATTTCACCTCCAATTCATCGTCTCTCCCTTAAGAACTCCCCCATCATAACTCTTTTAAAGTTGTGGATAGTCATTGAGTTGATCAGAATTATTAACGCTTTCAAACTTGCTTTCCTTTACAATTTTGTGGTCAATGTATATATATACATATATATATATATATGTATAGACATATACATATACATATATAATTCTCTGTGTCTACTGGCTTCATTGCATCAGTTCATAAAGTTCTTCCTAGGTTCTCAAAATTTCTGTATTTCATAATTTGCTATGCAAAATAATATTCCATTGCATTCATATACCATAATATGTCCATCCATTCCCCAATTTATGAACATCCCTTTATTACCAGTTCTTTGCTACTACAAAAAATACTTCTTTTATAATTTTTTTTGTGTATATGAGCTCTTTCCCTGTTTGTTTTATCTCTTTGGGGTGTTAACTTTCTAGTGATACCCTTATGTCAAAGGAAATACATATATTTGCAGTTTGCAGTTGGGGTATAGTTTAAAATTGCTTTGCAGAATTATTAGAGCAATTCATAGCACCATCAACAGGATGCTAGTATTACTATTCTCCCAATGATCTATCTATCTTTATAATGTTGAATGGGTTTTATGTGCAACCTAAAAATTCTTTTAATTTGCATTTTTCTTTTTAGTAATTAGAAGTATTTTTTGTAAAGTTAATGTACATTTTAAAATATATATCCAATACATCAAGTATTGTATTTATAAGATTTATTAATAATAAAACTTGAAGCAAAAAGGAAAATAAAAGGCTAGAGAAACAGAGAGCTCACCAGCCTAGCATGTGGAAAAAGAGAGAGTGAGAGGGAGGAGCCACAAAATTATATACACATGTGAATACGCAATGTAGTGTAGAAGGGAAAGGGATGCTGGGAGATGGAAAAGAATTCTAGGAGATGGAGTCCAAAGGTAAAAGATGTTTTTCTAATTATACATTATTGATAATTTAATTCTATTGCAAATTGCCTGTTAATATCCTTATAGCATTGATCTATGGGGGACTAAATCCATTCCCAATATATCCATGATACCAGGCAAGTTTGCTACAAAGATTTTTTTTTTCCCACAGTTAATTATTTCTAATTCTTTCACCATTTTATTTGTATAAAAACTTTTTAATTTTTATGTAATCAAAATTTTCCATTTTATCTCCTATTTTTCTCATGTGTAATCAAAAATTCCTTTACTTATACCTAATTTAAAATATAACAACCCATTCTCCTCTTATTTATTTGTGATATTACCTTTTGTATTTAGATTAGATCCTATTGGGGTATATCATGTTAGATACTAATCTTAACTCAGTTTATCAGACTACTTTTCAATTGTCTCAGCAGGTTTTGCCCTCATCACCCTGGTTTGGGTCTTGTTTTTTTGTTAATCAAACAAAAAATGCTACTATTTTTATTTATTTATGATTCTTGAGTGCTTAATCTATTTCACTGTTCAAAGTAAAAATTACTAACTTGTGTTGGCAATTACTTTTTTATAGTATATTTTGATATCCTATAATGCTTTGTCTCTTCCCACTTTTTCCATTAATTCCTTTAAGATTTTTTATCTTTTCTTCTTCCAATTGAATTTTGTTATAATTGCATCTAGTTCTAAAAGGTGATATTTTAGTATTTTAATTGGTATATCATTGCATTCATAAATTAATTTGCAAAGTAAGGAGTAACAAGACTATAAAGGTAGAAAGGACTAGGTGACGAAGAGCTTTAAAAGTCAAACAGAGGATTTTATATTTAACTCTGTTGGTAAAAAGAAGCCCTTAGTGTTCATTGAATGACTTGTGGGGAAAAGAAAAAGGGGCAAGTGCCAAGGTCAGGAGTACTTCCAGGAAATCAGTTTGATAGCAGGGTAGAGTAGGAATTCGATTCTAACTCTATTCTAATAAACATCTGTTTGCTCACTATAGTTTTGCAATTTAAGCCCTGTAAGGTAGGTAGTTGGGCTTGGCTGTAAGTCTTTATATTTGCTCTTTTATCATATTGTATTCAATATTCTATATTGTATTCAATAACTACTGCTTAGCTTTAAATGATTCTGATTGCACTTTCTTTATATTTGTTTTCTTTCATTTATGATGTTTGCAGTCTAATTATCTTACATAGAAGCCCTTAACTTTGGCTAACATTTCCAGATGTTTTCAGTGTGATCAGTGGATTCTACTTTTCATTTTTCTCTGTTTCTGATAGATCTACAGTATTCTTTTATGATTTCCTGAAATATGGAGTTCAAGTTTTTAGCCTGGCAGTGACTTTCAGGTGACCTGATGATTCTTGAACTATCTCTGATCAGGATGTATTCTGGCTCGGTTGTTTTTGATAGTTATTTTACATTTTTAATATAAAAATGTTTTCTTTATTGTTGTCTTAAGGCAGGGGTCCCCAAAACTTTTTACACAGGGGGCCTGCACTGTCCCTCAGACTGTTGGAGGGCCAGAGTATTAAAAAAAAAAAAAAAAGAAGAACAAATCTGTATAGTGCTGTTTGGGATAGCAGAGGCTGCAGTGCAGGCTGGGACGAGCCTGTCACACCTTGCACAGACCCATCACGGCCACCATCATACCTAGCAGCAGTATACACAGTGCGCAATCCCCTCCCCCATATCACCGCTCACCATGCTCATGTCTTCCATTGTGCAGCCACATAATCCTTTGTGTGGCGCCTCGTTCTCCTTCAGTTACTCTCAGAACAAGGCGCCACACAAAGGATGATGTCACCGGAAGTAGTGCTGTATGTGAGCGATGCTGTACTTTATAGCGCTGCCACATACAGTGCTCCTCTCACTGACCACCAGTGAGAGAGGTGCTCCTTCCAGAAGTGAGGTAGGAGCCAGATAAATGGCCTCAGGGCGCAACATATGGCCAAGGGCCATAGTTTGGGGACCCCTGTGAGGAGTTCCTGAATCCTCTTTTGCTTTTTTGCTCTTTTTCATGGAATCCTTTCCCTGAGAAGTTTTTTTTTTAAACCTCACCTTCCATCTTAGAATCAATACTGTGTATTGGTTCTAAGGCAGAAGGGCAGTAAGGGCTAGACAATGGGGGTTAAGTGACTTGCCCAGGGTCACACAGCTAGGAAGTGTCTGAGGTCAAATTTGAAACCAGGGTCTCCCGTGTCTGGGCCTGGCTCTCAATCCACTGAGTCACCCATCTGCCCCCAGTTTTGTTGGGGAGGGGGGGGTTAACATTTCTCCCAACCCTTACTTTTCCTTCTAATTTTGTCAGTTTTTTCTCCTGAAATCTTCTAAGTCGCTCGGTTCTTTTATTTACACGTACTCATGCTGTTCTTATGGCCAACCCATTTTGATCTTTGCGGTTCTGCTTGTAGCTATTTTGGGTTTCTTTCTATTTTTTTATCTTTTCAACTTCTCTTAACATAAAACAATAGTAAATCATTTGTGCTTAGCATTTTCTTCTAGTTTTCTGTTTCTCATTTTCAAAATTAAATTTAGGTTTCAAATTTTGTCCTTGTGCTTTCCCCATATGCAAGATCAGATCAATGGTATGCATTCTCTTTCCTTTTATCACCTTGACACTTCTGCTACCACTCTGAATAGGGCAGCTGGTATTAGCCCCACCTTTTGTTTCCATACTTGGCTTCCTTCTGTTTCCTGGTGATTCCCTAAGGCTTCATGCCTTTGCAAATCCTCTTTGCATGATCCTGAATGAAAGGAAGTTATTCCATCTTCTGCTATGTCCTATGTCTGCTAGCTTTTAGTTCAATAACTAGAGATAATTTCATTAGAACAATCTTCTACCAATCTCTGCCCTTTCTGATTTTTTAAATCTGTGAATATTGGCTTCCTTTGTTTGATCTCTCTAGCAGCTTCCATCCTCTTCTGAATACTTTTTAAAAAATTTTGAGTTATAAACTGTGAATCATTTGTATAAGTTACACAACACAGAATTAGCCTGTATGTGATAAGTATGTGATACTTCCTGTTAGAAAAGAAGGAATCAGACTTACATCACAGAGGAAGCCTGTTAAGTTGTGTGCTGGTAATCCATAAACCACCATGAAATATTTAAGCCTATAATTATGGATTTTATTCCAATGCACAACTTTCCAATTTTGCAAAGAAGCTAAAATGTAATTCTTTCTTCATGAAACTTCTGAATTTTCATTATATTAATGGCATTCAAGTTTTTGTTTTCACATTTGATTCAACTTGGTTTTGAGCATGTAGACTATTGGAAATACTTCAAAACATTCTTCTTTTGTATCTTTTCTCTATCCTCTTATTCTTTGCTCTCAAGTAATTTAGAGAATAGTTTTTTTCTTTAATATTGAATTGTTTACTGCTTTATTTGTGCTACTTTAGCTAGTTGCATTATCTTGACCTCATGATTTTTGCTTCCAGTTGCTGATTAAAGATATCCACAATTTCTGTTTTTCTTGTGTTTTTAGATTCCATTCTACATTTCTTTTTTTTGTTGCCTTTGTTCTTGTGATATGACATGCAAATTTCCTATTATTTAAACTGACAAGATTTTTTTTAATCTTCTAACATTTTCCTATCGATTTTTAATAGTTTCCCCAAGCCATTTTGCCATAATGGGATTAGAATATTATTCTTCTTAGTATTATTGATAGGTAACCATTTTTTTTTCTCTTATGGTCCTAATCTTTGCATCATACTATTTGAGTCAGGTACTAAAAAGGCTTTTATGCTATCTATCAAATATTTGGGGAGAATGTTTATTGATGGTAGTAATAAACGATACTATATATTTTAAATTACTTTGCTTTGATCTAGAAGTTGGATTCCTTTCAACAAACTCAAAAGTGCTTTTCATAATTCTATCTCAAGTATTATTATAACTCCATCTCAAAATAATTTAGGAAGGTAGCCTTATTTTTGTCATCCATTTCATTATGAGATAGAACTTTTGGTTTATGTTAAGTAGAGATTTTCAATGACTTAAAATTTCTTTAGCTTTTCCCTATTCAGAATTAAATATCATTTTAATTTTCATATATTTTCCCTAACCTGAGCTTAGGAATATAGTTATTTTCTTCCATTACCCTAAATTGATCTGCAATATGTTTTTGTTTGACTTGGAACTAAGACTATTTTTGCTAAAAGTGGTATGAAACCTTTGACTGTAACTGCTAAGATATTTCAATTTTGTTCTAAAGCTAGCATATAATAAATCATCTACTTTATACTATTTTGTGTATTCATGGTTTTCCAATTTTAATTTTCAGTGCCATCTGCACCAAAGCATTTTTCAAGTAGTTACTTGTAGTTCTAGTAAATTACTGAAAACACAAAATTATTCCATTTGTTCTATTCCATGGATCAAACTGGTCTTCATGATGGTCACAAATAAAGAATGTCCATACCACACAGACATTAGGTAGGGACTTTGTGGAGAATTCTGCTTCCTTTAGACTGCAACAATTAAAACAAATTATCCCCAAACTCTACTTCTCTAAAATCGATATATTAGGTATTCTTATACAACAATAATGTTATATTACATTTATATGCCATAAATAGTACAACCATTCCCAATCAGTGATACCAATTTTATTTTCATTTTTTGATACTACAAAAGTATGGCTATAAATATTTGGTTATATATGAGAAATTCTGTTATCTTTTGCTTCCCTGGGGTAAATGCCCTGGGAATAGTACTCCTAGATGAGATCCAATTGTATTTATTTTCAAAAATAGACAAATTCACAACCTCGCCATGTATTAGGGTGTTTGTATCTTTGCTCATCTCTTC
This sequence comes from Monodelphis domestica, assembly GCF_027887165.1. Lineage (NCBI taxonomy): Eukaryota > Metazoa > Chordata > Mammalia > Didelphimorphia > Didelphidae > Monodelphis > Monodelphis domestica. Next base: position 266,610,884 of record NC_077233.1, on the reverse strand, counting down.
AGACACTGGATGTTTTTGTATTTTATTGTCTTTGCTAATGAAAGAGGCAAGTGTTACAGTATGTCTTGTGTGTACATACACTTTGCCCTTACTTGGCACAACTTTGACCCTAGTTCTAGTGCATATCACTCTTCTTCTGAACGATTGCAATAGATTTCTAAGTGGTCTTTCTTTCTGAAGGCATCTCATGCCAGTCTATCTTCTTCTCAGCTATAATGCTAATTTTCATACAGCACAGATTCCATAAACACACACACATATATATATAACGATACCCATTGTTTTAATGGAATTTCTCTTCCTATATCTTATTAATTTTGTTAGTAATATAAAGATTGATTGCAGTGGACATATAGGTTACTTGTAAGTAAATTAAGTTGTTTGCTATTTATATTTTATTTAACTTCAAATGTTTTGTAAGTCATCACATTTTTTTACAAATAAAGGTAATTCTTTTTTTCTGTGCTGATTCCCTCATATTTTATATCTTACTATTTTAGCTAGCATTTCTAACACTAAAATTATTAATTTTGCACAAAATTCTAGTTTGATATGTTTCTGTGGCATGAAGGTGAGCCTGGCTTCTCTAAAGCTATGCAATACTTTTCAGAGGATGAAGTATAAAAATTCTACAAATACCTCTGTAAGACCCTCCATATTGAAGTAGCATGTGCCTTCTTTCCCAGTGAATTTAATGCAAAAATGGTCATAAGCAAAAAGGAAATAGAAAATTGGAAAACAGAGTTCAAGAGTAAGGAATGTAAGAGGTCAAAAACCTGTAGGCTGAAAAGAAGCTGTATGCCTGTACTTCATGAATATTTTCTTCCAAAAAATGAATAAGAAGTAAGGCACTAGATGAAGAAATTATCAAATATCACCAAAAAGAAAATAATTGTATTTTAACAAATAAGAAATTACTCCTTTCCCTTGTGAGAGGCGGTCATAAAGGTCTACATATGATCGTCCTACCAAGGTTTGAGAAGGAATTAAAATTTAAAAATTATGAATCTTTAAGAAAGAAGAGAAATTAGACAAATCAGTCAATGAGTATTTATTTATTAAAGTCTCCGTGCTAAGCTTTTATTTTAATGGTTCCATTTGCCTAATTTTCATTTTACTCAACCCAGAGGAAAAGGTTTATAATTCAATTGGTATAATTCTAATCCAATTTTTTTATTAAATTAGTCTGGAATTATAACCACTGAATTGAAGAATGAAAAACAAGTACATGGAGCAGTCATGGATTTTTTTGTCATTATGAATACATATCTTAAATCTAGGGTAATGTCACTGAGTATTCAAGGAAATGATTATATACATCTTCCTACCAGATCTTTGAATATTTTATTTTTATACGTTAAAGTTGAAATACAAGAAATGGAAAGCTGTTGCAGGAAGAAGTCAAGGTTAGGGTGGAAGACAAGATGGTAGCTATTGGAGAGGAAAAGCAGGTCCTGGGAGATAACTTCTTCTAAAAATACTGTTGTAGATCATCAAAACACCTAAAAATTTTTTGTTTTGTTTTATTTACAATATACATTTTTAATTTAAAAACAAACCAACATGAGAAAGAGGTATCTATGTGGTGTCAACAATTAAGATTTCAATATTATCAGATATATATTATTCATGATTCCAAAAGAGAAATAGCCAAACACTGTTGCAATGCTAATCCAAGTTATAGTTTATTTAGTTTTGATTTAGCCAATTATATCCTAATCATTTTATGTCATGTGATATCATTTATATGTATATACACAATTTTTAGTAGTAACTTTTCATTTTAAATATGTTGAATCCTTGAGGATCACACAGAAATGAAATAATGAAGTCTATTTGATATTTCAGAAACTAAAACACACTTGGAATATACAAAATGGATTTTTGACGGATTTTTATTCTATGCTGTGATATTATAAAGGAATTTCCAAGCTAATTATATTTCAGAAATATAAGCTATCTTTTAAATCAGGAATCAATTGACTTTGTTGCTAATAGCACTATTCATCATACATTTACATTTAAATGTTTTACTAAAGTTATCAACATACCATACAATTTAATATTCCACTCTTGAAGTGAATTTATAAATACATGAACATATTCTTTAAAAATTAGCAATATTGCTTCACAGACAGTGAGAAGCAACAGGGAAGAAAAATTTTACAAAAAGTTGAGTGAGCCACCCAACTAAGTGTGATTTTCCACAGGGCACTTACGAACAACACTGGAAAGAGGAGAATTTACAGATAAAAATGGAAAAGTATGTCAAGACAATATTAAATATCTTTCTTTTCTACTACTAGAAATATATTAATATTCTGTCTCTATGATTAACCTATATGATGTATTACAAGAAGAACTTTAACTCTAACAAGAAAACACAGGTGGAAAGATCAGTAAGACTGTTCTAAATATATACGGAAGAGGTCATTCTTGGAAAAAAAATCCAATATTGAGGAAAGAGATGAATTGATTATTGTTATATCTAAAAGAAGATAGCATATCAAATATGAGGAAAAACAGATTGTTAAAAAGAAAAAAGCTAACAAAAATTCATGATTATCAGTAGTGTTGTTCTATCTTTGAAAGTTGAATGGAATATTGTGGAAAAGACTGTTTGTGTTAGTAATTTTGAACTGACAGTTAACAAATGGTTTACAAATGGATATTTCTTCCAATGATGTCAAGGAGAAGATGGAGTTTTGACTTTTGATCATTGAGGAGGTATGAAATAAACTGTAGTGACAAAATAATCACTTAGATTTTCTCTTGACATGGCTGAAGACAAGCTGCAAGAGACAGAAATAAAGGAAAAGGAGAGGATTTTTTTCTGATAGTTATTTTCACTTTTATCTTGTAGAGATTTTTGAGTGTAAAAATGGAGATTTGAACCTCAGACTTCAATCCCCACAAGTCTTTGCTACTTCCCAAAATGCTTTGTAACCTCAACTGAATTCCCACCTACACTGAGACCAGAAATTGTTTTTAAACTGACTCCGCCTTCTTGGGGCTCTCGGCTTCCGTGTCCGGGCACACACGGCTCTACCAGGCAGGATGTAGAGTGAGTGGTTGTGAATGGGCTCCCTGGGCCTAGACACGTACTTTCTATATTTGTATTTTCTTGATTTCTTAATCTCTAATAAACCTCATAAAATATAATACTTTTAGTAGAAAAACTAAACTTTAAATGCTACAGTTTTGGCAACCACAAAGGGATAAAAGACTCTCAATAAAAAAAAAAAAAGGATAGCCTAGATAATGATTTCTAAGCCGCATTTCTCCAAGCCTTTTTAGCAAGCCTCTTGACTCATCTCACACTTGCCTGTGTTCCTGTCCTGGCCCTGCCCAGCCTGGTGGTCTCTCTCTCGCTCACCTGGTCTCAGTCCTGACCACCCTTCCCACTGGCCTGACTCGGCTCTAGCAATTCGGACCTGTGATCTTGATCACCTGGTGACCCACCTGCTCACCCAGAAGACTCTAGCCTTGGAGCAGATCGCTCATCGCCCCAAGACTCACTTCCACTGGCTGGTAAAAACGGGGATGTTTCCTTAGTCTACAATTAGCCTCCATGTGGACTGGGGGCAGGAGATCACAGGGAGGGAGAAGGAAAGAAAAGAAGGAAGAGGCTTTTCCAAACTGGAACTTAAAGCATGGCTACTTTAAAAGGATATCTTTTGACTGCATTGATCTTTTCATTTATTTCACCTGCGTGCCAGGGGAAAAATTCAGCTCCCTGCAACTCTTTAGCCAAATTTGAGATTCCTCACTATGGGGAAGCAGCTCAATGGCTCAGTGGATTGAGAGCCAGGCCTAGAGACAGGTGGTCCTTGGTTGAAATCTGGCCTCAGACACTTCCTGGCAGTGTGGCCCTGGATGGGTCTCTTAAACCCCATTGCCTACCCATTACCAATCTTCTGCCTTCTGATAATAGGCACCAAAATGGATAATTAAAAAAAAAAACAAGGAAATTTAAAGAGACTGGAGATTACATTTTAAGGCATTTCAGACTCCAATGTTTTATAAAAATCTCTGTATTCTATTGCATTTTGCTGATTGCTTTGTTTAAGTTTTAACTTTGTGATTTAAATTCATATATTACTGCATTCAATACTATTCTGTTATACTGAATCATTTTAATGTACTGGGTTTTAACTACTATTAAATTCTGTTGCTTTTACCCTATAATCATACTGAACAAACATTATTGAGTAAGCCCATTAAAAAAAAAAAACAGCTTTTCTATTATTGTCACATAGACGATAGATGGACTCCATCAGAAAATTGCTATAACAACCTTTGGAAAATTTAAAGAGCTAATTATCTCAAACTGATTTTAAGGGTTCTTTAGACACGATTCTTAGCATTTTTCTTAACAATTTCTGATCATTATGCCTGCCCCCACAACGAGGTAAGGCCCATTCTAGTAGCTGAAGTGAAATACAATTATAACCCCCAACCTCCCGCATTTATAAAAATGTGAATGGAAGCTGGGCAGTTAATCCCAGGGGATTATACCCTAGAAGCCTCCCTCTCCCCAAAAAAGGGGGAGCATCTCTCATTTATAACTCTTCAGCTTACTACTTAACTTCCACCAGAATGATATCTAGAATTCTTGATGTTCTAAACCCAAAATAAGTTTTACTTTGTTTAAAAATATGTTTACCAAGGTTGGAAGATTTGCAATGTTTGTAAAAATTATGACAAATATCCATCAGTTCATAGGCTTTTAAAAAATGCCATACAGCAACCTATGTGAAATATGATAGTGGGTTTGTTTGTTATTGTAATTAACTGGACTATTGAGAATTTTGGGGATATTGATATCTATATATTTATAATACTGTTCTTTATTTTAAAAAAAAACTTGTAAAATTCATTTGCTCATACTCACAGTGGATCATGGCCAGGTATGAAGAGGAAATGGATCTCATTTTTGATAAGAAAGCCTTATATTCTATATATTCTTAGCTGACACAGTGTGTCAATGATTATAAGCTACATTTTTGAATTTTTAAAACTCTTTTATTATGTTTTTCTTGCATGTGCAATATACTATTTCAGTATTTTTTCTTGCCTTTTTATATTTGAAGCACATGTCACCAGCATTAAGAATTTTTTTTTGCTTTTTTGATTTTGCAGTACTATAAGTTTAAAACACATTTGCTATAATGTCAATGCATGCCCCAAAAGCTTGAGACTATAAAAATGATGCCACTAATTGTTTAAAAAAATTTTATGAGACTTTCCTTAATGATTCTGTCTGATTCCAGGACAAGATATACACAAAAGAGCCATTGCATAGGGCCAAAGATAAACCAATCCAGGACAGATTGATGCACTTCTAAGCCAATACAAAGCTAAACCTGATTAGTGCCACATGAAAGAGCACACAGGATATATTAATGTGGACTCAAGGTTGCAACATTTGACAAATGTTAAGTTATAGGCCTTCCTTGTATCCAAACTCTCTGTGAAAATACTTACAGATAAGTATCCCAAACTTAGCTCCTACTTGGCTTCTACAATCTAGTCCCTTTTCTGTCTTTCTAGTGTGGCAAACTTTCTGTAGTCCTGGCTACTGACTGGGCAAATGCTTCATTGCTTACATCATTTTAATTGGGCCCTGATTCAAGGACCTGTTATAGATTTACTTTTCCTTACTTGGAATTTTTTACACATAAGACTTTGATAGTCTATATTTTCATCCAGAAATTTTTTTTTTTTAATTTGGATTTTTCTGATGTCTTTTTAATTTCTCTTACCAATTGGTTCATATACCTCATAACTCATCCATGCATCCCTAAGTGATCCTGTGTTTTTCAATCACCCTCTTCATGGGGAAATGTAAAAATATTATTATTTTAAATTGCAAAGTTTAAATTCCTTTTAAGAAGAATTTTAGGTTAAGAAAGATGCTACCTCTCCAAATCCAGAAACTGAACTGTTTGGAGAAGACACCATGAAGATGCCTCCAGACCACAAACTACATGAGAAGATCAAGAATGAACTTTGGGTGTGGTTGATTGAACATTTATTTGTATATATACTTTCATGCCAAAGGGGACTGCCCCCTAACTGGATTTTTGTCAATGCGTCTAGCAATTATTGGCTTTGTTCTTTTTTCCTCTTATCCTCAAATTATTGTAATCATTAAGTTGATTATATTTTCATGATCCTTTTGGGGAAAATCTTTCCCAACAAGGATCATACGGGCAAATGTAAAACTGGAGATTTGAACCCCAGACTTCAATCCCCACAAGTCCTTGCTACTTCCCAGAATGCTTTGTAACCTCACCTGAATTCCCACCTGCACTGAGACCAGAAATTGTTTTTAAACTGACCCCGCCTTTCTTGGGGCTCTCAGCTTCCGCGTCTGGGCACATGTGGCTCTACCAGGCAAGATGTAGAATGAGTGGTTGTGAATGGGCTCTCTGGGCCTAGACACATGCTTTCTATATTTGTATTTTCTTGATTTCTTAATCTTTAATAAACCTCATAAAATATAATACTTTTAGCAGAAAAACTAAATTTTAACTGCTACATGAGGAAAATTTTACTTGACATCATGAGAGAAACTGAATGAAATTGGTTGAATTTTTCCTAGTGAAAGTCATAAATCACATTTCCAGTGGAGGTTTGAAGAGACTGCTATTTTTGTGCAACTAAAATTATTATAAATGTGTTGAGCATAAAACCAATCTCATTGTTGGTTTTATTAATTATATATGAATATGTATTCATTAATCATACTATTAATTTAATCATGAGATTAAGGCAGTTTACTATTTATAGAAATAAGAGTAATCATTATAGGGCAATGAAATTTCTTTGGTCAAATTACAAAGCATATTTAATGAACTTGTTTGGCAGCTCAATCTAATTAATTTAATTTAATTTAAAATAAATTGCTAATTTATTAATGAGAAAAAATTGACCAAGCAAACCTTTGCTTTGCTTTAGAGCTTGGGATGATAAATACATCAATGAGTCAAGTAGAAGGCTGACAACTGACACATAGATAAATGTGTGTGAACTCAATTCAATAGGTACCTGAATGAACAAAGAGGCTTGTCCATCTTTGCCGTATGTAAAGAACTACCTCTCAAATGCCTATATGCCTTCCATACAAAATCTTTACAAGAATAATCTACACAAGATTATTGAGGGCATCTCTTGATCAAGAATGGAATAGCCAGACTTTTATCAATGCTATATCACAATATACTATATCTTCATACAAAGTTGAGTTAAAAGAGCAGAGATCATAACATGCAAAAATAAGCATATTTAATTACAATGTAAATGTCAATATAGAGTGAAGCATGATATTATAAAATATGCTCACCAAATTATTTGGTAACTACTTATGTGGAGGACGCCCATTACAGAATCCAAAGTGAAAGGAGACTCAGAATTGGATAGTGAGGTCTTCCTCTTTGAAGATGATGATACCTAATTGTATCAAGTTCTAGAACTCGACCTTTTTAAAGGGGATCAATATTACCTCAAAAAAATTGGCCTTTCTGCACTGGAAAAACCAAATAATTGAATTATTATTGTTTAAACTGATTTAATGCAGAATAGAAAGCCTGTAATACCAATCTATCAGTACTTATCGCTTAGTAAAGTAATGCAAATGAAGAATGATCTGGAACAAATAAAATAGGAGTGGGTAGTAGTTGGAGATAAGTTTTTTGGACCAGACCTAAGATTTCATTGGTATAGGAAACTCATGAGTGAGGAAATTTTTTCTACCAATGCAGATCAGTACCTGAAATTTAAAACCTTACTTGCTCCAGGCATTTAAAGGTTAAATAACTTACCATGGGTCACTCAGCCAGTGGATCAGATGTAGGATTTGATTCCAGGTCTTTCTGACATTCTCTGTTCCACTGCATCATGGTGTCTCTTTTCAGACTTATTTTTATCTTTTAATGATCTCTAGTTTCAGCTTATTGCTCTGTCTATAGAAGACAGGGAATTTGCAAAAAAAGTTTATGTGTTAAGATAGTTGAATAAGATCTATCTCTCTCTCTCTCTCTCTCTCTCTCTCTCTCTCTCTCTCTCTCTCTCTCTCTCTCTCTCTCTCTCTCCCCCCCCCTCTTTACCTCTTTACCTCTCTGTCCTTCATTCCCTCTGTCTCTGTCTCTGTCTCTGTACTTGTTTCTCTCCCTCCCTCCCACCACATTCTAGCTACTGCAATGTCCAAGATCTGAACCTACTCAGCAGAGCTATCTGCAATACTTCCCCAGCTGAGAAATATGCCCTTCTTGTCCCTTGCCAAGAGAATGCCTTACATGCCAAGCCCAATCAATCAAGTAATGACTTCTATCTGATCTTGACCAGTGGAACTTATTTGTGTTATTCAAGGTGCCAAGACCAATGACGAGTCATCGAAACCTTGAAGAATTGTCTCTGTAACCTACGTGATTCTCAGTGTTGCATGTTGAAGGGCAGACCATATAGTTAATCAATAAACCAAGATTTAGGAAGCACCTACTATGTGCCAGGCACTGTGCTCTAAAAAGAACTGCCCTCCTTGGTGTAGTGAATCTTCTATCTAGGACAAACTCATGATAGCTTCAAGGGGATAGGAATCAAAACTCCTCCTCAGCTCACAGAGATTGGAAGCAGGAAGAAGTCTCAGCTTCAGGCTCTCCCAGAAACAGGAAATCCAAAAAGCCCCCGGCCACCCCTTTTGTCCATTTTCATCTGTTCCCCTCATTCCAGAACACAGCCTGTGCAGTTCCACTGCATGTGGTTCAGTCCACCAAGCCTCTTTCTTTGCAAACTCTCTTTTCTGTTGCTTGTTTGTAACCCAGTTTTTCTTTTCCCTTCTAGCACTAGGCAAGCACTTCACATAGAATATGTCAAAGTTACTCCTTGATGCTGCAGATATCCTTCCTCCCCCCTCCGCCCCTTTTCTGTCAACTTTAGTCAGGTTCTTCTGGCTATGGCATTTTGGTTCTCCCTGTTCTGACACTCACCTTTCAAACCTAGGCCCTCCAAGAGCAGGGAAATCTCTGAAAAAGTAAAATTCAGACCTCTAAAGAATAATTGGGATGTGCTGATGGGTGCAGAACTGCACAAAAGAGTCATGAAGAATTTTATTAAAGAGATATATGCAATGTTAGAACATGACCAAAAATGGACAGCCCAAGCATTCTGCTGTCAAATATGCAATGTCAATATTCTCAATTTTGTAAAAAAAGTCTCCTAGAAGATGAGTGATGCTCCTGCAGAGAATTTTTAAGAGGGCTTTCACAAGAGTTACACAGAATGACTTGAATGAGCTGAATGGATATCTCTACCCTATCAAGGGAATATTCACATTGATAAACATTAAATATATCAAAGAATCAATCAATTCAATATATCAAAAAAATCTGTCTTGTCTCAACATTAGATTTAAGTTTTTTGATGGCAACATCTGGATCATGTCTATTTTTTTTTAATTCCAGCATCTCCAACAATGCCTTGCACTTTGATGTTGTCATGCCCCACTCTTTGTGACCCATGGATGCCAGACCCCTCTATCCTCCTCTATCTTGCTACATGTGTCCAAGCTCCACTTTGTTGCCTCCATGACGCCATCTCCTCATCACATTCTCTGTCATATCCTTTTGCCTTCAATCCATCCCCAAATCAGGGTCTTTTCCGGGGACTCCTGCCTTCTCATCAAGTAGTCAAAGTATTTAAGCTTCAGTTTCAGCATTATATTTTCTTCGCAAAGATACATTTCCTTCTCCAGTGAATCACCTTTTTTCAGAATTCTCTACTATGACCTGTCAATCGTGAATAACTGTAAGGCATAACTCATCATTTCATTGAGCTACCCAAGCCCTGCAGTCCCTACAAGTCTGTGATGAAGGTGCAGGGCAGGTGGGGTGGCTGAGGCTTACAATAGATGCTTAATTGATGAGATCAAATTCAAATGATGGGGTATATCTTGAAATTGTCAAGCGATGGGAGTAATCAGATAAAACAGAAAGTACATTGACCCAAAGGTAAAAAGGTAGTCCAGAAATGTTTTCTTGTGCCCTCCCTATCTAAGCTTGCTTACCACTCCCATGAGAATAAGCCCAGGCAGGCAGGGAAGGAGGGGAGATGAGGAGATTCCCCAGGTGACAAAGCTGTCAGAATGGTAATGGCTTCTGACACTGGGTAATTTTGTTGTTGAAGCAATGCTTTATTAAAATACTGTTTTTAAATTGTCATGTAATAATATGGTGTACAGTTTTCACACAAATAAACTTTATTTAAGCCCCAGAAGAAATATTTGATGGCTTAAAATTACATACTGGCTTTTCCTTCTATTTGACTTTATGGTAATTCTCTGAGCTTGGAGTAACTCAGAAAGAATGGAGACTCATTATATTTTCAGTAGTTTCGGAATTTAATAACTTGAAGCAATTTGTGGAAGACAAATGATTTTTCCATGAGTTTCTTGAGAAATATATAGCATTATTATTTTATAATATTTTGTGAGTAGAAAAATAGTCCTTTTGTATCTTAAAGGCAAATATATTTAAATTTACATATTAAAATTATATTCATATTAGCTATGTTTGATCAAAGTCAATAATTTTTATTCCCAAAAAGAAATTAGAATTTTGACTTTTATTCTGGCTCTGTTGGTGCTTTCATTGTCACTTTTAAAAAACTCCATTGTATAAATGGCCAGTATGAACTTTTAATTAGAAGGAATCTAGGGTGTCAACCTTCTACTCAATGCAGCTATGCCCTTAACTGCCTGATCCACACTACCAATGGGTGGCTAGAGATATTTGGCATATAAAATTGTACATAATATAATAAAGATAATTTCAGTGCATGTTTTAGAGGTTTTGTTGGTTATTGTTTTTATTTGTTTGTTTGTTTTTTAATTTTTTATTACTTTAGAAAGTTAACTTGGTTCATATGGTACTAATGGGGCCAGGGTCACAAATTTAATTTTCCTAGGTCTAGTTTTTAACTTCCCTATCTATGACCACAGAACAGAATAGAGTCCTGGAGGAAAATTTTTACCTCTATTCTTTTGGCTAAGGGAACAATACCTCCCTTTGAGGTCACTTGAATAGTTATAAAGCATTCATGGGTGTATCTCACCTTTCTTCCCATTCTCTCTTTCTTTAACCTCATTTTCCCTTTCCCTAGCACTTTTCTTCCCTTTCCATTGTTCTCTCATTGTATGACTGAACAAATCAAGAGAAGTGCAGTTACTTAACTTCTATGGACCTCATTTTCCTGGTCTATAAAATAAATGGGATTAAGACAACCTCAGAATTGTTTTTGTTTTGCATTTCTTTTGTTATTTTTGTGCATGTGAATAATTAAGATTGCCTCTTCTTCCAGATTAACTTTAAACCAATTGACATTTATAAAGCACCTCTATGGTATGTAACATTTATCTAGGTTGTTATTAAATATCTGACATAATATAGCTATTTTGAGATTTCTGTATTATTTTAATTTTGAAAGTACAAACATGCTGTCTATATCATACCATCATTCCAATCCAATTTAATTCATTTTTACTTTTCCCTTAATTTAGGCAATTTTATTACTATTCTGTTATATATTTGAATTATTTCCATATTGCAAGATTTTCAGCACCAGAAAATTAACTATCTCTTGACTAGTTTGTGTGTTTAACCTCTCCAAATAAATTAACTTCCTGCTTTTTTCAGTAGCACAGATTATGTTTAAAAACACATATTTGGGGCTTAGAGAAAATGTAATTTAACCTCGTAATGGTCTGACCTTGATTTTCCTATTTTACTCATGCCTTTATTTCAACTTCACTCCCTTTGCATTTGGATAGGTATCTGAACACTATATGTGACATGAAAAGACTTCAAGATCCTACTGCCAAATAATCATATGAGTAATGAAATACCACCATTTGTATACTCGTGTTACATCTGATAGCTTTTATATACAAAATGCCATGCAGTCAATCTCAGTCTTAGTAGGAAATAAAATTAGAATTCTTATAGAATGCCCTCTAATTGTACTTCCTGGTATTGTGCACTGGACCTGGAGCAAGGAAAACTTGAGTTCAAATCTAGCATCAAATGCTTACTTGCTTTATAACATTAGGCAAATCACTAGCAAGCTAGGCAGCACAGCTGATAGAGTGCTAGATCTGGAGCCAGGAAGAGTTCAAATCTAGCATCAGATATTTACTTACCTAAGTGACTCTGTTAAATTTATTTAACCTCAATTTCCTCTCTATAAAATGGCGAGCACTTACCTTTGTTTTGAGAATTAAATATTTGTGAAATCTAAAGCATTAAACAAATCCTGGGTGTTATTATTATCAAAAATATAACTTCTCAGAAATAAGTATCCTTGTACTTTAAGATAAGAAATTTCAATAAGAAAAGTGACCTACCCTCATAGAACTTACAGTCTGGTGGGGAAATAGGACACATGCAAATTACTGTAACAAAAAGCAGCTGGACAGGACAATTTATCTGAGATTTGCAATAAAAGTGTAATGTGAGGTCGAAGGGAAAAAAGTTCATTACTGTCAATGAAGCCTTCTTAGAAGAAATGGAATTTATATTGGTTTGGCCTCAGGGTAGGAGATTAAAGGAGGAGAAATCCAAATATAGGGCTATTGTTGTTTGTCCATTTTTTAAGAGTGCTGATAACATCATGGGATGAGGTCTTGACTGGCATGTGAATTGGATGTAAGTGAGGCAGAGTTGCACAAAACCCCACTATCTCTTCTAGAATCATCAAAAGCAGAATCAAGGCAAAAGTCAGGATGACTGGAGTCTGCCAAGAAGGTTTAAGTGCAGTGTGAAAGCTTATAGCCACAGGTGAGATCTGGATGCAAGGTGGACACCAAAGATCAATGAGCATCCCTAAAAAGGAGGGCTTTGGCAAGCCGTCACACCAGAAGTGCTCGTGTAGGGAATAGAGAGAACAATGGCACAGAGATGAGAAAGACGAGGGATTGATAGGGGCCATGGTTAATAATCCAAATCTAAAATGTGTGAAGGAGAGCATTATTAAATAAGGCTGGGATGTAGAGTGTGGCTATATGATGGATACTTTAAATAGTTGACAAAAGAGTTTGAATTTGACTCAGTGAGCAAAGGGGAGCAATTGAAAGCTTTTGAGCAGAGTTGTATCACTGCAAGATTTTAAAAATATAGTCTTAATCTAGTTCATAAAATGTTCCCAATTATATATAAAACATTTAGCAATCATTTTAAAAATTTTGAATTCCAAATTTTCTCCCCTCCATCCTCCTCTTGCTGTCCCTAGAGAAGGCAATTTGATATTTATTATATATATGAAATCACATAAAACCTATTTCCATATGAACCACATTGCAAAAAAAAAAAGCAGACAAAAAACCCAAGAATAATAAAGAAAGTTTTAAAAACATGCTTTGGTCTGCTTTTGAATTTATCTGTTCTCTCTCTGGAGAGGTACATCATTCTTTATCTTCAGTACTTTAGAGTCATTACAAGATTTATGCATAAAACCAAGTTTTCTGGAAACAGTGTGAAAGATAGCTTTTGATTAGGGAGAGAAGAAATTAAAATATGAAATTTTTAAGGAGGTGTACAGTAGGTGGCGGCAATAGAAATAGAGAGGGCAGATTCAACATATATAAGGTACAATCAATAGAACTTGTGAACTAATTGGGTAAGAGAGAGAAAGACGTAAAAATTAATCTGAGTATTTGTAAATAAAGGTTAATAGCAATGTTAATAGCTTTAGTGAAATCAGAAGAAAGGCTTATAGATGAAAAGACATCTTGTCCATTTTCCTCATTTTATAGGTAAGGAAACTGACAGAGAACAAAGGGGTAAGTAAGTGTCGCCTAAAATCACAGAGCTAGAGAATAGCAGCACCAGGATTTGAACACCCATCATCAGACTCTAAGTCCAGTGTTCGTTCCATTATACTAGGTTTCAAGAGAAAGAGAATCTTCGGCTTATGTATTTTTTTATGGTTACCACTCGGTTCCTAAGGACTGGAGATACAGAACTAGAACTTGGGAGAGATGCCAGTTCTGGAGATTTGAGAATCATCTTTGTAACCATAAAAGTTGAAGCCATCAGGATGAGGAAGAAACTGTAGCCAGAAGAGGAGACAAGGGGGAAATGAGAAATGGGATGGAACAAAGGTATGAAACTTGAGAAGTTATCACATTAAGATATCTAGAAGATGGCAAAGAGGAAAAAAAGGTTGTTACGAAATAAAATGAGAATACAATATCAAAAGATAGAAGTGGTGAAAAGATGTTGAAGAGTATGAAGACAAAAAAAGAGGGCACTGAATGTAGCAATTAGAACGTCACTGATAGCCTTTGAGAAAACAGTTTCATGAGAACAGTGCTGATGGGAAATAGATTATAAGGATTTAAGGAGAAAGGCTATGGAAAATAGAGGCAACAATGTGGACCATATTTTTCAAGAAGTTTAATAGTCTAACACAACATGACAAACATGGAAATATGTACTGCATGACAGGACATATATAACCTGCATCATATTACCTGGCATCTTGTAGAGGGCAGAATGGGAAAGAGAGGACATGGATCATAAAACATGTCAGAAAATAATTATTAAAACTGTATCTACCTGTAAAAAATTAAAAATAAAGATTTTTTTAAGAAATCTAATAAGAGAGAGAGAGAGAGAGAGAGAGAGAGAGAGAGAGAGAGAGAGAGAGAGAGAGAGAAAGAGAGAGAGAGAGAGAGAGAGAGAGATAATAGTTGATTGGGGTGGAGGGTCAAAAAATATGCTGATGTAAGAGGAGTCTGGAATGGTTCAAATCTAGATGTGGGACCCTGGGCAAGTCACTTGACCCCCATTTCCCAGCCCTCACCACTCTTCTGCCTTGGAACCCATACTTAGTGTCAATTCTAAGACAGAAAGTAAGGGTTTAAAAAACAAAAGACAGTCTCTGCCCGCATAGAACTTACAATCTAAGATGGGAGTAATACATGAAAGGAGAAAGGAAAGGTGGATAAGGCAGGATGCCAAGAGGTACCCAGCATGAGGGCATCTTGTTCCATGAAGTTAAAACCAGGCAGGGCATGAGATACAAAGTGGAATGAGCTGGGATTCCACTTTCTGCCCTCTTTCACGGAAGGTTCTGGGAGGATTTTGGTTCTCCACACATCATTCTTCCCAAAAGAAAAGGAGACTGTGGGAGAGGTGTCAATCAAGGCCTCAGTTAGCAGCAAGATCGTAAGATTAGAAGAAATGAGCCCATCCTGAGACAGGCATCTTGTTTCATGGAATTAAAAACCTAGAATGTAAA
The DNA here is from genome assembly GCF_027887165.1 of Monodelphis domestica. NCBI lineage: Eukaryota > Metazoa > Chordata > Mammalia > Didelphimorphia > Didelphidae > Monodelphis > Monodelphis domestica. Next base: position 266,595,587 of record NC_077233.1, on the reverse strand, counting down.
GTAGATTGAAATAGATTCCGGGTATAGATGATTCTAGTTGGCTAGTACCTTCCCATCATGTAAGTCTGTGATGACAATATTTAACAACTAGCACCCCAAACAAATAAATTGACATGTGACATATTTTAAAGTTTAATCTGCATCACTAGCATTCTCTTTATCACTTCCTTAAGCACAGACAAGCATCGACAATCAGCCAAATAATTGTTTTGTAGAATTTGCCACCTTTTGAGGTGTAAACACTCGCACTGAAAATTTAACAATCAGTTCTCATGAACCGCTCTGAGCTGACAAGAGCATATCATTAATTGTGTCAATTTTTCACTTGATAGGGAAAAGCAGCACAAAAGAGATAAAGGTGGCGAGGGCATTTGATTTCTATGCATTTAATTTACATACAACATATAACAACATGAAGAAGCCTTCGTGACTGAAAACTCAGAAACCCTGACTCTATAACTATGTGGCAACAACAGAATAATTTTATGTCGCCTATCTGTGGATAGGTTAATTGCACTGTGGATTTTAGCTTCTCTTCAGGAGGGGAATCATTTCACACAAGAGATAGTGCTTTAGAGAGAGAGAGAGTTCTTTCAGACTAGACCCCTGCATGGGTGCGAATAGAGTTCTGAGACTGAAGACCTCAGAGCCTGCAATTCCATCTGCTGTTTGGAAGATATTATTTGTTGTTCAATAGAGATAATCATAGGGGAAACTTTGCTGCTTGGACATGCTAGGGGAAAGTTTGACTAAAGCAGTGAGGAATAGAAGGGGAGCAAAGTCCTGTTCTTACTTTTTTTGCACTATCTACTGCCTGAGAGAAGGAAACCCCTCCAGGGGACAACCAAGAGAACAGACCTGAAAGAGCTGCAGATTCCATATTTGAGGAAACTTATTTTGCCAACAGAGCATAATGATTTCTCAGAACCCAGATAAGGAATCAGATCTGGAACGATTTTGCAGATTCCCGTCTTGGGGACTCCGTTTTACTAACACTATCTAATCTTGGTAAGCAAGAATGGAAATAGCCTGAGTGAAACAACCAGCAGAGAAATGGTTCCACTCATCAGAAGCAAAATCTCAGAAGAGGAGGTAATGGCCCAGTAGTGACTTCCGGTATAGACCATCCCTAAGGGAAAACAAAGACAGCAAGATCCAAGGGACAGAGATGTATGTTGCCTTGGGCACAGGGGTCCACTACTCATGTGCCTCCCTGGTATGGCTCTGTAAGTAGGTGCCCTGTTGCATACTCTGTGCATTAGAAAGAGTTTAAGGTTTGTAGGAGTAAAAATGAACAAATATTCCTAGTATTTAAAAATGCAGGATTTTTAAAAATAATAAGTCACAGGAGAAGAAAAAAGGAAAAGGGTTCTTTCAGTCAAGTGAGCAGAGCAAAGAGAGCCAGAGACTCACACCTGCAGCACTTTACCAAAAGCACAAGCTATGAAAGAAGAGCCCCAGAGTGTGGGTCTCAGCCAAATTTATCACCCAAACCTCCTTACATAAAATGAGGACCTAACTTAAAAGGATGCTGGGAATGAAACTGAGGTGTGACAAATTTTCTACCTGCACAGGTTCATGGGTGGAATTTTATGCTGTGCTATGATGCATCTAGATAGTACAAAATATAAAATACTGGACCTAAAATCTGAAGTTGAAATTCAGCCCTGGACAAGTTATTTAACCCCTGCCTCAGTTTCCTCAACTATAAAATTAAGATAATAAAAGCATCTATCTCCCAGAGTTACTGTGGGACTAAATGAGATAATTTAAATTTTTTTAAATGTTTAGTATAAATCCTAGCATAATGCAATTACATAATAAATACTTATTTCCTTCCTGATGATTATCCTTGCTGAACCTTTTATTAAAGAAATGTTTCTGGTTTTAAGGGTTAATGGTGTCTCAAATCTGACCTCAGACACTTCCCAGCTGGGTGACCCTGGGCAAGTCACTTGACCTCCACTGCCTAGCCCTTACCACTCTTCTGCCTTGGAGCCAATACACAGTATTGTTTCTAAGAAGAAAGCTAAAATTTTTATTTTTATTTTTTAAGTTAATGGAGTCATCTTGGTGTATTTGCTAACTGGGAAGCAGCACAGAGTGGGAGTTTAGGAGCTGGGGTTGCTTATGCTACAAGTGCAGCTCCACCACACCATGTTTACCACCAGGGCCCCAAGAGTCAATTATAGCAGCATAGTCCAACCCCACTGGGAGCTCTCAGCCTACCAGCATGAGGACAACTTGCAGCAAAAAGGCCAACCCAGAGAGAACATGGCCATGTAGCGGAGTGAATAACAGCGGCAACTGCTGTCTAGCCAAGCAACTGGAGTCATGGACGCATGTAGAGTCATCTCCGGTGTAGCCACGTCTGCAGTCCCAGTTCCCCTCCACGGCGGTGAGCGATGTCTATTTCACACATATGCCAGGGGTGGCCAGCTGCCTGATTCCTAGCAAGTAGCGTGGATGGCTGTGATTATCTACAGTACGCCCATGGAGGTGCTTTGTACGCCAGTACACTTATTAATTTCTCTAAGCGTCTTGGGAAAGAGGGAGGAGTGAGGCATCACCCTGGAAGGTGATGGAGAGCTGCTGACATTTTTACCACTGGTGTTTCTTCTGCTCCTATTACCAGACTTTGGCTAATTAAATTGTTTTTCTTTCAATGCCCTATGGGTTCCAACTGACTGTACTTTATACCTTTCATTTTTAAATCACTTACCTTTCTGAATATATCCGTCTCCTCTTTATTTCCCAGAGAGAGCCATTTCTTCGAACAAAGTCTAAAATGGAATGGAAAAAAATGTGGCTTAATAACCATTGACTACTACTGACAGCAAATAAAATATTCTATAATGGTAATCGTTCTGGCCATCTCAATTTATGGGGCGATAGGGTTTCTCGACTCTTCTCTAAAAACAAACTTTTCATTATAATTATAAAGAGACTTGGGCGCTTTTAAAAATGTCATTTGTTTTTCTATTTACAATTTTTGAGTTATCTGATATATTGTTTTCAAGGTTTTTTATTTTAATATATATCATAAGATCATAGGTCATAAGAGTTATATCTGGTCGGATTTCAGAGAAGATTTATTCCAAAGCCTTCATTTTATAGATGTGGAACTGAGATATACAGAACTCAAGTGCTTTGCCCAAGGTCATATAGGTAGTAATTCCAAATATAGCACATGGCACTTTATTTTTTTAATTTAATTTTATTTTTTAAGTAATACTTATTTTCTCTCATTCTCCATATGGGAAAAGGAAAAAAATACGGTAGCAAACATTAATTGTTAAACAAAACAAATTACTATATTGACTATATACAAAAATATATTTGTCCTTGGTTTATCATGTCTCAGTTGTGGCAACCATAGCATGCTTCATTATTGGACCTCTGGAATCATGCTTGGTCACTGCATTGATCAGAGGTCCAAGCATATTTTCCACTGATCCATGTTGCTGAAGTCTTCTCGTGTTCTCTGAATTTATTTTTCTTTCTTATTGTGCAGCATATATTTATGTAACATATTGTGGTATGTTGAGAACTCAGTGGATAGAAATCAATGGCATAGATTTTGTTTGAAGTTCTTTGCTGCCACAAAAAGCAGTGCTATAAATATTGTTTGTCTGTGGGACCTTTCTCACTATCTTTGACATCCTTGTGATATATATGTAGCAGAAAACTCTGAGTAAGATGGTATATGGACATTTTAATCTCAAATTACTTTCCAGAATGGTTCGACCAGTTCACATCTTTCCTACCCCAAGAGAATCCTTGTGCCTGTCTTCCCAAATGTTGAGCAGTATTTCCATCTTTTGTTATTTTTGCCCATTTTCAGGGGCAAAGTAAAATCTTGGTGTTGTATTGACTTGCATTTCTTTTATAAAGTCATTTGGAATACTCACACATTGTTTAAAAATCCTTGCCTTCTGTTGTAAAATCAATACTCAGTATTGGTTCCAAAGCGGAAGAGTGGTAAGCACCAGACAATGGGGGTCAAGTGACTTGCCCAGGATCACACAGCTAGGAAATGTCTGAGGCTAAATTTGAACCCAGGACTTCCTGTTTCTAGGCCTGACTCTCTATTCACTGAGTTACCTCACTTCCCCCTACTCCTACATTTTAATGGTTTATGTGTTGAGGTTGAAATAGAAAAGGAAGAGGTTCCCTTAATGTGTTCTAAAAATATTTGGGAAAGAAAGGAAGACTAACGAGTGATGGAATCAGTGAACATTTCATGGAAGAGGTAGAACTGAAACTTGAAGAATTTGATAAGAATTCTGAAAGAGAGAGATAATCATATAATCATATTTTTTAAAACCCTTACCTTCCATCTTGGGATCAATACCATGTATTAGTTCCAAAACAGAAGAGTGGTAAAGGCTGGGCAATGGGGGTAAAGTGACTTGCCCAGGGTCACACAACTGGAAGTGTCTGAGGCCAGATCTGAACCTAGGATGTCCTGTCTCTAGGCTTGGCTCTCAATCAACTGAGCCACCCAGCTGCCCCCCATATATTCATATTTTTAAAATATGAATATTAGAGTCCATCTAATCTAAATTTCCCATTTTACAAATAAGGAAAATTAGGATAAAAGAAGGAAAGTGACTTGCCTAAAGTCATAGAAGTATTAAATACTGCCATGATATGAATTCATGCCCTGATACTTAGTGTTCTTTCCATGACAGAATGCACATGGCAAATGAACAGAAGCAGAATGTTGAGTATGAAAAACAGTCCATTATCCCATTCTTTTGTATATTGATACATTTTGTTTTGTTAAGGCAAATTTTCTACCCTCAAAAGACATTACCTAAAAAATAATTAAAGAAAACAACATAAAACAGTGATTGTGTAATCTTATAAGAGAAGAAAGGATATATGCTTTCACCTCAAGTCAAATAGATTCAGACGTAGGAGGGACATGAGGACCATCTAAAATCCAACCTCGTCAATTTATACATGAGAACTAAGACTCAGAGAGGTTAAGGAAGCTCCCCAAGGTTACACAGGCACTAAGTGGCCAACCTGGGATTGGCACCCAGCTCTGGGGCACATTTTCTCTTCCGTCTACCACTGAGATCTGAGAGATGGCAATGTCACGGAGCGGGAAGTGGCGGTAATGTTAGGATGGAGACCATTTTTGGAGGATTTTGCCATCCTACACAAAAGTCTGATATATAATGTGGAAACCCAGAGTGAGAAGTAAATAGGGCGACCTCTACCTCTAGACAGACTCTGATTTTTTTAGCTCATCTAAAATTAAGACTATATTTGGTTGCATGTTTTCAAGTCCATCAAAAGTTCCACGTGCCTTCTTCCCCCCAAAGAGAATATATGTGGATAACTGATAGTGAGAAAATTAACATTCCTCTTGTATCATTTTTTATTTGTCCTATTTATAAGTAATTGATTTTGTCCTGTACTACAGACCTCTGAGCAAGATAATATTTATTAGCAAAAGCATTCTGCCTGTCAAAAAATGGACGTGTCTTGCCTCCATTCATGCCCAAAACGAACAATCAGTTCCCTTTTTATAGGGTTTTGGGGAGTACAGAACAAAACATAAAGCAGGGCCGATGACATCTTGGAATTTAGGTACAAAATATTTACAGACCTTGGGAGCAGGGAGCAACATGATTGGTTGGAAGTTTGGTAACTGGGGCTGGCAACAGTCCCTCTTCTTATTCCATTAAACTCAGAAGAGCACATTGTTAAAGCCCAGATGCAAGAAGATGGCCCAGAATTTTGGACAGCAAACCAGGCATCCTTGAAGGATTGGTAGCTAACATATCAGACACACTGCTCTTTTTCAGTCCATCCTCAAGGCTAGCAAAATTCCAGGAGGTGGGAGAGTTGGATTTCTAAACAAACAATTACAGACCATCCAAATTCCCATCTAAGTTCAGAGACAAAGAACCCTGACTTAAACAGTTTCAGGAAAACAAAGCAATATAGGAAAAATTCCTATGAATCATTCCTCATCCTTTCTCCATGGAACACACGAATTACTTTATATCTTGCTTGTGTCACTTCTAACATCCTAACTACTCCTGTCATTATTTCTCTACCTCGCTTATACTCCTGTGAGGCTTTAGAGTCTTTGTGGGCAGAACTAAGGTCCTATTTATCATTGCACACCCATCAGCACTGAATACATCATCTTATGAATAGCAGATATTCCCTAAATGTTTGTTGAACTGAAGAAATAGTAAAGATTAATGTAATGATTTTTTGAAGCAGAATAGTTTAGTGGAAAGTCTATTGGATTTTGAGTCAGAAAAGATCTGTGTTTAAATCTCCCCTCACACTGGCAAATCATGAAACTATCGGTAAGTCAATTAATCTCCCAGCTTCCTTCTTGATAAAAAACAGGGCTTGGTGTGCAGAATATTTACCTTACAAAGTTGCTATGAGAATCAAATGATCATTCAGATAATCAATAAATAGGCACTAAATGAATTAAGCACTTACTATGTGTCAGGTCCTGGGGACCCAAAGAAAGACATCATAATATCATTATATATATATATATTAAAGCACTATGGAAATATCCCATCACGAAACTCAGTTTTTATATTTGGTTGTACTATACAGTTATTAAATTCTGCTTGGTATCTTAGATAAAAGGATCTAGAAAAGTCACTAAACAAAAGATAGAAAAATACTCCTCACCTCATTTTACAGTTGGTATTATGTTATGTTAAATGAATCCTTTTCAAAACTTTTGTATAGAAAATTGAAGCTACCCAGACTCTTCCCTGCCATTTAAACTGGGTGGATTATGTGCTGTTTCGGTTGGTAGTTGCCACACTTAAAGGATATAATGCCCAGGGGAGTCTAGAGCAGTTCTATTCTTTTGTTAGGCTTGTCAAATCCCCTTTAGCTTCCCTTCAGGGAGGAACTTAGCATAGAGACATACATTTTTATACAGTTCATTAGAATGAATTATTCCTTCGCTATTCTGCATTCCTTCTACCTTGTATTTCCAAATTCTCCGAAGAACTTATCTATCTTAGTAAAGATTTGGCAAGGCAACATAAAGCACACTGCAGAGGTTGGGAAATCCTTAAGAAATATTTTGAATGACTAAACTTACCTCACAAGAAGAAAATTTGAAAAATTCCCAAACTACAGCAATGGCTGCCACCTTGAATGTGTCCATTCAGTAAAATGTGTTTCTTGTCTTTTGGGTAAGAGGTTGTTATATGACAAATGAAAAATGATAACTCTGGCTTCCTGATACATTCTAGTCAATGACTTTGTCAGTCTACAATTATTGTCCCTGCCCAGAATAGAAATATAAGTGGACACATTTCCCTTGTTATTGAATCTCCAGAGGCAGAACAGAAGAACATAGATGTACAAGGCAGGAAAGAATGAGTAACACATTTTCTTAGTTCCAGGTATAGGATTAAATTGAGTTTTTAGACTTTCTAAAATACTCTATATGGCTTTTCTTTTTAGTCTTTTCTTCCCCACTTTAATTCCTCTTGTACCTAAGCTATGATCTGATTATTCTGCTCAAATATTTTTGATTGACTTCAGTTTTGCTTCTCAATTTTTAAAATTTTCCTAGTGGCTCCCTATCCATTTCTGTCAAAGACTTGGAAAAATCAAAGCATGACAGAAAAAGATAATATTATTTATCAAAAAACTTCCTCAGATGTCACTTAAGAAAGAAAGAAAGAAAGAAAGAAAGAAAGAAAGAAAGAAAGAAAGAAAGAAAGAAAGAAAGAAAGAAAGAAAGAAAGAAAGAAAGAAAGAAAGAAAGAAAGAAAGAAAGAAGGAAAGGAGGAAGGGAGGAAGGGAGGAAGGGAGGAAGGGAGGAAGGGAGGAAGGAAGGAAGGAAGGAAGGAAGGAAGGAAGGAAGGAAGGAAGGAAGGAAGGAAGGAAGGAAGGAAGGAAGGAAGGAAGGAAGGAAGGAAGGAAGGAAGGAAGGAAGGAAGGAAGGAAGGAAGGAAGGAAGGAAGGAAGGAAGAAAAAGAAAGAAGGAAAGGAGGGAGAGAGGGGAGGGAGGGGGGGGGAAGGAAGGAGGGAAGGAAGGAAGAAGGAAGGAAGGGAAGAAGGGAGGGAGGAAGGAAGACTTTTAAGTGTAGTTTTCATTAAAAACATAAGTTTTGAGTTGAACAAATATTTGCTTTATAGTAATCAAAGTTTGTTTCTCAAAAATGAAGGTTATTCTCCCACTTAATCTTTCTTTTATAATTTGTTAATAAAGGAGGTATGTATTCTAAAAAGCAAAATTTCATGAACTGAGCCATTGACTTTCTGTGAATTAGAGAATATCCATTACTTTCCAATAGCATTGTGACAAGGAAATTAACAAGAAAAAATGGACAAAGGGGCTAAAGATCTACACTCAAAACTATTTTTAAAGTATAGTTTTAGTTGATTTTTAAAATGGAAAAGAATATATTTTGTCATAGACAGCAGTCATATTTAATATTGTGCCCCCATTCAAATACCCCATTCAAAATACCTATACTATGCTAATCCTATACTAATAATTTATGATAGTCACATATTCATAACTTGAAATTTGTTCATTGTTTTTGATTCCCAGGAATCAGCTGCTCTCAACTCCAAGCTTCCCTCCAAAAGATAGTCAATTTGGGGTGGAGTCAAGATGGAGGCATAGAGGCAGCAAACAATTAGACCTCTGAAAACCCTTCCTTACTAATTATAAACTAAAAGCTCCTACGGGACTGAAAATCAAACCTAACAACAAGACAGAGCAAAGGAAACCTCCTGCTGTATTCAACTTAAAAGGTATTCCCCCCAAAGCCAGAATTCACAAGAACTCTGATTTAAGGGGAAGGAAAAAGGAAGGTCCTGGGACCCCTCCCCCACATAGAGCGCTAAGCCTCCAGTGGCAGCAGAAACCTCTGTGCCAGCAAAGGGGATGGTCTGGGGGGAGTAGCTAGTTGCCAGGGCTGTGCCCAGCTCAGAGTGTTGAACACAGGTGGTGGGGAAGGAGTTGGAGAGGGAGCTCAGAGCAGGGAAGCCTGGGTAGACAAAGACACTGGTCTGGAATGAGTATCTTGCAGACAAAGCTGTGCCAGGTTCAGAGTGTTCAACATAGGCAGTGGGGAAGCAGATAGAGGAGAAACAAAAAGCACAGTGCTGGAGGCATAGTTGCAGCAGCAAAGACACTTCATATTCCACCCCTCAGTTTCCCGAGGTTTTGGCCCCAGGACACAGCCAGCAACCCAGCCAGACTTAATCCCATCAAAGCCTCCAGAGGACAGGGAAGCTGAAGCTCCAAAAGCCCTCCCCCACAGACTGCTGGACTTAATCCCATCACAACTTCCATTAGGCAGAGAAGCTCAAGCTCCAATACCCCTTCCCCACAGACTGCACTGAGAGATTTACTGACAAAACTTCAAGGGTGAAGGCAGAAAGAAAAACCCAAAACCACAAGAAAAGAGAGAAGAAAGAGCTAAGGCAACAGCAGAGAATAAATAAGGGGTAAGTATGAGCAAACAACAGAAAAAGAAAAAAGAAATTAAAATCGACAGCTTCTATACAGGCAATGAACCAAGAGCAAATGGAACAGAGAAGGATGAGGGAACTCCAAGCAAAACAAAAACAAAAACAAAAACAAACAGAAAACCCAGCAAATTGGATACAGGTCCTAGAAGATCTCAAAATTCAATTAAAAAAATTAAGAGAGGATGAAGACTACTTTAAAAGCAAGATAAGTCATCTGGAAACAGAAAACAGTGTCTTGAAAGCCAAAATTAATCAGCTTGAAAATGAGGCAAAGGAGATGAAAGAAGAGGCAAAGAAGATGAAACATGAGGCAAAGGAGATGAAACATGAGGTAAAGAGGATGAAAGATGACCTCCAAAGAAAATTAGACCAGAAGGAGAAGGATGACCAAAAAGCCAGGGATGAAATCCAGTCTTTAAGAACCAGAATACAAGAATTAGAATCTAGTGACTTCAAAAGGAAGCAGGACACTATAAAACAAAACCAGAGAATGAAAAAATGAGGAAAATATGAAGCAATTCATTCATAAAACAGAAAATTTAGAAAACAATTCCAGGAGAGACAACTTAAGAATCATTGGTCTACCAGAAGATTATGACAAAAGAAAAAGCCTGGACAATTATCCAAGAAAACTGCCCCAATATTCGAGAACAAGAGGGAAAAGTGGAAATTGAAAGAATCCACAGATCACCTCCTGTACTTAATCCCCAACTGACAATACCCAAGAATATTATAGCCAAATTCAAGAACTATCAGACCAATGAAAAAATATTACAAGCTGCTAAGAAAAAGCCATTCAGATACCATGCAACCACAGTGAGGATATCACAGGATCTGTCTGCATCTACAATGAAATGTATGGAATATGATATTCTGGAAAACAAGGGAACTAGGTCTACAACCAAGAATCAACTACCCAGCAAAACTGACTATATTATTACAAGGGAAAGTATAGTCATTTAAGAAAATAGAAAAATCCCAAGCATTTGTAAAGAAAATGCCAAACCTGAACAAAAAACTTGATGCCCAAGCATAGAACTCAAGATAATCATCAAAAGGTAATTAAAAAAGAGGGGAGGACTTCTGGGTAAGTATGGTGGCAGTTTAGAGGTGGGACGACGCTTCCTCTCCCCAGCACCCACTGAAATAGACTACCTCAAAAGAACATAAAAACCTTTTTCAGAAGAATGGAGAAACTCTACAGTAGGGCATAGCATTGAAGGTATATGGGGTTTGGGAATTTCACACTATAAGAGGGTGAAAAATCTCCAACCCAAAAGTGAGCCGATCTACGCTTCCCCACCCCACCTATGGAGCCAGAGTCAGAGCCAACACACACCAAAATCAGTGACTAAGTGAGGGGCACCTCTAGAGTGAGCAAGGGCCATCTCTAGGTCCTTGGGAGATGCCTAGGACCACTGGGGACCTACCCCTGAAGGCAGGAACACTCGAAACCCCAGCAAGCTGGGGAGCTGAGACCATGGGCACTCTCACGAATAGTGGAGGCTGCAGAGATTCGAGAGTTGGCCTCAGGCAAAAACCTTGCTCCTAAACCCCATAAATAGAGAACCTGCCCATCTCACTCAGATTTCTGACTTAAAAGGGATGGAAAAACCACCACAGGGATGGCTAATTGTGCCCAGGACCAACAAACAACCTCCAAGAAAAATAGGAAAAAGGAATTGACCCTGGAAATTTTTATAGAGGGAAAACCCAGGCTATAGAAGAAATAGAGGAAGAAATTCAAACAAAATCAAAACTATCCAAAAAAAATGGAAATTGTCCACAAGCTCTGGAAGAATTCAAATGGGGATTTATCAAAAATATGGAAACCTTCTGGCAAGAAAAGTGGGAAATAATTCATAGAGAAAACAACAGTCTAAAGGACAAGAACTCCCAATTGGAGAAACAGCTAGAAGCCACAAAAAGCAGCATAGACCAAACTGAAAAGGAAAACCAGTCTTTAAAGACTAGAACTAAGCAACTGGAAGACAATGTTTGGCAAAACAGAAAGAATTAATTAAATGAAGTCAAAAGAATGACAAAATAGAAGAAAATATAAAATATCTCACTGACAAGGTAACAGATCAGGAAAACAGAGGGAAAAGAGACAATTTGAGAATCATTGGTCTACCTCAAATGCCAGAAATAAAGAGAAATCTTGACATCATACTATAAGAAATCATCCAAAAAAACTGCCCTGATGTTCTTGAACCAGGAAGCAAAATAGACATTGAAAGAGTTCATAGGACACCCTCTACGCAAAATTCCCAAAAGACAACTCCCAGAAATGTAATTGCCAAATTCCAGAGCTTTCAAGCTAAGGAGAAGATCCTACAAGAAACCAAAAAGATACAATTCAGATACCAAGGAGCGCCAATCAGGATCACACAAAACCTGGCAGCTTCCACACTAAATGACCACAAGGCCTGGAACACAATATTCAGAAAGGCAAGAGAAGTGGGTCTTCAACCAAGAATCACCTATCCATCAAAACTGACTATACTTCCAGGGGAAATTATGGGTATTCAACAGAATAGATTTCCAAGTATTTTAAAAGACCAGAATTAAGTGGAAAGTTTGATATCCAAAAACAAAGATCAAGAGAAACATGAAAAGGTAAATATGAAAGAGAGGGGAAAGGAGAAAAATGTATTTTTTTAATTCAAACTCTTCTTTAAGGGCTACAATTAGATTAAATTATATATATATATATATATATATATATATATATATATATATATATGATATATGGGGAAATGTTATTTGTAACTCTCAAAAATTGTATTCATTATTGTAGTAATTAGAAGAATCACTCATAGGAAAAGATTGGGGAATTAAGGGCTATAAAATAATATGCAAAAAAAGAAAAAGGGTGGGGGGGAATCAATGATGGTACCAAGAGATACTTAAAGAAATAAAATAAACAGAATAATCTTTTTCACACAAAGATACACATGGGATGGGGAAGGGAAGAATAATCTTATCAGAAGGAGAGGAAGAGAGTGCCGATAGGTAATATTTAAACCTTACTCTCAGTGAAAACAACTCTGAGAGAGAAGAGCACCTAGATCCATTGGGATCTTGAATTCTATCTTATCCTACAGGGTAAGGGAGAAAGGGAAACTAAGGGGGATGGAGGGTAGGGAATACAAAAAGGGAGGGAAGGAGAGGGGGGAGGGAACTTAACAGAACCTAACAAAAAACAAGAAGGGAACAAAAAGGGAGGGACCAAAAAGGGAAGCATATCAAGGGAGGGGTTTAGGGGGGTTGATTAAAAGTAAACCACTGGTTTAAAAGGATATAGCAAAAGAAGAAAGGACAGTACTAGGAGAAGATATCAAAATGCTAGGGAATTCACAAGTGACTATCATAACATTGATCGTGAATGGGATGAACTCACTCATAAAACGTAGACAAATAGGAGAGTGGATTAGAATCCAAAATCCTACCAAATGTTGTCTTCAAGAAACACACCTGAGGTGGGTATATACTCACAAGGTCAGAATTAAAGGTTGCAGCAAGACCTATTGGGCCTCAACTAATAGAAAGAAGGCAGGAGTTGCAATCATGATATCTGGCAAAGCCAAAGTAAAAATAGACATGATCAAAAGGGATAGGGAGGGTAAATACATCCAGATAAAAGGGAGTATAGACAATGAGGAAATATCACTAATCAACATGTATGCACCAAATGGTATAGCACCCAAATTTCTAATGGAGAAACTAGTAGAATTGAGAGAGGAAATAGATAGTAAAACTATACTAGTGGGAGACCTGAACCTACCACTATCAAATTAAGATAAATCAAATAAAAAAATAAATAAGAAAGGTAAATGAGGTGAATGAAATCTTAGAAAAAGTAGAGTTAATAGATATATGGAGAAAAATAAACAGGGTCAAAAAGGAATACACCTTCTTTTCAGCAGTACATGGTACATTCACAAATATTGACCATATACTGGGTCATAGCAACATGGCATACAAATGCAGAAAAGCAGAAATAATAAATGAAACCTTTTCAGAACATAAGGCAATAAAAATAATGATCAGTAAGGGTACATGGAGAGCCAAATCAAAAATTTATTGGAAATTAAATAATATGATTCTCCAAAATCAGTTAGAGAACAAATTATATAAACAATTAATAATTTCATTGATGAAAATGACAATGATGAGACTTCCTTTCAAACTTTACGGGATGCAGCCAAAGCAGTACACAGGGGAAATTTTATATCCTTGAGTTCATATGTTAACAAATTAGGGAGGGCAGAGATCAATGAATTGGACATACAAATCAAAAAACTTGAAAGTAAACAAATTAAAAACCACCAGAAGAAAACCAAATTAGAGATCCTAAAAATTAAGGGAGAAATTAATAAAATCAAAAGTGATAGAACAATTGAACTAATAAATAAGAATAGAAGCTGGTATTTTGAAAAAACAAACAAAATAGACAAAGTACTGGTCAATCTAATTTTAAAACGGGAAAGAAGAAAACCAAATTAAAAGTATCATAGATGAAAAGGGAGAACTCATCTCCAATGAAGAGGAAATTAAGGCAATCATTAAAAAACATTTTGCCCAATTATATGGCAATAAATATGGCAATCTAGGTAATGTGGATGAATATTTACAAAAATATAAATTGCCTAGATTAACTGAAGAAAAAATAGAATTCTTAAATAATCCCATATCTGAAAAAGAAATTGAACAGGCAATCAAGAACACCCTAAGAAAAAATCCCCAGGGCCTGATGGATTCACAAGTGAATTCTATCAAACATTCAAAGAACAGCTAATCACAATTCTATACAAACTATTTGATATTATAAACAAAGAGGCAGTTCTACCAAATTCCTTTTATGACACAAATATGGTATTGATTCCAAAGCCAGGCAAGTCTAAAACAGAGAAAGAAAACTACAGATCAATCTCCTTAATGAACACAGATGCAAAAATCTTAAATAGGATACTAGCAAAAAGACTCCAACAAGTGATCATGAGAGTTATTCATTATGACCAGGTAGGATTTATACCAGGAATGCAAAGATGGTTCAATATTAGGAAAACCATCCACATATTTGGCCATATTAACAAGCAAACTGACAAAAATCACATTATATCTCAATAGATGCAGAAAAAGCCTTTGACAAAATACAACACTCATTCCTATTGAAAACACTAGAAAGTATAGGAATAGAAAGTTCTTTCCTAAAAATAATATACAGTATCTATCTAAAACCATCAGACAAAATCATCTTCAATGGGGATGAATTGGATGCATTCCCAATAAGGTCAGGAGTGAAACAAGGATGCCCGTTATCACCTCTATTATTTAACATTGTGCTAGAAATATTAGCTGTAGCAATTAGAGAAGAAAAAGAAATTGAAGTTATTAAAATAGGCAATGAGGAGACCAAGCTATCACTCTTTGCAGATGATATCATGGTCCACTTAAAGAATCCTAGAAAATCAACGAAAAAGCTAGTCAAAATAATCAACAACTTTAGCAAAGTTGTAGGATACAAAATAAGCCCACATAAGTCATCAGCATTTCTATATATCTCCAACATACCTTACAGCAGGAATTAGAAAGAGAAATCCCATTCAATGTCACCTTAGACAATATAAAATACTTCGGAATCTATCTGCTGAGATAAACACAGGAACGATATGAACACAACTACAAAACACTTTCCACACAACTAAAATTAGATCTGAGAAATTTGAAAAACATTAACTGCTCATGGATAGGACGAGCTAACATAATAAAAATGACCATCCTACCTAAATTAATTTACTTATTTAGTTCCATACCCCTTGAACTATTAAAAATATTTTTTACTGAATTAGAAAAACCCATAACAAAGTTCATTTGGAAGAACAAACTGTCAAGGATATCCAGGGAAATCATGGGAAAAAAAGTGTGAAGGAGAGAAGCCTTGCACTCCTAGATCTCAAATTATACTATAAAGCAGTGGTCATAAAAACAATTTGGCCCTGGCTAAGAGACAGAAAGGAGGATCGGTGGAACAGACTTGGGTTAAGTCACCTCAGCAAAACAGTCTATGAAAAGCCCTAAGATCTCAGGTTTTGCGACCAAAATCCACTATTTGATAAAAAAAAAAACTGCAAGGAAATTGGAAGACAGTGTAGGAGTTATTAGGTTTGAATCAACATCTCACAACCTACACCAAGAGAAACTCAGAATGGGTGAATGACTTGAATATAAAGAAGGAAACTATAAGTAAATTAGGTCAACACAGAATAGTATACATGTCAGATCTTTGGGAAAACCAAAGCAAGAGCTAGAAAAAAAATCACAAAATGTAAAATCAATAATTTTGATTACATCAAATTAATAAGTTTTTGTCAAAAAAAACTAATGCAAGCAAAATTAGAAGGGAAGTAACAACTGGAAATAATCTTCATAACAAAAACCTCTGACAAATGTCTAATTACTCAAATTTATAAAGAACTAACCAATTGTACAAAAAATCATGCAATTCTCCAATTGATAAATTGGCAAGGGACATGAATAGGCAATTCTTAGAGAAATCAAAACCATTAATAAGCACATGAAAAAGTGTTCTAAATCTCTTATAATCAGAGAAATGCAAATCAAAACAACTCTGACATATCATCTCACACCTACCAGATTGGCTAACATGATAGCAAAGGAAAGTAATGAATGCTAGAGGGGATGGGGAAAAGTCAGGACATTAATGCATTGCTGGTGGAGTTGTGAATTGATCCAACCATTCTGGAGGGCAATTTGGAACTATGCCCAAAGGGCGCTAAAAAACTGTCTGCCCTTTGTTCCGGCCATAGCACTGCTGGGTTTGTACCCCAAAGAGATAATAAGGAAAAAGACTTGTAAAAGAATATTCATAGCCATGCTCTTTGTGGTAGCAAAAAACTGGAAAATGAGGGGATGCCCCTCAATTGGGGAAAGGCTGAACAAATTGTGGTATATGTTGGTGATGGAATACTATTGTGCTAAAAGGAATAATAAAGTGGAGGAATTCCATGGAGACTGGAACAACCATCAGGAAGTGATGTAGAGTGAAAGGAGCAGAACCAGGAGAACATTGTAAACACAGACTGATACACTGTGGTACAATTGATTGTAATGGACTTCTTCATTAGTGGCAATGCAATGATCCTGAACAATTTGGAAGAATCTAGAAGAAAAAAACATTATCCACATTCAGAGGAAAAACTGTGGGAGCAGAAACACAGAAGAAAAACAAGTGCTTGATTACATGGGTTGAGGGGGATATGATTGGGGATGTAGACTCTAAATGAACATCCTAATGCAAACACCAACAACATGGAAATGGGTTCTGATCAAGGACACATGTAACACCCAATGAAATTGTGCATTGTCTATGGGATGGGTGGGAGGTGTGGAGGGATGGAAATAATGTGATTATTGTAACCAAGGAACAATGTTCTAAATTGACTAAATAAATTATTTTTTAAAAGATAGGCAATTGGCCCTGCTCCCAGTTCCAACTTTGCTTCATTCAAAGCACATGAGGTAGGATTTTATCTTGAAACAGGGTTAATTCTCCAAGGATCAAAGTAGTTTTCTACCTTGTGGGAATTACTCTCAAAGGGAAAAAAAGAATACCTGTGTCAGGACTTTTCAACCTACATTCAAAGGTGAATAACAGCCTTTTCCCTGAGGGAGGATTTTTGAATCACTCAGCATTTGGGTTGGTGATCCTGACTGCCACTATACATTCCTGGTTGCATAATATCAGCAACTTCCATGTTCTAATATAATGAGTCAGAGGTTATAGTAGTTGTATCTTCTACAATTTGGACTCATGACAGTCAGAGTAGAAGATATTCATCATAAAGGACAATTTTTCCCTAAAATGTCATTGAAGCCATGTTTGAGATTTATTAAGCTTTGGATGACTAATGCAACTTTCTAATCATCAAAGTTAACCCCAAGAAATAAGTACCTGGTGCTTCTCAGCACTTGATATACTTCCCACTCTCTCAAAGTCAATATTCCCTTCTTACCAAATGAGATCAAAACAAGGGGATTTGTGCCCAACTAAATCATGCTTTTGTTGGACATTATTTCATTTTGTTAAACTTTGTTAAATATTCTTTATTAGTAGTTCTGTTAAATGATCTATGCATGGTCTATAATTTTTTTTTTATTGAATCCCAATCTCAAGTCTGAACTCTTATTCTGAATTGAGTCATGTCTGCCCTAAAAATTTGGAAAATCTTTCAGGGCTCATGACCCCATACCTGACCTTCTGAATTAACTATGGAACCAAAAGTTACAAGGGAAAGAAGAAGCAGGGAATTGGGTGTATTGATCCAGGAGCCTATATCATATATAGTGAGTCCTCTCAATTGGACAAGGTAGAGACTCCCATTGATGTGATAATATTAGCCCACTGGGTGTTTAATGAGGTTTACAGGGAAAATAAAAGTACTGCCATGTCTAATGTCCCCTTGCTGTTACAGATAGCCACAGCAAAGATGAATCACCAACACAAGAAAAATATATTAAAACCTGCTGAGATGAGCATGAAAAAGCAAGTTAAAAGGAGTAGGAATAACTATGGGAATTGGGAACCTTCTCTGGTGTAAGAGAGACAACGTTTTTGTATTCCTTCCTGGGGTGAGGATGACTTCCTTTACAGGGAAGTCAAAAGACTGGCTGGCTTTCACAATCAGAGAACTTTGGAGGTTGCAGGGGAAATATAAACAATAACTTGAGAATTTGTTAGATTAATAGTTGGCAAATTTGTGTCTTAAAGATTTCATGGAAGACTTACCTTTATTTACATTTATGAAAAACTAATTAAATCAGTGAAAGGCTTCAGCTAGGAAATATCTTTTGTTCCTTTTTAGATGGTTAAAATGGAAAGATAGAAAGGGTTTATTGAACCAATTCTAGACTGCTGTTCCACATCCCGCATAGTGGATTACCTGCCAGTCTTGAAAACAATGGGATTTCACCTTTTGAGAAAAGCCCCATTTGAGTGGTATTAGACTTTAGCCATAGACCTTCCCTGCCACACTTCTACAGAAGCAGAGAAATGGTCAAATCTGAGTCTTTGTTCAGCATAGCCACAACTCAAACAGGGATTTGGGCAGTCTGGGAAAGATGGGATGAGGAGCAGCACCCAGAGGAGAGTGCTAATACTCTCTTTTAAGAAGTTTTTAATGTCACCTGAAACTATAGGTTCAATAAAGAAAAGATTTATGATGAAACTGTGGATGTGTTAGTAAATCTAAACCATAACATCTCGCATTTTTAAGGGTTCTTCTGCCCCAAACAAATTTAAGACATATAATCCCTAGAGGTCCCAAGCCATCTAAGGCCCAATATCTAGATTTTAAGGACCTCTGAGATATTTCCTCCCAGGATAAAGGCTTAACATCCCCCTAGGCTCAGGCTAACTGGAGGTCAATGGGGGCTGGGGGTAAACCAGAGGCCATAAACTCAAGACTCAATGGTCTAAAAATGGTGTATAATTTGATTATAAAGAGATAGTCAACATTGAGAGTCATTAGATTAGGTCCTTATTATATTGAAGAGAGACATGGGTCTGTTATGGCACCCCAATTTCCATGGGGAGGTTTGAGGGACAGGAAGAAAATTTTTGAAAACTCCTTCCTAGATCCTAATTGTAGTAGTATATTATGGGAATAAACATCGAGATCTCTTCCTGGTAGTCTGTAACTAAAAGGATATTTATGGTAACTTCTATGCTGTCATAGAATATGTAGGTTGGACCAAAAGTCCAGACAACCAGGTTTCACCCTGGACATCTGTTTCATTTCTGATCCAGTCAAGTCTAGTGGTTCAAATT
This sequence comes from Monodelphis domestica, assembly GCF_027887165.1. Taxonomy (NCBI): domain Eukaryota; kingdom Metazoa; phylum Chordata; class Mammalia; order Didelphimorphia; family Didelphidae; genus Monodelphis; species Monodelphis domestica. The sequence continues at coordinate 266,576,233 of NC_077233.1, read as the reverse complement.
CAGAAAAATCTCAGTTAACCAAAACAATTTATGTATTTAACACTAAACAATACTATGTTTTAACATGGATGAAAGCTATTTCCTTCCTGTTGATTAGGGTAAAGAAGACTATGGTACCTTGCTATACCAACTCTCTTTACAATAACTCTATATGATTGATGAAGAATTCAGATAGCACTTAATTATTTATATCAAAGCACAGGAGCTAAACCCAAAGCCAATCTGCTGAATATTGTAGTTCTTCCTGACTTCCTCGGAGTGGCAGACAATGATGTCCTGGTCTATGTGCAGGGGAGTGGAATAGGCAGCATAATAGTTCCAGAAGAATGGGGAGTGATACCAGACCCAGAAAAGAGGGCAATAACATACAATCTAGCAAAATGGCCAGGAATTCAGGTCCAAACAGAGTGGGCAAGAGCATAAGAAGGAATATGATTTGCTAGCAAAGGCAGCAACAGGGGCACCATCCTGAACAACCATGCTGGTAGGATCAATATAACCTATTGTTTATTGTAATTTGGAAATGATAGAGCCCTTCTATATTGGTTTTAGAGATCTCCAACATCTACCTTGGTTATGGCCTAAACCTCAAGGGGTATGCGACATCACCTGAATGTCTGTGTGATCAACCTAGTGCAGAGGGAAAAGATGCATTGCAGGTCACTCTTTCCTCATAGCCATAGAGAGCTTGTCTCTAATATGACCACACTTATTCTTATCCTCCAACAATCCCCTATCACACCAACTTTTTCTATCCAAGTCCTAAAAGTAGCTTCCTCCTGATCTTGACCTCAAAGACCTTAGGGTATTTACAAACTAAATGCATCAAATGCTCCCTCAACCATTACATCAATTCCTTATCCCCCATGTCATCTCATAGTTGTGGGAAGCACATTCCAAGGAGCTTGCTGTGGGTCAGTGACTAGTAAGAGCCCTAATTCCCTGAGTCAGGCCTTTCCTACAAAAATATCAGACCTCTGAGAAGCCATATCTATGAGAAATCAAAACTATTCTAAAACAGAGTCAGTGCAATCTAATGATTTCTTCTGTCTAGCCTCCAAAGATACTTATGCAATAAGGACTCACTACTTTTAGGAATTAAAATGATTGATTCACTCTAGCCTTTCCTTATTCTGGTCTTCTACAGAAGTTACTAGGACCTTTGAGTCCTTACTCCCTCAAAGAGCTTCACATATCTCAAGCAAATGGCTCAAGTATGCCTCAATTGGCATTTCTCCTTTTCTTTAGGATGATTTGAGCAGGAATGAATTATTGTTAGGGATTGTCTTATTTCACAAAAGACCTAAAACTATTTACCTAGGAGAAAAGGAATCTTAAATTGTCCTGAGTCCCTAAATAAAGTTGAAAGAGATCCGTTATTGAACTTTCAAAGATGGGAACAGTCCTTTATCCAAGGGAAGGGAACATTCCTTTATCCAAGGGTTCTAAAGGGACAAAAAGTAATATGCTCCACTTAAATAGGCTCTCAGAGAGGGTAAAATTCTTCTCACTAGTGAACTAGGGAACACTGAGTAGATGGTAGTGTGGGATGAATCTTGCTATAAATTCAAGCACTGGGACAAGTTGCATGCAAGAGGTTTATAACATTTTAGCTATCACCTTACTACAGATAAACCCGAATCAATGGCAATGTCAGAAGTGGCATTACCTACACTATGGTTCTGATTTTTCTTCTCTTCTTCTATTTGTTGTCATCACTTTACAATGGAGGATCCATTAAGAACTGCCCCAAAATAAACACACACATTTACCTCTCTCTTTCTCTGTCTCTGTCTCTGTCTCTCTCTCTGTCTCTGTCTCTCTCTCTCTCTTCTTTCTCCGTCCCTCCCTCTCTTCTTAACTCTCTCTCTCTCTGTCTCTGTCTCTCTTTCTCTCTCTGTCTCTCTCTCTCTCTGTATCTCTCTCTCTGTGTCTCTGCCTCTCTCTTCCTGGAGAAAATGGAAGGAAGAAGGAGAAAGTAAAAATCTGGTATTTCTGGCCTCTGTTCTTTGGGGCATCTATCTTTTTATGTATGTGTGTATGTATCTCCTCCTCCGGTGTTATCTATGGCAAGCTTCTCATATCCTTAAGTTTGGGGTTGTCCAACACTCATTATTAATATGTTAAATCCATTAAATGACACAACATTCTCTAGATTATAGCACCTTTAAGCACTTTGCCACAAATGGGTAGATATGGTAGGAACAACATCTGGTTTGTACCTATGCCAATAAGGTTGGAGGGTCTATTCCGCATAGACTAGTTTGTTTGTTTTTTTCCCTAAGAGGGTCATTAAATCATCCTTGAGGATTACTTGGTCCAAGGGATTATGCTATTATTAAGTGCACTTTTTATGAATTATTCTATGGTTATTTGGTTTCAATGGGGAGTCTGAACCATTGAACTGGATGGACCAAGTAAGTCTCAGCCTAGAAGATGGGTCAAAATTTAAATATAATGTTCAGGCTACAAAAGGCTTACAATGAAATAAACTCACAATTACTGATGGAAGTTCTAGGTGACACCTATTCCTGTATACCCATAATAAATCATGCTTCAGCCTATAAACATAAGTTTCTCTTTTATAGTCATTTCCTAAGCCCTGTGATTTGAACCTGAGCACTAATCAGTGCTTGTCTTGTCAGTATGACAGATGATCATGACATGCAGAAATTTAATCAGCTTCTCAAAGTCATGCAACTACTTGTTCATTCATTCGTCATTCAACAAATACTGATTGAGCACTACTTATGGTATTCACTGAACTTAGTTCTGTGGAGATAACTGGATGTGAGACCATTTCTCTGCCCTCAAGGACCTTACAGTCTAATAGAGGAGGTAATGACAATTTTTGGTAAGTGGATATTCATCACAGAAAAGTCTCAATTTCTCTCAGGTATTGTATTTTAATTCCAAAAGTTACATTTTAAGTGACAGTTTGATTCTAAGGGGGCACTATTTTTTTCAGCCACCTAATCTGTGTTTGCAGGTGATGTAGTCAGAGAGCTCTGAAAGACTGAACCACAAAGTTTCAGAAAAGGGGGAAGATTTTAAAGGTATGGTGGGGGGGGGATTGAACCTAATTACCACTAGAAAAGAAAAAATTTAAGAAAGCATCATCTACTGACCTATTTGTCCACTTTTCAGCTATATAAAATTTTATGATAATTAGCTACACATGCATTTAGACCATTCTTAATCAAAGTATTGCTAGGAAACAGGTTTTCACAGGCAATATTTAGTGATAGACCATATCTCTACCATCTCATAACTTAATGGAAAGATGCAGAGAATATAATTTCCCACTGTTTATAGTTTGTTGACCATAAAAAAGTATTGATTCAGTAAAGCAAAATGCTTTAAAGGTTTTTTCCCTGTAATATAGCTTCCATCCATACTTCAGCATTACTGAAGATTCTTGGAACTATATAAAAACAGAGATAAGCTTATTTGAGAAGCCTCTGATGAATATCATTAAGAAACCTATTTGGCCTAACCATTCACCTTCAAAAAAACAAGTGAATAAATGTATACTGTCCAGATTATGACATACTGTCATATAGATAGAAATCACACTCATACATATATGTGTGTATATAGAGAGATATAGATATTGATAGCTAGGATAAGTGCTACAAATGAACCAAAAAGCTATAACTGGGCCCAGAATTAAGAGACCTCTCAAATTTCTTCTAGGAACAAGGTCCATCTTTAAATATCAATACTTTTTCAGGAATGAATATCCTCAGAGAGCAATGAAGAGACTCAAATTGGGTGGGAACAGAATTCAATGTATAACATAAGGAACTTAAATGAATAGCCACTTGAAAAGATTTCATATGGGAAATATAAGGCAAAAAAAAAAGATTAATGAATCAAATAGTGAATCCAAGAGATCACCAGTGGAAAAGCCATGTGCCCATTTTATCCTTACAACATCAAGAGAAGTCAAGGAAGGATACTGATAGATTGGCTGAACCATTGTAGGAATATGGGGAAAATGAACAACACTTACATATAATGGAAATTCATGAATGAATTGTGATCTGAATGGTTAGAAGAAAAATCAACATGGAAAGAATGAGACATATTTGAGAATTTGAGAATCTATACACTAGTGCTTCCTGATGCTTGATCTAGAAGTCTCTACTTCTTTCAAGCAAATTAAATCAATGCAAGATTAAATCTTATCAAAATCCTCTGCTTTAAGACTCTCAATATGGTTACATGCCAACTACTTCAAACATGCCACACCACCCAGCATTATTCTCCACTACACCAAAGACATTCATACAAAGACTTTCAGATTATAATATGTCACAAAGGTCAACAAGGAATGTCAGGTGACTAGTAGCCAAAGGTGAAGAAACTAAAAATATTTATCCTATAAAAGAGAGGATTTCGAGGAGACATGATAAGTACCTCAAAATAATTGAAGAGAAGTTAGAGCTTGACTACTCAAAGTCAAAGAGAAAAAACTATGAGATAGAAACTAACATAAGATAATTTTTACTTAATGGAAAAATTCCAAAAAATATGAAATGTCTTAGAATAGATTAACTTGGAAAATAGTTGGGTCCCTATTACAATAAGTTTCCATTTGCAAGGTGGCAGAGATTCTAAAGAAAATTTCCATAATGGCATGAGGTAGATCTCGTGATTTATAAATCACCTTTTCAATTTATATTCTATGATTCTATTGGCTTGTTTTTGTTTCTTTGGACATGTGATTTCATGATTATAGGGAACACCTAAAAAAGGCTTTTATTACCAATTCAATTTAGCACACTTTTTACAACTTAGTCTTCCAGAGATTCCTAGCAGCATTGAAGGGTTAAATGGCATGCATGTGATCATATCCAGTATATTTCTGAAGTAAGACTAGAACCCAGATATTCCTACCTTGGGTAATTTCTTTCTCTTCCCCACTCTTCTTTCTTCCTTCTTTTTTTCCCTCCCTTTGCCTTATCTCATTGTTGTTTTGGGTAGCTTATTCCCGTCAGGACTATAATTTTCTCCTTTTTTTTTAAGCACACAAGAACATTGCTATGCCAGTAAGTTGATATCTGTTATTATATTAGGTCAAGTAGTCTTACTTGTTTGACTATTTACAACATAAGAAATTCCATATTCATCCAGATCAGTGAAAGATTTAATTTAATATTGTCTCTAGAAATGTCACCAAGGACCATTTAAAAAAAAACACACACATAATGTAAGAGAACTGATTCAAATCCATTCTTTTCAACTTTTTTTTCAATAAACATTTTCAAGAGTTTGGATTTCTAGTTTTCACTTACCTTGTTTCCTAATGTCAGCAACATCCTGAAAATAACTCTATTACCACAAGAGGTACATAGTTATATAAAGGAATATAAAAATGATTGGAGGTGAAATCGAAAGACACGAAAGGTACAAAGTGAACTTGAGGAGCAACTCTTTTGACTAGAGGAAAGGAGACTGAAAATGTAGGTGAAGTTAGTCTTCATCATCCAATATCTTCTAGTAAGTCAAATTTCCACATCCCCAAATTAAGGTAGTCTGAAGGCATCCCATTTCTATGGAATCTATGCAAGCAATAGCAAAGATGTGACTAGGAATGAAAAAAGAAAGGTAAAGAATTAAAAGTCCAAAAGAGAATTTCTGAATATAATTCTAGTTTTTAAGCAAGTAAGCTAATAGAGATTCATAAATTCAGAAAGTATAAATACAAATTCAGTCCAGAAAACAATGAATAAGTTTTATACTAAGAAATAAGCTTATACTATGAACAAAGATTTCCTGGTCAAAAAATGATATTATAAAATACCACAGAGGTGATTGAACAATAGCATAAAATGCCAGAATGATTCAAAAGGGAAATAAAGCTTTGAAAAGCAAAATTTTTACTTTATAAAATAAAGCACCTAAAGTAATTTTACAAAACACCAGGGTACAGAAATTGTAAAAGAAATTTGAGAATTGCAATCAAAGGCTCTGAAAGAGAAAAAGATAATCAGTCAAAAATTATGAAAGTGGAAGACAATTTGAAAGAAGAGAAGCAAAAAAGCAAAAAACTTGAAAATATCAATTTTATATCAGACAAAAAGACTGACTTTGATGTATAGAGATAGAGACTTTTAACTCAGTAAAACATGGCAAATCTAAAAACGTAAATATCATGTTCGAGGAAAAATAGCAGATTCCTCAGCAAATCTATCTTACCTAGACTTAATGGAAAAAATGTCCCAGCAATTTGAAGTGTGCTACAGGGGAACCCTTTCTCAGCCCTTCTAGACACTTCTTCCTAATATAATGTCTGGACATCCTCTATTAGGCTGTTTTAGCTCTACTGGATCTATTAAGGCAAGGATTATACTTTATATTAACTTTATATTGTTGGTGCTTTACACAGTGTTCTGTGCACAAAAGGGGTTTAATAAATGTTTGCTTAAAAATAAATGACTGAATGTAAAAGAGGTTCCTTGGAGTACAAAGTTCATTATCTCAGAGATTCCTTTCAAAATATTTGATATGAAAGCATACTTCTTCTGGCTTAAAAATTGGAAAGGGCTTTCTACACAATTACCCTAAGGTAAATATTGTAAGTATTGCTATCTGCACTGTACAAAATTCAGGCTTTGAGAGGTTTTGATTTTCCTATGGTTACTAAACTAATAAGATTTTGATCTGTGATTCAGGCAACAATTTCCCAACAATAGGACTCGAATTTTATTTGCTTTCTGTTCTCATCATTCTTCCCCACCTCCCACCAACCACACTGTAGCCCAAATATCAAAAAGGCATCAAAAGTTCTGAATTGATTTACAGTCCTAGTCTTAACTCTGGCTCTTTTAAAGAGAAAAGTAGTTCATTAATTGGTTTAAAAATATATTCCATACTTGAAGTTCTGATCATTTTATTCTAACCATTTTTTTCAATAATCTTCACCTTTTGAAAACTTTAACTCTCCCCAGAGGCAGTTGGTGGTATAGAGAATAGAGCACTAGGTTTGGAGTCAGAACAACCTGAGTTTAAACCCAACCTCAGACACTTATAAGCTGTGGGACGCTGGTTAAGTCACTTAACCTCTGTAGCCTCAGTTTCCTCAACTGTAAAATGGGATACCGATAGCACTTGCCTTGCAAGGTTGTGAAGATCAAATGGCATAATATTTGTAAAAAAAAGTATTTAGAACAGAGGGCAGCTAGGTGGCTCAGGGGATTGAGAGCCAGTTTAGGAATGGGAAGTCCTCAGTTCGATTCTGGGCTCAGACACTTCCTTCCTGTTTAACTTTTGTCCAATCACTTAATCTTTCATTGCCTAGACCTTACCAATCTACTACTGCCTTGCAACCAATACTCCATATTGATTCTTATATAGAAGGTAAGGATTTAAGTTAAATGTTCAGTATAGTACTATTTATATATTAAGTGGTATATAAATATTTCTCTTTCTTCTTCTCTCTTCCCCTTCTTACCTCTTCTCATGTCACCCAGCCTGAAATTTCACAGACCATTTATTGGCCCCATCTCTCTACTGATCAGCAGAGAAGCCTTGACCTACTCAGTTTCCAAACTTGGCCAGCTTACTCTTCTGCAAGCAATAACTTTGAAAACCATGAATTCCGAGGGCTAAATACTTTATGTGGAGTTCAACATGCCAGAGACTACTTACTTCCTCTTGAAGATTCTCCTAGTACCTTTTAGGCCATCTTTGAACCATTGCATCATGCATTAATTGTCAGGCACATCAAGTTGTGACACATAAAGGATTTTGCAAGTCCCCAACAGAGTGTGCTATCATCTCTGACTACATATGACATGGTTTCTGCCTCTTACCTCACTTACATAGCCCTTAAATTGTCTCTTCATTCAGAATGCATTTTGCAATTTTTCTTGAAAATCCACAAAGGATGTAAGAATGCCCTTAAAGGAGCTTTGGTTTCCATAGCCACTGCACTGCATTGTTATAACTCTGTGTCAGGGCCTATTGATTGCAATGCTGAGATATCTGCTGCCCTCTACTCAGTTGTGGACCTGTATTGTGTGAAAGTGATATATGCCTTTGGCTTGGACAGATCTCTATGTTTTTTTTTTGCTGAAGAAAAAAATATTGAGTCAGATTTTTGCTTTAAGGCATGAGAATGATTGATAGGGTAGCTAGCCTTCTGTTCAAAATACTTTGTGCCAAAAGTTGGTGTAAGAAAGTAGGAGGGAGGCAAAGGGAGAGAATGGAAATGGGCCAGAGAGAATTTTGCCTGTAATCTATTTTACATGAATTGAAAGATATTAAAGCAAAGGCAACAAAATAAATTTAGTTATCTTTAAAATGTCCTTTGCTTTGTTTGAGTCATGGACTCATGAAGTCCTGACCAAAATCCCATCATCAGCAGGAAGCCTTCTCCATCCCCTCTCAACTCTAGTGTCTTTACTCTGTTAATTATTTCCTATTTAGAAGTTACTGATTTGCATATATTAATATAATAGCTAATTTGCATATATTTATTGGTACATTGTCTCCTCTATTAAATTGTAAGCTCTTTGAGAGCAGAGACTGCCTTTTAGCACTTTTTATATCCTCAGTAATTAGTTCAGTGCCTGGCACATAATAATCAATTAACATTTATTGATTGATTGATTGATTGATTGATTGATATGGGGTCATTCGGTTTTCATTTAATTGTCCCGAGATATTTTCCCATTAATTAGGATAAAACTACCTGTAATAACCCATGAAAAATTGCTTTCTAATGATTACTTTGTGTGTGAAGGGAACCCCCTCCCAGGATCATGCATTTGGATATGACCTGCATCCCTGTGCTCCAGTGTGGGTCACAGGACAGTGACCTAAGCACTTGATCCAGAAATGGTGGGTAAATTGATCCAGGTGTAAAGGGAGAAAAAAAGTGGGGGATGTAGGAAGTGGGGGATCTCTTTGTTCTCTCGGGTATGCAGGTGAAAGGAAGGTGGCTAAGGGAACCACATGGAGAGCATTCACATGGCTCGTTAGAATAGTAGTAGTAGTAGTAGTAGTAGTCTCTCGGTAACCGAGGATGACGATTGTCTTTGTGCATTTTCGTCTATGATAGATGAGTGTGCACAAAGACACTTGTGCGTGAAGGAGATTTAAGTGGAAAAGCTGATGCACAGAGACAGTCCCACTCTCTCGGCCTTGGAAGCCTGGGTCCAGTGGCACGAAAAGTCGTTACACCTGGAGACTTCCTCAGCTGCATTGGATGGCCCTGTTGTCCTTTGTGCTTCAACACTCCCTAAGCACTCCACAGCGCTTTGCTGCGTCGCCATCTCAGCCGTTGAACCTTCTTGTTGGTTTCTTCTGCCTGTTCAGCCGAAGCAGTCTTCACATGCTGGGTGAGCAAAGCCCTGGTTCACCAGGGGTCAACGTCCACTCGATGGCTACTCTCACAAGGTTTAGCCAGCCTGTCGAAGCCGTTCCCCGGGGTGTGGCTGCTGCCGCATGCTAGCAGCTACTGGGAGCCACAAGTGAGAGCTGGGTGTCAAGTGGGGGTAAGAGGCTGGAGAGCTGCCCTAAGAGGGCATGACAAGCCCTCCATACCAGAGATACTACCCCTCCCTGAACACACCACACACATTCCATTAAAAACATATGCCACAACTTTCCCACCATTTCCCAATGGGTAGACATCCCCCCAGTTTCCAACTTTTGTATGAGTAGATCCTTTTCTCTTATCTTTGATCTTTCTGGAATACAGATATAATAGTGGTATCACTGGGCCAAAGGGTATACATAATTTTACAGTTCTTTGGTTATGGTTCCCAATTGCTCTGCAGAATAGTTGTATGATTTCACAGTTGTATTAAATACTATATTAGTTTCCTAATTTTTCCACATCCCATCCAACATTTATCATTTTCCTTTTTTGTCATATTAAGTCAAATTTATGAGTGTGAAGTGGTATTTCAGAATTATTTTAATTTGCATTTCTCCAATTAATAGCAATTTGAAGTGCTTTTCCATAGGATTAAAGAATTTTAATTTTTTCATGTGAATACAGCCTGATTTTTGTACTCTATTCTTGATGAAGTAATTACCTTTTTTTCACCCTTACATGTGTATGTAAGCTTCTGAGACTTCCAAAAGCAGCAGATACTCTCATTTTTGTCTTGGTATCCTCAATGCCTATAGAAGAAAGGCAGATAGAAGGAACGTAATAAATGCATGTGGGTTGATAGACAGATATCACAAGTAGAAAAGCAAGAAGAGATGAAATTTTAGGACTAGGAAATAGTAGGATGATTTGGCTGGAATTCATAAGCATGAAGAGGAATATTAGTAATTATGTCTGGTAAAATAGGTAGAGGGTAGATGGCAAAGTAGACAGAGTTCTAGGCCTAGAGTCCAGGAGGATGTAAGTTCAAATTTGGTCTCACATTTAATAGTTGTGTGACCCTTTGCAAGCTACTTAATCCTTTTTGCCTTCATTTATATAAAGTAAGCCGGAGAAGGAAATGGCAAACCTCTCCATTATCACTGCTAAGAAAACCCCAAATGAGGCTACAAATAATTGGACACAACTAAACCACAAAATGGGTAGAAATCATATTCTGGAAGGCTTTTAATGTCAAAATGAGGATTTCTTATTATATTCTAGAGGCAATAGGAAACTACAGGAGATTTTTTTTTTTGAGACTTAAAGATTTGTTTTATTTCCTACTAGGGGGAAGGAGAGGATCTATAGAACTGTTATCCAATTGGTTCTCCACTGTACACACCCCTTACACGCTTGCACACTCATAAATGCACGGGAGCACATACACCCACAAAACCTCTCAAAGCTGCATCAATACTTCGTATTTTGATCAAAAGAGAAGATCCTGGGAGAAGTGCAAAATGCAAAATCAGCTGACAGAAAAATGCTGACCAAACAACATCATTAATATACAAAATATTTCTATTACTTAACTATAATTACTTAACTACTTAACTAGACGTTCTCTGCTGCTGTACAGCTCCGGAGCCACCTGCTCCTTTTCCAATATCCACGCTGGCCACCAAGAACCATCAGACTCTAGTTAGCTTCGTTCTTTGAGGCTACATCAAAATTATCTATAAGATCTGGCGCCTCCTCATCCTCTTCGTCAACGTCTCCAGACTTGGGTGCTTTGCTACCCATCACTTGCCAAAGGAAGTCTCGTTGAACTGTCTGTATCAAGCAGGCATAATATTCCAGGAAGCATTTCTGTGATTGGCTTGGATTCCACGTGACCAGCGATTGCAAAGGTATTGTCGGAGAAGGAAGCCTGAACTCTGGGGTTGTTGAAATGAATAACCATCCCATCCTCTTTCATCTTGTTGACCTCTTCAATACGAGCAATAGTATTCACAGCCGATTTTTTGAGAGAACTCTGGCGTTTCTTGTCGTCTGCTGTGGCCATTCCGTGCACTTCTTTCTGAGAGCTGTGCCCTTGCCTCCTATCTGGACCTGAGCCTGAAGCTTGGCTAATTTTTCTTATTTAAAGCTTGGTAGTTCTGAAGCCCAGGGGGTGGGGTGGGGGTGGGGTCTCCAACAGCCACACGTGGCGGAAGCAAAATGGCGGTCGTAGCGGAAGCAGAGAAGGACTACTACAGGAGATTTTTGAGCAGAGGGGTGGCATAGCCAGACTTGTGCCTTAGCAGTAGTAATTTGGTTGCTGTACAGGGAATCCACTGGAGAAAGGATGAAAGGTTAAGAAATCTATTGTTACAGTGAGTAAAGGAAAGAGAATAAATATTTTTTAAATACTCTGCTAATCACTTATGGATAATATCTCATTTGAGTCTCACAACAACCCTGGGAAGTTGATGCTATCATTATTCCCATTTTTAGTGGAGGAAAGTCAGAGGTTAAGTGATTTGCCCGGGGTCACACAGCTACTAAGTGTCTGAAGATAAATTTGTTGCCCAATACCATATCCACTATGCCACCAAGCTTCCAGGAGAGAATTAATGAGAAATCAATTGAACTATGATAGAATGCATGTGAGTGAAGAGAAGTGGGTAGTTTTAAGAAGTGTTTAGGAGGCAGAATCAATAACACTTAGCAAGTATTTGATTAGGGAATAAGAGAGAGGGGAAAGTCAAGGATGATTCTACTGATGGAATGTAAGTTCCTTGGGAGTAGGAATTTTTACATTCTTTGTACTTGTCTCCCTACCAAATGACACAGTGCCTGGCACCAAAAAGAGCACCTACTTAATGGGTTTTGACTTATTAATAGAAGGATTTATATTTGAAAATTAAATCAGAAAATTGTCCTATAATTAACCTACCTTAAATAAATACTTGTAAATATAAAAAAGAGCTTCAAATAAGATACCTTTTCAAATATATTGTAGAGAAAAAGCAAAAACTAGTCATTTTCAAACACCATATTGGATGCTTACTGGTTAAACTTGATCTCCCCAACAAACTTTCAACTTCTAATAATCAGAAACCATTGGCACTCCTACCAGAGAGATCCTAACTGCTCTTAAATTACTTTGCTTTCAGTTTGGCCTCCTATCTTTGACACAGAGTCATAAGACTGGTTATGTCTTTTCCAAAAGGTGCCAGCCATTCCTCACAGTCTAGAGAACTCCCCAACAATAGCCCAAAAAGTGGGAGTTAACAATCAAAGTTCTGGTAAGTCAGGAACAAAATATCACCCATCAAGAAAAATAAACTGGTCAACTACATTATACTTAAAAGGACCACAGAAGTATGATGAAATGGGTGTTGGGCATTGAATTAGAGATATTTAGATTCAAATTCTTCCTTCTAGCCATATGAATATTACTTAATTTTTTCCAATTTTCAGTTTCCTGATTTGTAAAAAGAAAAAAAAACTAATACCACTAGTATCTACTTCATCCAACTGTTGTTAAGAACTATGAATTTTAAAGTGTTAGATAAATTTAAATTATTTTTTTCTAAACACAAATAAACCAAATAGTCTAGAAATTCATCATTTAGAAGGAAATTTATCAATTTTTTAAAAATATCTAGCTAGGAAAGCATTAATTACAATATCACTCCTTCAAATCTTGATATTTGAAAAAAATAAGGAAATTTCTGAATTGTTCGATATAAGGGAAATTAATTTGACTGGCACAAGAAAGACTAACAAATTCTTAACTTAAAATGTGTATGTGTGAATATATATGCATATACATAATATTTTAAAGGTTCACATAGGAAATTTCATATGTCAAAAAGATGCACTTTATATTTATACCTTATACTACCTAGAATCAGAAATCTTTCCATGCCACTCCCTGATCATCTCCATACAATGCTACTTCCACTGTGGCTACCACACACTCTTCTTCTTCCCTAGGAATCTTGGACTTGGCCTTTGGAACCATCAAAAACTCTCCTATGGAAGCATCAAGGAAGAGGCCTTCATATAACTTCAAAGTAACTATTTTGACATTTGTTTTTTGCTATTCTCTATAAGGGGATAACTCGGGTTTCTATATTTTGCCAATTTCATACATATCAACCTATCAACTAGAATTTATTAAGTATTTACTACATAGTAGGCACTATATTATGCCCTGGGGATACAAAGGTAGAAATTATTTAACTCTTACCCCAATATTCAATGAATAGAGAGTCTAGTGATCTGGAATCAGGAAGACCTGAATTCAAAGGTGCTATCAAATGCTTACTAAATGTGTGATGCTGGCAAGTCACTTAACTGCTGTCAGCCTCAGTTTCCTCATCTTTTAAATGGGAAAATAATACTACCTACCTCTAAAGCCATAGTAAGGACTAAAAGAGGTAATGTTTATAAAGTGCTTTGGAAACCATAAAGCATTACATAAATACTAGCTATTGTTATTTTTATTGTCTACACAGCAAGTCCCTGTCATGCCCCCAATATACCCACTTTCTAACTCCCCTATATGTATTATCTTCTCTCATTAGACTGTAAATTATTCAAAGGTAGGGACTATCTTGCCTATTTGTATTTAAAATACTTATAAATGCTAAATAAGTGTTGTTATAGCTAATAAATAGACGCTATAGGTCAATGATATTGTAAAGGAGATTGATGAAGTTGTCAGGGATTATTAGATATTGATAGGAAGTTGATCAACACTGCGGAACTCTTTTTAGTAAACCAATAGCTCTATTTATTACAGAGGATGAGTTAAAATAGGAGCAAGAGGTAGGAAAATAGGAAAATATATCTTAAAATTCTTATATCTAAAAAACTAATCCCATACTAAAGATATCTAAATAAACCCCCCAAAATCTGCTTTCTTTTCAGTTTCTTCTTGTCTGACAGAGCAAACCTCCTTAACCTTACTCTCACTAATCTAAAATTAGTTTCTCTATCTAACTAAACTCTGCTAATTAATAAATTCTTCTTCAACCTCATTAATCAAGTATCAGAAATTCAAAGTGTCAGTGGTGGAAAACACAGACAGTCCTCCAGTTCTGAGGAGAAAAGCCCTTAAGGTCAGGTCTTTCTTCCTCAAAGTACTGAGAAGAAAAAAATCCGCAGATATAGACCTCTTTCTTAATTTTGTATATAAATTCCAACTCTCAACAACCAATTGTCAGATATTCATGACAGAGAGCACACTCGCACACAAACACTAAACACCCTGCTTCCTCAGAAGACAGACAACATGGAAGCCAGTCTTAACTACTCTCTCCTCTTTTATAGAGTCTCTCTTAAAGTGAGGGAGGGCAAGAGCTATCCACTCTGCCTCTTAAAGAGACAGAAGGAGATTTTACAAAACTCCCAACCTGTCAGATACTTCTAGAAAGACAGTGGGAGATTATGAAATTCCTATTAATATATTCCGAGATTATTTTGGGAGAAATATTCTTCCCAAATGGATCTTTCAAACTAAACTATTTTTTACTCTATACTAAATATAGGGAGAAGTAAAAAGAGGAAGGAAGAAAGAAAGCAAAAAAAAAATCTCACAACAAGCAGATTACACATTACAGATAGATATTTACAGTTACAGAATAACAAATTCTTTCTATACTTTACAGAAAAAGCCTAAAGACATTAATCTAAATTCACTTTACAATTACTGTGTGAGAAAAAATCTTTTTTTAAACCCTTATCTTCTGTCTTAGAATCAATATTACGTATTAGTTCCAAGGCAGAAGAGCAGCAAGGGCTACGCAATGGAGGATAAGTTACTTGCCCAGGGTTACATTGCTAGGAAATGTCTGAGGCCAGATTTGAACCCAAGACCTCCCATCTCTAGGCCTGACTCTCAATCCACTGAGCCACTGTGATATCGAAATCACTCTAAAACACTGATATATATTAATTTAAGGTTGCCAAGGAATTCAGCTATGTAATTCCTAAATGAAAACTCAAGTCAGCAGTCAACCTTTAATGGAGTTTCAATTACAAATAGGAGGAAGAAAGGTATTAGAGAGAGAGAGAGGGAGAGAGAGAGAGAGAAAGGGGAGAGAAGGGAATAGGGCTTAAATACCCCCTCTGCTTAGGCTGGGCCAAAAGCCCAAGCCCTTAGATAGCTGAGGCAAAGAAAAGAGATCAGTCCCTATCACTCACATGACCAAAATGGAGAAACAGTCTCAGGGGCCTCCACTTCCAGTCTCCTTCAGAGCAAGCCCTCCTCTCAGACCTCTCCAGGAGCTCTCCCTCCAGGACCTCTCTCCTCTCAGACTCCTCCAGAGCAAAACTTCTCAGAGCAAAATCTCTGGAACCCTTCCTGTCCTCAGACCCCGCTATCTTTAAGGAAACCATCTAAGTCCCTTCCCCTCAGTTCTCACATGTACCAATCACTGTCCATGTCTCCCCTGTGCCAATGGTGGCTCTAGCTTAACCCAGGACCGCCCAGAGGTCTGCCCCCCTTTGCACATGTCTGTTAAAGGTCATATTCTCAAATAATTAAATCTTGATCTTTGCTGCAGCCCTTCCTAAATCCTGTTACTCTGAGTAGGGTGGAGATTGGAAGTTCCAAGACCTGGTTCTGTCATTCCAAGTATCTCTATTGTATCAATTCTAAAATCAATCATGACTCAAAGGACTTCCTGTTCTATGCTTAAGCATAGGTCAAAGCCCTTTCCATTGTTTAGCAAAAGGTTTCTGTCCTAAAGTAGTCTTAAGTAGGGAGGAGAAGGATCCTCCCATGCCAAGGGGTTTCACATTCCAATAGAGTTCTTACTATCAGTAGGAAATTTTTTCCAAGTATGAAATTTCCCAATGGCGAAATTTCCAACATTCATAAGTCTAAGAAATTTTAAGGTTTACACCACCCAGCTGCCCCCACAAAAAATCTTTTGCTAAAACATTATATACTAAAAACATTATATATACTATATACATATTATATCCCCCCAAGGTGAGATATTCTCTAATCTTAAATTTTTATTTGCTTCAATATTTTTAATATTTATTATTACCATTTATTAACTATTAATGATTTCATTTTTATTTTCATTATTCTATTCATTATTTATTTGTTAATGTAACTATTTAATATATTATTTTCTATATTAATAATTATTTTTAAACAGACATCATAACATAAATTAAACAATTACCTATTTAGTATTGATTATCCTGTTTGAAAATTAAACCTTTACATGTATAAGAAAATATAAATTTAATGACTTTTAAGATAGTGTCTGGTTGTCCAGTTGTAGTAGTAAGCTAGTGTCCTTGAAAATAATGTTTCCTTGTCATTGTAGTCTCATTCTTTATCAGTCTCAACAGGTGGTACTCTCTTAACATGTGAACAATGGATCCATGATTTTTCTGCTATCTTGATCACTGTCAGTGTTGTTAAAAGTACTTGAAATGGACCTTCCCAGGCCAGCTGAGTTCCAACAGTGCGATGAAAATTCTTAATGGACACAGTATATCCAGGATGTAAATCATGTAACAAATAGTCTATTGGTTCAGCTTGAATTAAGGCTCCTGATTCAGGTAGTTCTTTTATTTTAATCTGTAAATCTCTTATGTGTGTTACACATAAGCTGCACAGACTTTTGAGGTGATGTTTGATATGTCAAGGGCTATCCAGACCTCTTTTACTGAATCTACAATGCCTTGTGTGCCAAAATGACCATTTGGTTAGTAAAATGTTCTCGGCCTTCTGATGCCACCCATATACCTTTAATTTGTCAGTTTTAAAATTCTCCTTCCATTTCTTGATTTCTTTGTCATTATATGCCAGTGATAAATCTGATTCATTAGTGATTATTAAATTCAAAATCAATTCAGGCCCTCTTTAGCTGCTAGTTTTGCAGCAACATCTACTCTGTGATTCTCTCCCAAAACAAAGTCTGTTCCACCTCTATGTGCCAAGCAATATATTATAGTAAGGCTTTCGGGTAATTGAAGAGCTGATAGAACTTGATTTATAATTTGTGCATTAGCTATTGTTTTCCTGGATGATGTTAAGAAACCTCTTTTCAGCCAAATGGTACCCACAGAGCAACATATTGCAAAGGTGTAGTTTCAATCGGTATAGATTGTAGCTTTTTTATCTTTTGCTATTACACAAGCTTATTTTAGTACTTTCAGTTCTGCACCTTGTGCACTTAGATTTGATAGAAGTGATGCAGACCATAGAGTTCCAAATTCTGTTACTACAGCTGCTCCTATATACAGTATACTATCTCTCATAAATTATGAACCATCTGTAAACAAAACCAGATCCACATTTTCTAAGAAAGAGTCTAATAGATTTTCACATGGTTTCTCTGCCATTGATACCACAGATTTACAATTATGAAGTGGTTCTCCTTGTTTTGTAAAATCTCCTTCGGTCTCTTTAAGAAGTAGAGCAGATAGCTCTTACTCTCTGTCACTTTAAGAGAGCCTCTAGAAAAGAGGAGAGAAAGCAGTTAAGACTGGACTCCTAAAAAAAAACAGTAGGAGTTTAAGAAATTCCCATAAACAGTGTATCATTTCTTTTCAGTTATTTTTATGACACATTTGACTCTTTGTGATCCCATACTGGAGTGGTTTGCCATTTCCTTCTGTGGCTCATTCTACAGAGGAAAATGAGGCAAAAAGCCTTAAGTGACTTGTCCAGGATCATGTAGCTAATAAGTGTCTGAGGTCAGATTTGAACTCAGAAAGATGAGTATTCAAGACTCCAGGTCAAATACTCCATCCACTGTGCCACCCAGCTGCATGTATTATCTCTATATTTCTATATATCTGTCTAGATCATTTCTGAAAATTCTCTCATCACCAATATTCCTTTGTTACAAAGGAAAAATATGTAAAAATATTTCATGAGCACCAAATCTGATAGAACATACAGCATTCTTCCCAAGTAGTCCCCTTCTTTGTTACTTTGAAGACAAAAATGTGTTTCAATATCTCTTTCCTGAGATCTTCACTGATTTTTCAATTATTCTGAGTTTAGCTACCCATTAGTGACTTTTAAATTTATATTATTGTAGGCACTAAATAGAACTCTGTTGTTTCTGCATGCAAATCTCCCCTGATTTTCCTGGCATCATGTCAGAATGGTTGAGATAAATAGGAATGAAGGTTCTAACAAGAGTCTTGGAAGAGAGGTTGTTTTTTTGGTAACTGAGAGTAAGACATGTTTGGAATTTGATGACTGTTGCAGGATAAGTCTAGGCAAGGTCAGTATATAGGAGGATCTTCTTTTCTAATGAATTCTTGTAACTGGAAGCTTTCAAGTCTCAATACAGTCTTCACATACAACCCTATCAGAAACAATGTGGATGGACCTCACTGCCTTGTCCAGAAACTACCCCTGAAAGATCATCCTTCCAGAAAGTACAAGTCCCTGTGCTGATGACTCTCAGGAGCTCTATCAGTTTAATTACCTATAAAAGTACAAAATGCCCAAATAGAGATTTTAAATAACCCTTAAAGGAACTACAAGAAAAACAATTCTCTAGCCTAGATGAATTTATAGGTGAATTCTATTTGACCACGAAAAGATAATACTAATAATAGCTACCATTTATATAGTACTTTAAGGTCTACAAAATACTTTTGCATTCAGTCTTCAAAATAACCTTCTAAGGTAGGTACTATTATTATTTATATTATTTTAAAAAGAAAAATGAGGTTGTGCCTTGCCTAGGATAACATAGCACATAAATTTCTGTAGCATATTTTGAATTTAGTTCTTGATTCTAAGTCCCATGAACTATTAGCTCTGCCACCCAAATGCCTCTAAAACAAGAACTCTTAATTTAGAGTCTACTAACTTGTCTTTTTAATATATTTTGATGAATGCATTACAATATAATTGGTTTTCATCCCATGTTTTTTATTTGACGCATTAAAATATTTTAAACAGAGGCCCATAAGTTTCATCAGATTACCAAATAAGTCTGACTCAAAAATATTAAAAACTTTTGTTCTAAAATAATAATTAATACTTATATTACAAAAATCCTTCAAAATACTAGAGAAAAAATACTTTAGCCAAAATCCACATTGTGTTGAGAGTTAAATCAAAGAATAAAAGAGAGAAAATTATAGACCAGTATCACAAATAAATAGCGATTCCAAAGTTTTAAGTACATTCCTATCAAAGAAACTATACCAATATAACTAAAAGAATATTATTCATGGTAACCAAGTCAGATTCATGCCAATGATGATACCAGTATAGTTTAATATTAAGAAAGCAAGGCATTACAGAGAATAATAAGTATTGTTTTAAAAACATCAAATTAAACAATTATTTCAATATTTCAAGAAAAAAACCTTTGACAACATTCAGCAACCATTTATACAAAGAACTCTAAACAGCATAGGCATAGAATGGTATCTTTAACATGACAAAAGGTTTATATCTAAAAGAAAAATGCTAACACTATTTGAGATTTAGAACCCTAGAAGATTCTTCAATAAGTACATAAAACAAGGATTCCTCTTTTCCTCAGTATGATCTGGCATAATTCTAGAAAGTCTAGCAATAGCAAGAGAATAGAATAAAATTAAAGACCATATATAGACAAATAGGAGACAAAACTAGCCCAATCGAATGAAAATTTGATTTACTTTTTAAATTTGATTTACATTTTTTTAAAACGCTAAAGAATCTTCAAAGAAAGTATTAGTATTAGTAAAGTAATAAGACAAAAAATCCAGAAAAAAATCCATATTTCCATGTGGCAATAACAAAATCCAGCAGGAAATATTTAAAAAGGAAATGTCCTTTAAAAATAATTCCAAAATAGTTAAAACTCCTTCAAGACATATTCAAGATATGCTTAAATAATCAATGTCCCTGCAAAACCCCAGGCATTACTTGGATATGTGAGAGGGAAGAAGCTCTATTTGCAGCTGAATAGATTCTACCCAGAGTTCCCAAAGGTTGTGACACTTTATTTAGCTTTGGATGGTGCTAGGCTAAAGATAAAACAAGAAAAGTATCTTGTCTACTCATGCAGAAAAGCAGGATTGATGGGGGTGTCAGGGAGATGTGCCCCTCTCCCTGGACCTTTTGCAGGTGGCAGAAGTGAATAGGTAGAAATCAGGGATAGAGCAGAAGGAGAAGGCTGGTTAAGTGAGACTGCTGAGGTAGTAAAATTCTTTGTTTTCCCACATGTTTTCCCCTTTAACAGTCTGGAGATTTATTTCCATGTTCCTTTCTTTCCTAGGGGGAAGAGGTGAAAGAGATACAAACAAACTGTCCATTCTCAAATTCTGGTTAAAAATGGATAGGGTCTAAGTTTGTGTGTCCGTAGCGTTTAACCTTTAAATGTCTAAGCTATTTTGATTTAACATAAAAATGGTGACACCAACACAAACTAACATGGTTATTTTCAACATAGGCTGAAACTGGGAGAAGGGCAGGTTCTTTCCCGTAAAGATAGAGAGATAGGAGCCAATTTTCTACATTGAAGGAAAGTAGGGTGGAAGGTGATGTTTAGACAAGGAGAAAGAGAGAGAGAGAGAGAGAGACAGAGAGACAGAGAGACAGAGAGAGAGAGAGAGAGAGAGAGAGAGAGAGACAGAGAGAGACAGAGAGAGACAGAGAGAGACAGAGATAGAGACAGAGAGACAGAGACAGAGAGAGACAGAGAGACAGAGACAGAGAGAGACAAAGAGAGACAGAGAGAGATGAATGAACCATAATCAGAATCCAAGTTAGAGGAATCACATGTCAGAAAAAAAAAAAACACTTCAATTCATAAAGATTTATACTGCATCAGTACAGGATTTTTATTTTTATTTTTTTTGCATTTGCTACAACTCTAGGTGGCACACAGAGAAGTGTAAATATGTGTGTTAAATGAGACTCTGAAAATAAGCTCTTTTTTCACAGGTATTTTTTGTATACAGAAAACACATAAATATACTGGATCAGTCAAGAATTGGCAATTTGTGGGAGGCAGTTTGTTGAGTTTCAGGGAAGTGGAGCCAGAGACTGTAATTTCCTGGTATGTCACTGGCCATAGGGGTGAGAAACAAGTACAGTTATGTTGACCTTTTGCTTGGCCTCGTCAAAGAATAAGCGAAAAGAAAGTTAAACATAAGGGTTTGGAGTTTCTTTTAAAAGAGTTTGATGTGTAAAGTAAAAGGAGAATACTGTGTTCTCCTTACCTTTTCCTCCATAACCTCCAAGGAAAGTGAACTGAGGAAAAACTGAAAGATGGGATGGGGAAATAGTCTTTAGCGGTTCTGAGGATGGCCTTGGTACCACTGATTCCTCAGGTGCTGAAGTTACTAACTACTGGGATTGCTACTAATCCTACCATGCCTTCATTAGTGGGAATTTCCTGCACCAAACACATATTCCATAAACCCCAAAAGAGGCTACAAAAAGCAATTACAAAATATCTTTTAAAGAAATTAATGACTTAAAAACCTAGAGGGATATTTATTCATTATGGTTGGACTGTGTCAATATAATAAAAATGGTGGTGCTTTGCTACCTAAATTATTTTACAGATTTAATACTATAACAAACTATTAAGGAGGTACTAAATGGAACTAGACAAAATAATAAATTCATTTGGAGGAACTAAGCGGTCTAGAATCTCAAGGGTAATAAAATGTATTGAAAGAAGAATATTCCACATTTTATAAAAGTCAACAAAACAATTTGATGATATTTTAAGGGTGTATCTGGGGCAGCTAGGTGGGTTCAGTGGATTAAGAATGAGGCCTAGAGATGGGAGCTCCCGGGTTCCAATGTTGCCTCAGACACTTCCTAAATTGGGTAAGTCACTTAACCCCAATTGCCTAACCATTACCACTCTTCTGCCTTGGACTGATTCTAAGACAGAAGGTAAAGGTTTGTTTAAAAAGTGTGTGTGTGTGTGGGGGGGGGGGGGGGGATAGCAATAAACAGACTAGACATGCAAGAATTAGAAGCAAATTAAAAAATCCAGTATTTCAATAACAGGAGAATATAAAATTATTTGAGAAGAATTTTCTTTTTAAAAATTAATATTGGGAAAACTGGAAAGTAGTATTAATAAAAACAGATATAGACTCTCTTCTCATATTACACACCATAAGAAGTTTCCAATGAATCATAACTTAAATGTAAATGTCAAATCATTTTCACAATGGAGAGAAAAATAGTTTGAGGTACCTTTTATAACTATGACTAGGCATTTTTTTTAAAGTTTTTCATCTCTTTTCTTTTTAACTCACTCCCATTTCACAATCTCTTCATCCTCTGCATAGAAAGAACCAAAAAGATTAAATTGATCCTATATTATTTTTTACCGATCCTATTTAAAATTAATTGATTTTGTCTTGTAACTAACTGCCTGATGTCTCTTCTTCTCTGAACTTAGTTCAAAAATTCATCTGGCCCCTAATGAATTGTTAGGAAATTCAGTTCTCCTGCTAATCACTTTTCTATTCTTGCCTGGAGGAAATCTGCTATCTTTGAGGGAGGTGGGAATCTGGTCTGGTATCATTACATCACCAAGCTATTCTTCAAGGATATCTAGTTTACTATCAAAGAAGTCTGGTCCACTGTTTTCTAATTTTGTAGGTGAACTCAAAAAATGAAATTTTCTTAGTCATAGAAGATTAGGAGAGAGTTGTTGCTAGCCCCAAATTCCCAGTTTTTAACCAATTATATTTTCCCCAAATCTCAGCAATGTGACCAATTATATTGTCTTCATCCCCATGATGTCACCAACCCTATAACCAATTATAATATTTCCTCTGTCCTGTTCTACTCTTTGTTCTGACCTTACAAAAATGAGATGTATTTATTTCAAAGATTTCGACTTAAACTGAGGCAGCTGTTGACCCCTTTATTATCCTGTTCTTGCCCCATTAACAAATTTATCTTGCTCTGAGAATACATGGACTCAGTCTACCTTAGATGAATTTTACTCAACATCATCATTGCAAAGATATTAGAGGGAGGTACATTTTAATATATCTTTTTGTGGTCATTATTTCAGAGGAATCAAATATTTTCTTGTTATTGTTCTTCAGCATTGTACTATACTACTGTTTTCCTAGCTCTGTTTAATTCACAGTGTTCAAATAAATCTTCCTGTGTTTTTCCAAATTGATCCTTAGGCATCTCTAACAGCAGACTTTTATTCCATCATATTCTGTTCCATAATTCATCTAGCAATTCCCTAATTGATGTTTTGTTTCTAGATCCTGACTACTCTGTTTTGTTGTGTGATGCTTTATTTTTGTCATTAACTTACATTTTATTTATATATGAACATATATATATATATATATATATATAAAATAGATGTAGTGTTATACTTATATATATCAAAGGGTATGGGCACACTCAGGTTTAGTGACTTTCTTGACATGCTTTCAAAGTGCTCCCAAACAACAGTGCATTAGTGTTACTATTTTTTGCAACAGTAGGGCAAAATTTATTATTTCTACCTTTTAAGATGTTTGCCAATTTTCTAAGTAGGAAGCAAAATTCCTGAATTCATTTGCTCTGCATTCTTATTAGTGATTTGAAGCAATATTTCATGTAACTTTTAAAAAGTCTTTTTTTTTTTGAGAAAGAGAGAGACAGAGACAGAGAACTATTTGGTTCACATCCTTTGAGCACTTATCCACTGAGAATGACTTTGGGCCTTACACATTTGTATAGTTCTCTTGGTATTTGGATATCAGATTTGTATCAGAGAATTTTTAATGTAAAGATTCTTCTTCTATAGGATGAAAATTCTTAACTAAATAAGAGACAGATGGGGGGAAATGATGTTTGATTACACAAAACTGAGTTGTTGTTTTTTTTTTTCAGAACAAATTTAGTTACCCAGGATAAGAATCAAATCAGTAAATCAAGGATGGAAGCAGGAACTTTGCAGCAAATATCTGTAATATTCGATACAAAGAGAAGGGATTGGCACGTCTTCACATGGATGCAGGAGTCAGGAATGGAGAAATCTGTTCTGCATCTGATTCTTTTTTTTCAATGCTAAAATAATCAATACGCTTATTTTTATATGTCACAATACAAATATAAGCTGCATTTCTGCCCCACTCTTCCTTTTTAAATTGTTTCTTTGACAGGAAGTGGGAAGTCTTCTTACATGTTTGGAAACCACCTCTGGGGCAGTTAGCAAAAAACAAAACACAAAAACTGGCAAGCTATCAACAATCATGACAGAATGCTCCAACTCTCTAAAAAGAGAAATGCAAATTAAAACCCTGAAGCTTTACACAATTTTGAGAAAGATGACATGAGGAAAATGGTCAGTGTTGGAGGGACTGTGGAAAGATAGGCACACCAATGAACTTTTGGTGGAGCTATGAATATGACAATTCTGAAAAATGATTTGGAATTACTCTAAAAAGTCACTAAAACACACATCTTTGACTCAGTGATATCACTATTGGCATATAATCCAAGAAGGGCGAAGATAGTGGGAAAGGTCCCATATATACAAAAATGTCAATAGTAGCACTTTTTATAGTAGCAAAGAACTGCAAACCAACAATACCCACCAATTGAGAAACCGACCAACTGGAAGAGGGAGAGAGAAGAGGAAGAATGGATGAAAGGGGAGAGACAGACAGACAGCAGACAGACAGACAGACAGACAGAGACAGAGAGAGAAAGAGAGACAGAGACAGAGAGAGACAGAGACAGAGACAGAGAGAGAGAAACAGGGGGAGGGGGGAGGAGAAAGACAGGGAGAGAAAGAGGGAGAAATCGAGAGAATAAGCAAGCAACTGCACCCAGCTAGATCAGGCCTCTGCATCTGATTCTTAAAAACAAAGAGGAAGTAATTACTAAAGTAGAAATGATGGAGACCTTGAAGGGAAGGCATTGTTCTGGCTTAGATTTCTTTATAGAAGAAAGTAAAGCTAGCTGTAGTCTGGTATGCACCTTCTATTTGGAGGGGAAATATTTCAAAGGGTTCAGATTTCACTGAATAAAAATTTAAGGCAAATTGCTCCCAGTAAAAAAAACACTCTCCAGAATCAACCTGAAGATGGAAATAATTTTTATATAAATATAAAACAAAAAGAAGATACAAGAAAGTCTGAGTAAAAGAAGATGAAAAATGAGTGTTGTTTGGTCTTATAAAAACAGCCTTAGGTATGCTAAAACTAAGAATTAATGTAATTGGCAAGGAAAAATAAAAATAACAATGACAACTTTTTGTTTTGTTTTGCTGTTATATTAGGAGACAAGGAGGATCAAATTAAATAAAATCTAGTCTACATGAGTACAAATAGCTAGTATCAGCTGGAACTCGTAGAATAGTTGTTAATAGTCAAGTGTCAACTTGACAGGAAGCCTCCAATGCAGTATTCCAGAGATCTGTACTTAGCTGTATGCTCATTAACATTTTTATGACTTTGATAGTGCAACAGATAGTATAATCATCAAATCTGCACGTGGCAAAAAATTAGAAAGGATAGTTAACACTTCGAATGACAGAGGAAGGATCCCAGAAGATCTTGACAGGTTGGTCCATTGGCCTGAATGTAAGGAGATGAAATTCAAGGGATGAAGTAACTTTAACCAAGGTGCTACCAGAAGAATGTTCTGAAGCCGATTTAAGGATTTTGTGATTGTAGCTCTGTCTAAGGCAGACAGAACAATGGAAGAGATGTCATCCTTTGTATGTTGGATGCGAAATTTGTTGAATTCTACATTTTCATTCTCTGCCTCTTCCCTTTTGCTTCTCAGTCTTCCTTCTTTTACTAATCCTTGTCCAATAAAAGTCTGTTTCTTTTCTACTTTTTCAAAGAAACTGATTTTGCCTAAAACTATGTAATCACATTTAATGTATTGATTTGTGTATAAGCATAAAGAGGAGGAAATGGATATGGATGTCAAGAGTGAGCAAGGAAGAGCGATAGACAGAGAGAGTTTCATAATTGTTGGGAACATTCACAGCTTTAGAGTGGGGAGGAGAACATGAGATTTTAGAGATAGAAAGGAGATTTTGTCATATTTTTTGTTTCCCCCAAGGTAGAGAGAATCCATGAATCTAGACTAATATCTTGTCCCAAAAAGCCCGAGTCAGTCCTGATGGGAGAAGGGATATAAGTGGACTGCAGTAAGCTCTTCTGAGGCAAAGCCTAAAGAAACTTTATATTTCTAAAATGGTAAAGGATGAAAATTGCTAATGTTGGAGGAGCTGTGAGAATTTATTGGTGTTCTAAATTGATTCAAGTTTCTGGGCAATTTCAAATTATATAAGAAAAATTGTTAAACTATTCATATTCTTTGATTCAGTGAGTCCCCTGCTGTGGATATATCCCAAGAAGATCAAAGACAAAAGGAAAGTTCCTACATATACTAAAATATTCATAGCAGCAATTTTTACAATAGAAAAATACAAAAGACAGTATCCAAAATTATTATTTAGGTAATGACTGAACACATTATGGCTTATGATTATAATTAAAGATTTAGAGTTGAAGGGGCTCTTAGTGACTATCTAGTTTAATCCTTTCATTTTGCACCTAAGTTAATTGAAGCAAGAGAAGTTACTTGCCCAAGATCACCTGAATAGAAAGTGACAGAATGATGGTTGAACCCTAGTCCTCTGGCTATTTAAAATGCACTCCACAACACTGTACTGACTCCCAATATTAGAATCTCTTTGCTCCAAAGTTTTTTCTCTTTTAAGGTTATGCTTATACCTTATATTTTAATTAAAGCGGGTCCCAGATGGACAAAGTGTCGATTCCAACTGTCTGTAGTTTATACTTCATTATTTCTGAAGGAGAACACAGCAAGAAATGGGCAACTAAATAGTCAATGATACAGAGATAAAGGACAGAGATCTGAACTTTCTTTTTAAGTCATCAAGACTCTTTCCTGGTTAGGTTAGATAATTTTAAAATAATTTCAAAAGCTCCAAATAGGATAACAATTCAAGTGAAGTTAGACCTCATAATTTATTTAAAACTTTAGTATTAGGGTAAGATTCTTGGTAAATAGGGCTCTTTTTAAAAATAAGTTTTGTTAATTTAGCATGAATTTATAATCTGTCCTTCCTATTACTCTTCTAATGAATGACAGAGGAAAATGAAGAAGGGAGAAATTCTCACAATAAACATGCATAGTTCGACAAAAACAATTCCCACATTGGCTGTGCCTAAAAATATGTGAATCTCTAAGATCTACATTTAACTTCTTCATCTCTTCAGCAGGAGGTGACACTCTGGCAATCTCATTTTTTCTATTGTTCTGTTGGGTCAGTCTCCTATTGAGTCATGACAGAGTGGAGGATGTTGACCATAGGGAAAACACACATCCCTACTGGCAAAAAGGAAGAATTGGGAAAGTTTGGTTGTGGCGCTACAAAATTGGGGCTACTAAAGAAGGATGATAGATTTTTTTAAGATTGATAGGATTTATTTTTTAATTTGGAAATTTTTATTTAACTAATTAATTTAGAATATTTTTTCATGGTTAAAAAGATTCATGTTCTTTCCCTTCCCTCCCTTTAATCCCCTCCTGTAGCCAACATACAATTCCACTGGATTTTACATGTGTCATTGATCAAGACCTATTTCCATATTATTAATATTTGCACCAGGGTGATCATTTAGAGTCTACATCCCCAATCATATCCCCACCAACCCATGTGATCAAGCAGTTGTTTTCCTTCTGCATTTCTACTCCCACAGTTCTTCCTCTGAAAGTGGATAGTGTACTTTCTCATGAGCCCCTTTTGCTACCATTTTTTAACTCTGGAGCTCATGCTCTTTTTCATGACTCTCCTCCTTACTGAAGACTGATTACTCAGTACTTCATGCCTGAGTCAAGATCAGAGTAGATAACTTGGGAAAGGAGAGATTCTTGTCCTATTATATTCTGGTTCTCAAGAAAGGCCACACACTGTTCCAGGTTTTCTCCAGGGAGAGGTCCTTGGAGGAAGAGAAAGATTTGGCAAGAAACCAATGCCTTGATCATGATCCTATTGCCAACTTACCACACTAGAAACTTTGAAGAATTCCCCTTGAGTGAGACTCAGAAATCTCTTTCTCAGTTGAGCTAAGAGATCTTCCAGTAGAAGAGTTCCTTAACTCTCAATATTGTTTGCTATGTTTAGTTTAATATCAGCTTGGAAGATTGTTTATTATTCACTACTTATTGCTATTAAAAATATTTCTCCAGTATCTCACTACTTCTCACTAATATCTTATCCATGAACATAAACTCAAATAAACTTTATATTAATTCTGTTCATGGATAAGATATGATGAGAAATGAGCAGCATGAGAGGTAGACAGGACTGGAGCTTTAATGAAACCCTAGCATCACAAGAAAGGGAAGCATAGATGAATGATGATAGCGGATGTCCTTTTTCTTTATCGTGAGTTCATGCATTCACTTTACATGTGGATCCGTGTTTGAACAGTCAGTTCCACTGTGTTAGAGGAGCAAGACTGATAATTTGTTATAGTGGGCAAATTCTCCATAAGTATCCACAGTTCCACTTTTCCCAATAAACATAATTCTGTCTTCATTGAGAAATTGATCAATATACATTATTGAAAAATATTAAGATGTGTTGTGGGCAGGGAAGTCAAATAATAAGGCTTGTTATGCTGTTAACATTACTCTGGATATAATATAAGTGAAAGACTCTAAGAAGGAGCCTGAGGGTGTGTTCAAGATTTCAGTTTCTGAATCAATGGTATGGGCTTTTGACAAATATTGTCTTCACTGTCTAAAAAAAAAGTGAGTCCTCTTTTTTATTACTTTCTGGGTTGTCGCTATGCTTCAGGGGATAGCTATCACTGGAAATCTTGTTTCCAGACAAGTTAATACATGTTTAGCTAAAGCGACATATGTTACCTCTCTTTTTTTCCTATTTTCATTATTTTTCATTAGTTTCTCTTAATGGCCTCAGTATGAACCCACTATATCTGTATAAAATAGCTCCTTTTAATCCCGCTGAGAAATGAAATCTAAGTTTCTAAACAAATGATCAGTCCCTACCTTGTTACTGTCACCTCTTGAAAAATAGATGGCTCAGTGTTGGAAACTGAGCCCCAAACTGTAAATAGAATTCCAGAAAGGGATGTTGTTTCATGCCAGCAAATGACTAAAGGGAATTGTTTGTTTATTTGTGGCCTTTTTTAAACAAAAGCAAATAGTAATTATTTTCTTTGGGACGTAATATGCCACTATTTGGGGTGGAGATTCATTTAAAAAAATAATTATTTGACTGAGCAGTTCCACAATAATACAGATATTTTTAAAGGTTCTCTTAGAGATGTAATTGCATTCAGTTTGTTGAAGCAGGTTTCATTAGCATTGAGGTTATATTGTGGGAATTTCCACATCAGAGGTCATTAACTATCTCCTGCTTTTATCATTATTTTGTCAATTTTCTCTCAGGAGACTCATTTACTATAAAAATTGCTGAGGCTAATAGATAGCATTTGAGTGGTAAAACATTTTTCTGTTTCTGAATTTTCATCCTCTTCTTCCCCCATCCTTTTTATAATGCCATGATTCATTGGCATCGAACACAGCATCAAAGTTCAAATGTCACAGGTCAAATGTCACCTTTCAGCATTGCTATTGCTCAGGTAATTGCTTGACCTCAAAACTGCCTTTGGGCCCAACCTCAATATTTAATGTCCTTGCTCTCTTTGAGTGCCACTCAAGAAAAGGAGACTATAGAAAGCATGCCATTGTTGCTACATATCAATATAAGATTAGGTGGAGAAAAATGGTGATAGCAATAAGGGAGAGGGAGACCCATCTGGATCCCTGAAAAAAATCAAGTGTTTTAGGGTTAATTTCCCCTCAAAGGAAAATAAAAGTTAGCATACTAATGGGGAAAATACGTTCCTATATTAATTCCACTTAAATTTTTACTTTTTTTCCCTTTTTAATGTACATAATAAATAGCAAGTGTATACTACTAATGGTAACTTGTTTATTAGAAAGGTCACAAAACATCATGAAAGACAGGCATGACTGGAAAAATATATGGGCTGGTTGTGTAGGAAGAATGAAGTATAGAAATTGAACAGGCAGCAAGAAAGATTAAAAGAATCAAAGAATATCCTACCGTGTTCAGATAGATCCTCTATGGAGATTTTAAGAGAAGATATGCATAAAAATTGCATAGGATGAAACGACATGGGTTGAAATCTGTATCAGTACAAATACATCCATGCTATTTGAATAA
Source organism: Monodelphis domestica (assembly GCF_027887165.1). Classification (NCBI taxonomy): domain Eukaryota; kingdom Metazoa; phylum Chordata; class Mammalia; order Didelphimorphia; family Didelphidae; genus Monodelphis; species Monodelphis domestica. The sequence goes on along the minus strand of NC_077233.1, from coordinate 266,545,666 downwards.
GGAATTAAACTAAGTATCAAAATAATGTCAGTGTGGCAGAGCAGATAGAAAGTCAGCCTGAGAGCCAGCAAGATCTGAGTTCAAAGTCTGCCTCTAATATTTACTGGTTGAGTGGCTCTGAGCAGGTCAACTAATTTTGCGATGCTCTGGGCAGATACCTAAGTGTAAATGTGTCCATCTGCAATTGCTATATAGAGTTTCCTCCTAGGGAATTTGTTCTATCAGAGAAAATTCTACTCTCTTCCCTCTATCCTGTCAAAGTAAAACTGATAGTGACTACAAGCAAAATTGACTCCTGACCAACTGAAAATTCACCAAACAAAAACTATAAGAATACTCTTGGTCCGTCTTATTCTGTTGTGCTTTTAGAAATCAAAGGTCTATGGCTAGGCTGGATATTTCCAACATGAAAAACTATGGGGGAATATGTCTCCCTTGGAAAGAATATTGCCTCTAGCAAAGACATTGAATGGCATGTGTGCAACTTGAAACACTTCTTCCTAGAATGTTCTAAAAACAATTCATTCATCGTGCCCTAGTATCCATACCCTCATCAATTCTCCTGCCTTTGTGTACCCCAGTCCCAATTGTACCAAGACTTGTTTGTCTTTCGGTTTTGTACCATCTTCAATTTATCCTTTCTCTCCTCAAAATAGTTGTAAGATCATAAATTAATCAATCATACCCCATTTGGTTAGAGAACTAGATGTAAAGACTATGGATCTCTCATCCAGTTGCCCAAGTGTTATAAAGCAATAACATAAAAATTGCCTTGGGCAAACCAGAAAAATATAGTTAATTCTTTAAAACTGAATATGGTCCAGCTCAGGTATAATCTTCTTTGGTAAGAGGAGTGATTAGAAATACGTAGTTCTGAAAGAGGTACTAGTTAAGTAAGTCTTTCAAGTACTTAATTGCCTGGTTTCTACAGTACAAGTAATTGTAAGAATTCTTATTTATATCTTACTGCCTGTACATTTGAATTTATTTTGTTACTAAACTACTAGATGAATGGGAATCTAGTTATGTAATTATTTGGCCATGAAGTTTAAGGCTTATTCTTCATTGATTAGTAGATAGATAGTAGCAGGAAAACTAATTTAGTGAGAGATGCCCTAAGTTTCTGTGACCTAAATTCTAGTCCTATTCTACCACAAAATGACTTTATGACAATGGGCAAGCCATTTGGCCTCTCCAGCTTTTGTTTTATCATATGTAAATTCCCTGGGTTAAATGGCTGTGATCTGCTTCAAAGAAAATCAAATAAGAATTTGTTATTTCAAGTGAATAAACCCTTGGTAAAAGAAATAGCTAATTTAAATCTGGGTCTCAGCTTTTAGGACAAACATAAACAAAATAGAATGTCCTGAGGAAAATGATCAGAATGGGGAAGAGATTATATCCTATACTAAACCAGCATAGGACCTGGGTTCAAATCCTGGTTTTGATGCTCACGATCTGTGTGACATCAGGTAAATCGTTCAACATCACTTGGTCTTAGTTTCTTCATCTACAAAATGAGGGAATTGGACTAGATGACCTTTGAAATCCCTTCTACCTCTAAGTCTATGATCCAGGAGCCAGAATAAAAGAACTGAAAATAATTAATCTGGGAAATGGTAAATAAGATGGAAATGTGTAGTTATCATTAATAATTTGAAAGATTATCATGAAAAAAGACAGTCAACTGGCATTATTAAAAACCCAACATGTACCAGGTACTGTGCTAAGAGCTGGGGGCACAAATAAAGGCTAATAATTTCTTTTTTCGAGGAGTTCATAGTCTAATGGGGAAGACAACAGGAAAACAACTATGTATAATCCAGATATACACAGGATAAATGGTAAGTAATCACAAAGGGAAGATACTAGGATGAAGCAGGATGAAGAAAGGCTTCTTAGAGAAGATGAAATCCAAGCTGAGACATGAAGGAAGCCAGGAAAGTTAAGAAGCAAAGTGGAGGAGGGAGAAGATTCCAGACATGAGACATAAACATTGAAAAAGTCAGGAAATGGAGTGTCAGATTCAGGGAATAAGGAAATAAATGGCACTGGCTCACAGAATGAATGGAGAAGAGAAGAAATTATAAAAAGACTGGAAAGGGAGAGGAGTGGAGCCAGTTGATGAAAGGATTTGAAAGCCAAAAAGAGTATTGTATATTTGATCCTAGAGCTATCTAGGGAGCCACAAGAATTTATTTAGACTGGGTAGGGGGTGGCATCATATGGTCAGATCTTCATTTTAGGAAAATCAGTTTGACAGCCGAATGGAAGATGGAACAGAATGATGTGAGACTTGAGGCAATAAGACCAACGAACAAGTTATTGCAGTTGTCTAGGCAGGAGGTGATAAGGCTTGTATATACAGTTATTGTTATTCTTCATGAACACCCAGGTAGTATAGAGAATTTTTCAATGAAGTACTAGATTGATGAGAGTGGAGTTGTGGAGTTCCTTCTCTTAGAGGGAACATGACTACCTTTGTGTACAACTATATCAAAGAAGACAGATTTTTATACTACGAATATAAAGCATGAGTCACTAAGTTCTCTACATAGCAGTTGTCATCATAGTCTGACTCTTTAATGGTAGAATGGTACTCTCTTCGTCAATCAAAAATTGCTCTGCATCACCACATTGAGTCTATTGTCAGGGCTTCCTGGAATTTCTTTTTATCTGTCATTTGAAGAAATCTCCATTTTCCTGTGCCCTTATAGAATCTTATTTATTCCTCCTGAATGTAGATTCTAGCTGCCTTATGGTTGCTGTCTAGGGCTAAGATGTGGGCTAGAAATAGGAGAAAGTTCTACTCTTAGCTACTAGTAAAATCTCACTTCTCTGGGCTTCATTTTCCTGAATGTAGAGTTGTTAGGAGAGTTAATTATTATGTGAAGAGTACTCTGAGTTGTCCTGGAAAATGCTATAAAACTGTAATCTGTTCATATCTCCAGTCCTCCTGACATGTAGCAACATTCAATTAAGGAGATGTGTTTCCTCCTCAGCCACAGAAATTCAGAAAAGGCTTGCTATATGGTGCCCTGTTGACCTTAAAGTATCTTCTATTCCCCCAGTAATTGCATGTTTGGGCATTTCTTCCCTGAAATTTCTACAGAGAGCTGTTAACATTTGCCACATATTCTTATACTGATGACCACTTTTCTTTATTGTGCCAAAAGATTTCTATATATAGTTTGTGAAGTTCTTTAATATACATGCAAGTTGCATATGGAGAAGCTCCAGGGCCTTAGACTCCCAAGACTTCAGATATAGAATTGATCCTAATGATCATTTAGTTGAATCTCCTTTTACATACAAGGAAGCAGAATGTGTTTTGATGTTAAGAAGAGATGGCAAGAACCAAGACAAAGTCAAAATGGATACTTGCTCTAGAAATAAAGGGTGATATAAACAAATTAGGGGAACAGGCAATTGTTTATCTGTTAGATTTATAAAGGAAAGACTTTATGACCAAATGAGACATAAAGAACACTGAGAGAAGTGAAATGAATAATTGTGATTACATTAATTGTAAAAAGTTTTGTACAAACAAAATCAATGCAAGCAAGATTAAAAGAGAAAAAATGGGGGAAAATGTATATAGCCAGTGTCTCTGACAAAGGCCTCATTTCTCAAATATATAGAGAACTGACTCAAATTTATAAGAATACAAAACATTCCCCAATTGAAAAATGTTGAAAGGATATGAATAGGCAGTTCTGATAGGAAGAAATTAAAACTATGCATAGTCATATAAAAAAGGCTCCAAATCATGACTGAGTAGAGAAATACAAATTTAAAATTTGCAATTAAAAAACGCTGAGATACCACCTCACACCTATCAAATTGACTAATGTGACCAAAAAGGAAAATGGTAAATCTTGGAGCAGAGGTGGGAAAATTGGGGTACTAATAAACTGTTGATGGAACACTGAACTGATTCTAGAGAGCAATATGGAATTCTGCCCAAAAGGGCCATAAAACTATGCACAACTTTTAACTCAACAATACTACTACTGGGTCTTTATTCCAAAGAGGTCAAAGTTAGGGGAAAAGCATCTACTCATTCAAAAATATTTACAGAAGCTCTTTTTATATTGGGAAAGAATTAGAAGCTGAGGGGATGTCCATCTGTTGGAAAATGACTGAGAAAGTTGTGGTATATTGTTGAAATGGAATGCTATTATGCCATAAGAAATGATAAATGGGATAAATTCAGAAAAAATCTGAAAAGACTTAAATGAATTGATGCAAAGTGAAATGAACATAACCAGGAGAACAATTTATATAGTAATTGAAATATTATATGATTGCATGTGAAGTAAATTATTATCAGTAATGCAATTTCCAAGATAGCCTCAAGAGACTAATAATGAAAAATGCTATCCACAGCCAAAGAATGAGCTGTTGGGGTCTTAGTGTTAATAAAAACATTCTGATTATTTATTTATTTATTTCCTTCATTTTTCTTATAAGTGCAGTATATGTCTTCTTGAATCATAGCATGAGGAATATGGAAATATGTATTGCATGACAGCACTGGTTTAACCTATATTGGATTATTTACTACCTCAGAGAAGGGAGAGGGGATAGGAGAGGAAAAAGGAAAGAATCTGAATCTCAAAATGTCATACAATAATTTTTTAAAATCCTTTTTTACATGTATCTGGAAAAGTTATTAAAAATTATTCAAAGAAATTTCAAAAGAAGATATGAGAAGTGATGGAATTTAGAGCAAAAAGAAAAGAAAGGTTACATAATTATCAAAAAATGGAGAGGATCAGTGAGGATAAAGAGAAATTTTGAAATGAAAAGAATAGAATATATAGATCACAACAGAGATCCTTACTCTTCTTAGTGGAGTAGGAGGCAAGGTCATAATCTCAGAAATAATAAGGTATTCATCATAAACTTGTCATTTTGAGGAGCAGTGGAGTCATGATATTCCAGTAGACCAATGATTCTTACACTCCCTCTCTTTGAACGATTTTCTAAATCTTCTGTTTTGTGAATGAGGTGCTTCATATTTTTCTCAATTTTTTCATTCTTTTGATTTTGTTTCATAGTGTCCTGCTGCCTTGTGAAGTTGCTTGTTTCTAGTTGTATTCTGGTTCTTAAAGACTGGATTTCATCCCTGGCTTTTTGGTCATCCTTCTCCTTCTGGTCTGATTTTCTTTGGAGGTCATTTTTCATTCTCTTTATCTCATCTTTCATCTTCTTTGCCTCATCTTTCATCTTCTTTGCCTCATCTTTCATCTCCTTTGCCTCATTTTCAAGCTGGTTCATTTTGGCTTTCAAGACACTATTTTCTTGTTTTAGTTCAAATGCCTCTGTTTCTTGGTGACTTATCTTAGTTTTTAAGTTCTTTTCCCAGTTGTCTTCAGCCTCTCTTAATTGTGTTTTGAATTGTATTTTGAGTTCTTCCAGACCTTGTATCCAGTTTGTTGGTTTTCTATTTTTTTGCTTGGTGTTCCCTCATCCTTCTCTGTTCTGTTTGCTCTTTGTTCATTGCCTGTATAGAAGCTGTCGATTGTAATATCTTTTTTATTTTTCTGTTGTTTGCTTATATTTACCCCTTATTTACTTCCTGCAGTTGTGTGAGCTCTTGCTCCTCTCATTTTGTGTGTGTGTGAGGTTTTGGGCTTTTCTTTCTGCCTTCACCCTTGGAGTTTTGTCAGTAAATATCTCAGTGTAGTCTGTGGGGGAGAGGTTTTGGAGGTTGAGCTTCCCTGGTCTCTGGAGGCTTTGATGGGATTAATTCCATCTGATTTGCTGGATGTGCACTGAGGTCAAAACCTTGGAAGGGGAAGCTATATGGAGTGTCTCCTCTGCTGCAACTGCTGCCCACTCTGGGCTCTGCGTTTTTTCTCTAACTGCTTCCCCACTGCCTGTGTTGGATGCTCTGAGCCTGGCACATCTTTGCCCGCAAGGTGCTCCCTCCAGACCAGCACCTTTTCACACCTAGAGGTTCCAGCTGCCGCTGGAGGATTAGCACTCTCGTTGGAGGAGTGGTCCCAGAGCCTTCCTTCTTCCTTCCCCTTAAACTGGTGTGTTCTTAAATTCTGGCTTTGGGAGGTAAGGGGGGGGGGGGTGTATACCTTTTAAGTTGTGTCCAGCAGGAGGGTGCCTTGGCTCTGTCTTATTGTTAGGTTTGATTAGGGCTTAGGTTTCCTGTTCATTCAGTTCATTTTTGCTCCTTCATCCACTCATGGTTATTTTGTTCTCAATGCAGCAACAGAGCAGCTAGAAATATTCTCTTGTCTACAATTCTTTTATTTGATTAAAAATGATTCTAGGGTCACTTTTTAGCTTTCCCTTCTTTAGACTGAAGAATCCCAATTCCTTGTACTGCTCTCTCCATTTTCCAAAATCTTCTCTGTTATATCCTGCGTCATCTCCCATTTTCTGTCTTTGCTCATATACTTGGGAAGTCTATAATAGTAGAAAACTAGTAAAAATGTAGACACTTTTAAATTTAATAGGAGAGTAACATAATGCTTGTCATACATATTATATGTATGGGTGTTTGGGGTGCTCAGGGAGGGGTAGTATCTCTGGTATGGAGGGCTTGTCATGCCCTCTTAGGGCAGCTCTCTAGTCTCTGACCCCCACCTGACACCCAACTCTCACTTGTGGCTCCCAGTAGCTGCTAGCATGTGGCAGCGGCCACACCCCGGGCAATGGCTTCAATAGGCCGGCTAAACCTTGTGAGGGTAGCCATCAGGTCATCAACCCCTGGTGAACCAGGGCTTTGCTCACCCAGCATGTGAAGACTGCTTCAGCTGAACAGACGGAAGAAACCAATAAGAAGGTTCAACAGCTGAGAGGGCAACACAGCAAAGCACTGTGGAGTGCTTAGGGCGTGTTGGAGCACAAAGGACAACACGGCCATCCAATGCAGCTGTGTGTATATATGTTTATATATGTATGTGTATTTGAATATTTTATATATATACATATATACATAATTTTAAGGAGCATCTAGGTGATGCAATGGATAGAGTATTAGGCTTCAAATCAGAAAGATATTTATTTTATTTCCTCACCTATAAAATAAGCTAGAAAAAGAAATGCCAAACCATTCCAGTATCTTTACCAAAAAAACCTCAAATGGAACAAAAAAGTGTCAGAAACAACTGAAGCACCTGAACTTCCTTCTTTTAAATCTTTGTATCCTTCACCTACCCCAGTATTTTGCACTTAGTAAATATTCAATAAATATTCAATGAATTACATCAAACTGAGAAAGGAGAAGGTACAAAATAGTAGCTTTGGGAGCCAGGTAGTCAATTAGAAATGAATGAAAGATGTACCTGCAGTATTAAATTAAATTAAAATAACATACATCTGTACTGGACTTAGCATTAATTTCAGAATTCCTCCAACATTTCCAAGCATGGCATAATGGATTAGGAACTAGCCTTGGGTTCATATCGTGCCTCTGACACATACTGTCTCTGTGACCCTGGATAAGTTGCTTTACCTCTCTAGAACTCCAAATTTATAATGCTGTCGTAAGAAGGTAATAGATGAAGATAACCTAGAGTTTGAGACTATCAGGCTGAGTACTGCTCACTATCATTTCCAATTTATGAATATCTCTAGCCTTTAATATGTCTGTCTATAATTTTCCTAATACAACATTCTCAGCCTTCATTGTGCTCTGATCATTTTATTTTCATAAACTTCTTCCATTTGTCAACAACTTTTATTGCTCAGCAGTGCTGTTTTCTCTCCAGACTTTCAGAATGGAGATTTATATTGGAATTTGAAGGATGAACCCCAAATTGTGGTTTGGTTCTGCCTTATAATTTTGTCACCTTTTATTATGAATTAACCTAAAATAACAATGATAAATATTCCAATATATTTTAAAAAACATAAAATAGAATTATATATGAAATTGTAAACTATTTCATACAATTTGGTGAGGGATTTTTAGTATATATTCAGTTTAACATGATGGTACTAGAATTGCCCAGTGTGCCTTCTTGCCTCTCTGGACTCTCTTTGGTCTATTTTTTAACATTTGTTTTCTCTTGTTTTATGGAATCACTATCCCACCCACACAGGCCTCTAGACAACCTTTCCATCCTGAAAAATAAGATGAAGTAAAGTTCATGTAACAAATAAGTATGGTCAAGCAAAAAAAAAATTCTACATCAGTTGTGTCTGCACCTCTTTGCCAAACAGTGTGGAAAACATGATTCATCATTAATTTTTTGGAGTCAAAATTGATTCCATCCTTCAAACTTCTAAAATCATTAAAAATTGGTTTCTCAAGGACAGCTAGTTGGCTCAGTGGATTGAGAGCCAGGCCTAGAGATGGAAGGACTTGGGTTCAAATCCAACATCAGGCATTTACTTCCTGTGTGACCTAGAACAAGTCACAACTCCCATAACACTTCTAAGAAGGAAGGTAAGAAGTTTTTTTTTTAATTGCTTTCTTTTACATCATTATAGGAATTACATTAATTATTCTGATTCTGCTTACTCTTAATCTGTATTATTTTCACACAAGTCTTAACAGATTTCTCTGAAACTTTCCCTTCCATTTTTTTTACCCCTTATTTTTGTTTTTGTAACAACTCTAAGACAGAAGGACTAGAGTCAAGTGACTTGCCCAAGATCACACAACTAGGAAGTGTCTGGCCCTTTCCTTCCATATTTTCAAGGCACAATAATAATTCTTTATATTAATTTTCCATCATTTTGTTCAGCCTCTCCCTGTTGGTGGGCACTTGCCTTTTTTTCAGATGTTTATCTCAACACAAACTCCCTTTAAAAATCTTTGTAGATATGTATGGATACTTTCCCTCTGTCTTTGGTTGCTTTGGTGTATGCACCTAGCAGTAGTATCAAAGAAGATGAATAGCTTTTTTTTTTTTTTACTTCTGAGGGCCATTTCTAAATTGCTTTTCAGAATGGATAGATTGATTCATAATTCCACCAACAGAGCATGAGTGCACCCGTCCACCCACGAGCCCCATTATCAATTGTCATTTTTCCTTTACTGCCATTTTGGCAATCTGATGGGTGTGAGAAAGGACATCAAGGATGTTTAATTTGACAAACTTCCTCTGAATCATTTGTCCATATGGTTGTTGATGACTTGCATTTCTTCTTTTTGAAAACTAACTCTTCAAAGACTATAAATATTTATCAATCAAATAGAGCATTTGTTCATATGTACATATGTATGTATATGTATGCATATAAACATATTTATATCAATTCACTACATAGCTCAAATATCAGATCTTTATCAGAGAAAGTGACTATAAAATGTCCTGTTAACTACTTCCCTGCTGATTTAAACTTGATTGTACAAAATTTTTTCAATTTCATATAATCAAAATTTCCCATTTCATATTTTAATATCATCTCTAGCATTTAAGAAAACATTGCCTCTGCTCTCAGCTATGAAATGTACCTCCTTTCTTTTATACATTGTTTGTGTATGTTATATGTAGATCATATATCCATAAATCATAAAACATATGATATATAGTGTGAGATAGTAGTTTAAACCTAATTTCTGCTTTCCTGCTTCCTAATTTTCCCAGAAATTTTTGTTGAAGAGTGAATACTTATCCCACTGATTGAGGTCTCTTTCAGTTTATCAGACTTTATATGTTGTTCATTTACTATCGTACCGTGTACCTATTTGTTACATTGGACACATTTTCTAATTTTTAACATGTACTAAATAGTTTTAAGGATTATGAATTTGTATAATTTGAGATCTGATGCGAATAAGACCCCTTACTTCCCACTTTTCTTCAGTATTACACTACAGATTTTAGACTTTTTGATGCCTTACATGAATTTAAAATTTTTCTTTTCTAGTGCAATTAAATCAAGGCATCTAGGTGGTACAGTGGAGTGCCAGGCCTGGCATCAGGAAGACTCATCTTCCTGAGTTCAAATCTGATCTCAGACACTTACTGGCTGTGTAACGCCTAGGCAAATCATTTAGCAATCTGCCTTAGTTTCCTCATCCAAAAAAAATGAGTTAGAGAAGGAAATGGCAAACTACTCCAATATCTTTGCCAAGTAAAAGCCAAATGGGGTCATGAAGAGTTGGAGACAGCTGAGAAATAACTGAACAATAACAAAGCAAATTAATTTAGATGGAATTGTACTATTGATTATATTAACATGGTCCAATTATGAGCGATTCATATTTCTTCCTTGTTAGTCTTCCTTTATATCTCTAATGAATGTTTTACACTAATACATATGTAGGTATATGTATTATATTTTATCCTGTAATTTGTATTGTGATATTAAGCATATATGCATATTTTTCATTATAGTTTCCATTATATAGTGTAAGCTTATTAAGGGCAGAGACTATCTTTTGCCTCTTTTTGCATCCTCAGTGCTTAGCATAGTACCTGGCATGTAATAAGCACCTAATAATTATTTATGGGCAATAAAGGAAAAATGACAATTGTTAATGGTTGATTGCTTTTTCTAATATTGAAGCAACCTTGCATTCCTAATTTAAACTCAATTTGTTATACTGCATAATCTCATTAAGCTATTCCTGTGCTTTCTTTCCAAATATTTTATTCAGTGTTTTTGCATCAGTATTCATTAGCAATCATGGCAAATAATTGTCTTTCTCAGATTCTTCATTCTTTTGTTTGAGTATCAAGAACTTTTTTTTTTTTAAGTGTTTGATAGGATCCTTTGTCTTTGCAAGCAGTTCATGTAAATTTTTCAATTATAAAATTGACTTGTAAATCCATCTTAGTCTAGGGTTTTTTATTCTTTTGAACTTCATTTATGGCTTGTTTAATTTCAGTGTATGAGAACGGATAACTCAAGTTCCCTATTATTCTGCTAATCTGATTATTTCATAAATTTGGAAATACGTTAATTTAACACATTTGTTGAATGATAATTGGTAAAATTAATCTTTTCCTTTTGAAAAGTTGTGAATTTTTTAATATGATAATAGCTTTCAACCTGTTTTAAAATCACATTTGCATCAGTTTGTATTATATTAGTTTTTAAATTAGTTTTGTCAATTTAATGCATTTGATTTCACTTTAATTGAGTCTTTAACCTTTTTGAGTTTCAGAATTTCTTTTCTTTGTGTGTTTAACTAGAATTTTGACATGTGACTTTTCTAGAATTTTTGTTTTTTTTATGCCAAATTCATTATTTCCTCTTAATCTTTTCTTTATGTTCTAGTCTTTGAAACTGACTTTCATTTGGCTTGTAGCTATTTCTTCCCTAATACTACACTTTTTATTTTTTTAATTTTTATTTATTTAATTAATTAATTTAGAATGTTTCCATGGTTACATGATTCATGGTCTTTACCTCCCTGCTCCCATAGACAGCACACATTTCAACTGGGTTTTACAAGTATCATTGATCAAGAACTATTTCCATATTATTAGTACTAGCAATACAGTGAGCATTTAGAGTCTACATCCCTAATCATATCCCCATCGAATTATGTGATCAAGGAAATATCTTTCTTCTGTGTTTCTACTCCCACAGTTCTTTCTCTGGATGTGGATAGCATTCTTTCTCCTAAGTCCCCCAGAATTGTCCAGGATCATTGAATTGCTTCTAGTAGAGAAGTCCATTACATTCAATTGTGTCATACTGTATCAGTCTCTGTGTATAATGTTCTCCTGGTTCTACTCCTGGCTCTACTCCTCTCATTCTGCATCAATTCCTGGAGGTCATTCCAGTTCACATGGAATTCCTCCACTTCATTATTACTTTGAGCACAATAGTAACTAACATATGCCACAATTTGTTCAGCCATTCCCCAATTGAAGGGCATCCCCTCATTTTCCAATATTTTTGCCATCACAAAGAGCATGGCTATGATGTGTACAAGTCTTTTCCCTTATTATCTCTCTGTGGTAAAAACCCAGCAGTGCTATGACTGGATCAAAGGGCAGGCAGTCTTTTAAAGCCCTTTGGGCATAATTTCATATTGCCTGCCTGAATGGTTGGATGAATTCAGAACTCCATCAGCAACGAATTAATGTCCCAATTTTGCCACATCCCCTCCAACATTTATTACTTTCCTTTACTGTCCTATGAGCCAATCTGCTAAGTGTGAGGTGATACCTCAGAGTTGTTTTGTATTGCATTTCTCTTTTTATAAGAGATTTAGAATACTTTTTCATATGCTTATTGATAGTTTTGATTTCTTTATTTGAAAACTGCCTATTCATGTCCCTTGCCCATTTATCAATTGGGGAATGGCTTGCTTCTTTGTACAATTACTTTTGATCTTTATAAATTTGAGTGATTAGACCTTTGTCAGAGTTTTTTGTTATGAAGATTTTTTCCCCAATTCATTGGTTCTCATCTAATTTTGGTTGCATTGGTTTTGTTTGTACAAAACCTTTTAAATTTAATGTAATAAAATTTATTCATTTTATATTTTGCAATATTCTCTATTTCTTTCTTGGTCTTAAATTCTTTCCTTTCCCATAGATCTGACAGGTATACTATTCTTTATTCACCTAATTTAATTATAGTTTCCTTCTTTATATTTAACTCATTTACCCATTCTGAATTTATCTTGGTATACGGTGTAAAATATTGATCTATGCCTAATCTCTCCCATACTGTTTTCTAATTTTCCCAGCAATTTTTGTCAAATATTGTGTTCTTTTCCCAAAAGATGCAATCTTTGGTTTATCGTACACTATCTTGCTGAAGGAATTTACTCCAAGTCTATTCCACTGATCCTTCCTTCTGTCTTTTAGCCAGTACCATATTGTTTTGATGACCAATACTTTATAGTACAGTTTAAGATTCGGTACTGCTATGCTTCCATCCTTCACAGATTTTTCATTATTTCCCTTTATAGTCTTGATCTTTTGTTCTTCCAAATGAACTTTTTTGTAATTTTTTCTAATTCAGTAAAAAAACATTTCTTTTTCATTGGTAGGTATGGCACTGAATAAGCAAATTAATTTGGGTAGCATTGTCATTTTCATTAGGATAGCTTGGTCCTACCCATGAGCAATTAGTGCTTTTCCAATTAGATAGATGTAGTTTTAAATGAGTGGAAAGTGTTTCGTAGTTGTGTTCAAAAATTCCTGTGTTTATTTTGGCAAATATATTTTTAAATATTTCATCCTGGGTGATTTTAAATGGAATTTCTCTTTCTAGCTCTTGCTGCTGTGTTGTATTGAAAATATATAGAAATGCTGATGATCTAAATATATGGGTTTATTTTTGTATCTTGCATCTTTGCTAAAATTGTTCATTATTTCCACCAATTTCCTTGTTGATTCTGTAGGATTCTTTAAGTAGACCATCATATCATATTCAAAGAGAGATAGTTTAGTTTTCTCGTTGCCTATCTTAATCCCTTGAAAAATATTTTTCTTGCCTAATTGCTACTGCTAGTGTTTCTAGTATAATATTAAATAATAGAAGAGATATTGGGCATCCTTGCTTCACTCTTGATCTTATTGGGAAGGTTTCTCCATTGCAGATGATGTTGGCTGATGGTATTAGATATATACTGTTTATTATTTTAAGGAATGGCCCACCTATTCCTATACTTACTAGTGTTTTCAATAGGAATGAATGTGGTATTTTGTCAAAGGCTTTTTCTGCAACTTTCGAGATAATCATGTGATTCCTGTTGGTTTGTTTGTTGATATAGTCATTATGTAGATGATTTTCCTAATATTAAACCATCCTGGCATTCCTGGTATAAATCCCACCTGATTATAAAGGATAATTCTTGTGATCGCTTGCTGGAGTCTTTTTGCTAGTATTCTATTTAAGATTTTTGCATCTGTGTTCATTAAGGAGATTGATCTGTTGTTTTATTTCTCTGTTTTTGGTCTGCCTGGCTTTAGAATCAGTACCACATTTGTATCATAAAAGGAGTTTGGAAAAATTCCTTCTTTGCTTATTTTGTCAAATCGTTTTTATAGTATTAAGATTAATTGTTGATTAAATGTTTGACAGAATTCATTTGTGAATCCATCTGGCCCTTGAGGTTTCTTCTTAGGGGGGTTTTTGATGGCTTGTTCAATTTCATTTTCTGAAATGGGATTATTTAAGTATTATATTTCTACTTCTGTTAATCTAGGCAATTTATATTTTTGTAAATCTTCATCAATTTCACCTAGATTGCAGTATTTATTGCTATATGATTGGGCAAAATGGTTCTTAATAATTACCTTAATTTCCTCTTCATTAGAGATGAGGTAACCTTTTTCATCTCTGATACCATCAATTTTATTTTCTTCTTTCCTTTTTATTAGATTAACTAGTACTTTTTCTATTTTATGTTTTTTCAAAGTATCAGCTTCTAGTCTTATTTATGAATTCAATAGCTCTTTTACTTTTGATTTCATTAATTTCTTCTTTGATTGTTAAGGATTTCCAATTTAGTTTTTTTCTTGGGATTTTTAATTTGTTCTCTTTCTAGTTCTTTTTTTAAATTTGCATACCCAATTTATTGATCTCTTCCCTGTCTGATTTGTTGATATATGCACTCAGGGATATAAATTTTCACCTGAGTACAGCTTTGGCTGCATCCCATTGGTTTTGATATGATGTCTCCTCATTGTCATTCTCTTCCTTGAAATTATTGTTTCTAAAATTTGTTCTTTAACCAACCAATTTTGGAGAACTATATTATTTAATTTCCAATTAATTTTTGCATTTGTTTGCAATGTTTTTATGCCCTAATACATGGTCAATCTATGTTAATGTACCATGTACTGCTGAGAAGAAGGTGTATTCCTTTCATCACTATTTTTTCCATATATATTTTAATTATCTATTTCCTCCTTAAGCTTGAATAGTTTCTCCTTTAAAAATCTGGATGCTATCCCATTTGGAGCATACATGTTGAGTATTGATATTTCTTCATTGTCAATACTGCCTTTTATCAGAATGTAATTATCTTCCCTATCTCTTTTAATCAGATCTATTTTTACCTTGCCTTTGTCAGATATCAAGATTGTGGCTCCTGCCTTCTGTTTCTCAGTCGCTACCCAATAAGTTTTATTCCTGCCTTTTTTTTTACCCAATGTGTGTCTACCTTCCTCATGTGACTTGTGTGTAGACAACATATGGTAGGATTTTGTTTTCTAATCCACTCTGCTATTTGTTTCTGTTCTATGTGTGAGTTCATCCCATTCACATTCAGAGTTATGATTGCTACCTGTGTGTTCCCCATCATCTTGATACCCTCTCCTAGTCCTGGCCTTTCTTCTTTCACTATTTCTTTCTATACCAGTATTATGCTTTTAATCAGTTCCCCTAATCCCCACCCTTATTTTACTTTCCTTCCCACCCACTACCTTCTTACTCTGCTCTTATTTTTCTTTAAGATCTGTTAAATTTCCTCCTCCATAACTTTCCCTCCCTTTTGATACTCCTTGCTTTTCCCCCCTCACCCCATTTGGTATTCCCCCCTCAATTTCCCTGTAGGGTAAGATAGAATTTGATACCTCAATGGATCTAGATACTCTTTCCCCTCAGAATTGATTCCACTGAGAATAAGATTTAAGTATTAACTATTATACTCTCTTCTCCTTCTTATAATATTATTCTTCCCCTCCCCCTCACATGCATCTCTTTATGTGGTATAAATTATTCTATTTTTTTTCTTCCTCCAAGTTTCTCTTGGTGTCATCTATTCCCACCCTACCCCACCCTTTTGTTTTACATATCATCTTAAACCACTTAGTATCCCAATATCTGCCTTTGAATAATTCTTCTATCTACTATGATAGTGAAAACAGTTTTGGGGATTTATAAATATCCTTTTTCCATGTAGGAATATAAGCAATTTGAAGACCTAAACATGAGAGATTTCTGGGTAAGCATTTTGATTTCACTCTGTATTGTTTAAGCAGTTCCTCCAAAGTTCATGTCTTCAGACAAGCCATTCTATGGATTAGCCTCATCTTCCAGCATTCATCTTTGCAAACAACCAGCATGTGGAAAAGGTAACTCTAGCACATGCTTAGAACTCTGCAACATCAGACTTATCAAATTTACTACATGGCCTCCAAAACTAGGAAAGGAATATAAAGGGGAAGGAGCTTCCAGAGCTAGGTAATACAGTCTCATTTCCTCTAGACAGAGCATTTGCTTAGCTGCCATGCACAAAGAGAAGTCAAGTGGCTGAGCTTTTAAAATCACAAGCAGAGATTTTAAAATCATGACATTATCTTCAGTTAGAAACAGAACACTGTGGTCAAAGCACTCGATTTTAAAGATCCAGTGAGTCTATAGTCTTCTTGCTGCCATTTTTGGCCACTACCAAAAAGGAGATTATTTTATCAGACTCCAAAATTGATGCAGGGATCTGATTTGATTGGAAGAAAGCTCTGATCCTGAGAGCCGATTAGAAAAGTTAGAATTCTTTGCTGTTCAAAGAAAAGCCTGGGGAAAGGCTATTTCTCCCTCTCGCTCCAACAATAGGTTGAAAAGAAATTCCTTAAACGATTGCTATATTGTATTGGCTCAAGAGGGAGAAACTCCTCAAAGTTAGAGAGAAATATTAAGTAGCTTAGAAATTTCCAGACTTAAGGAAACTACTTTTCACTTAAATTGTGTGCCATTGCTTCAACAGTATATGTCATATTACTTGAATTGCCTTATGTTTATAATCACTTTGTCATCTCTTAGAAAATGTTTCATAACTAAGACTTACTGTGTTATCCCAGCTTCTATTCTATATTTAAATGGGAAGCATAATGATGAAGGCTCTGGATTTATATTTGTGAAGAGTAGATATATCACGCAAACACACACACACACACACATATCAATATCACGCCAAGGACCCTTAGAATGAGTCATAGCAGTAAGGACACCCCTCTGGGAAACTCCTAACCTGGCCTTCTTGAGTACAAGTTGGATGAGTAAGACAAACCTACCTTAAAAATTAAAAAATCTATAAAGGTTAGAGTTGGTGCTGTGCCATACCTGTTCTATACTGTTAGCTAGACATGACTGAATGCTATATTATCATTCAGGTATATTACTTTTCAAGACATTGTTTGCTGTTGTGTTCATCATGTCCAGAGTCTTATGTTTCACAGCTTGAAGAAATTATTTATGATGCATTGGCACAAATGTTGGTGGAAAAGTGAACTCATAAAATCATTCTGTAGAACAACTTGAAACTAGATCCAAAAAGCTATTGTACATGTAGCAATACCAATACTAGAAAGTTGAGGAAGAATCTATTTGTTCAAAAATATTTTTAGCAATTTTTTGTGCTAACAAAGAGTTAGAAATTGAAGTTTCCATCCATTAGGAAATGGCTAAACAACTTGTGGCATATGATTATAATGGAATACTATTGTGCTCTAAAAATATAATAAATTGGGTGATTTCAGAAAAAAAGCTGGAAAATCTTGCATGCACATGTAAAGTGAAGTAACAGAAGCAGAACATTGTAAATAATAACAGCAATACTATAAAATGATCAACTATGAAAAACTTAGCTACTATCAACACTAAACTGATCCTAAACAGTTCTGAGGGACATGATAAAAAATGCAATTGTCCTCCAGAGGAAGAACTGATTTAGTTTGAATGTCTATCAAAGTAATTTTCATTATATTTGATTTATGAGTATTTTAATCTGTCTTCTTTCATAAGATGACCAATATGAAATATGCATTGCATAATATATTTATATCCTATATCAGAGTATTTATCATCTCAGGGATTGGGGCATGTGTGGAGGGAGAAAATTTTGAACTCAAAGTCTTTTAAAAATTTGACATTTTGTCTGTAAATATAATAAGAAAATAATAATATGTTGAAAAGGAAAATAGAGTTTAAAAAAGAAATACTACCAATAAAAGAAAGCAATATTAGAAACAAAAAATCAAAATATAAACATGAGTTCTCCCAGCTTTAAATATGATTAGATTACATAATCTGAATAATTTTTAAATTATATTTAGGCACATTCTGTATTTACAGAGAAGATTATGTCTTTCATTTTTAACCCCAAATCTTATTTTTCTACATCTTTTGCCATATTTCTCTTTGCCTGCAAGTTACCAAACTTCATGATGTATGTTGATTTAAGTAACTCTCAGTAAGTTTTTCACAGAATTTCTCCAACTTTCCCCTTTGCAAGAAATGGTTGTGCATAAGCTATAATTATATTCATAATAGTCTTACTTGCCTTTGCTCATCATGCACACTACAAATGAAATGACAGAATGTATCATGAAATCACATTTCATAATGTCTTTGGACATATAATGAAATCATCTCATTTATTTGCCAAGAAAATGTTAAAGCATCCTTCCATTTAGCTTCAACTCCTTTATGTCTTTTAGTTTCATTTGTAGTGAAAAAGCCAACGCCATTGTGGTGCAGTTCCTGTAATAATAATATATAACTCTTGGCCATTGTCCCAAGAGCTCAAATTTAGGATGCCAATAGACAAATCAATATTTATGGGTATTCTGAAAACTATTTGATTTTGTACCCTCTGTCTCCCTTTCTGTTCCTCTACCATCATCACTGATGAAGAGGGCTACTGTGAGTAAAAGCAATTTTTTGTGTATTTTATTGCATTTTTATTTGTTTAATTGGTTTCCATGGCCAAAATTCCATTGTTAAATTATTAGTAAAGAGCTTTCTTGATCTTAGCCAAGTAGGTTAGCAAGAGACTCAGTTTGTTAGAACCATCATGGAAGGCATTGCCAGATGGATAAAGTCTGACAAACCTTTGCTCTACTAATACATCTTTTGAGAAATCAGGGTCATCAGGAATTCCAAGGGTGTTCCTAAGGATCCTGGATCTAGCGTCTCAATGATGATCTAGTCTAACCCCCTAATTTAACAGAGGAGGAAAGTGAGACAAGGAATTTTATGTGACATCCAAAGAAGTAGTGAAAATCACTTTATTGTCGAGAAGTTATAAATATCAGAAAATGGGATATGAACCCCAATCCTCTGACTCCAAAACTAGTACACCTCCAACTCTACCAAAATTCCTCCTTCTATTTGGTCATCAAAAAAAGCAGAAATGTGAGAAGCCCCAAGAGCAATATAAATTATTTTTATTCTTATTCTTATTTATTCTTATATCTTATTCTATTTTTCTATTTTCTATATTATTTCTATTTTCTATATTATTCTATATTTATTCTTAATTTCTTTTGATTCTTTCTTTCTTAATCTTCTTTCTTATCTTTCTCTCTAAAGTATATCCCCAATACTGACATTAGTTTTTCTTCCAATTTTACTTCAGTCCTCTCTCCAACTCTTGAGGCTTTGAATTCTCTTCTCAGTGGCATCACAGAAATATAGCACAGGATTTGGAAAAGAAAGACCTTATTTGAATCCTGCCTTTGCAATTTACTACCCATGTGACCTTAGGTAAGTCACTTAAATCTCTCCGGGACTCGGTTTGCTCACCTGTAGAATGAGGGAGCCGGTTAGGTGATCTCTGTGATCACATAAATTTTATAAGCAAACTATGCCTAGCTAGACATTATACATCAACTGTCTTACCCACCTTTGCAGAAAGAGTCTAGAAAAAAATCCTGTAAATGGTATTCAGTCACGTTATCAGCATATCCCTTCTGATATGTTCTCTTGTTCCTTTTTAAAAATCTCATTGTTAATGCTGTCTAGTTTCACTCTGTTGGTTATTTCACCTTTCTGTGGAATACAATTGAAGGCTGCTGTCAGAGTTTGGTTAAGTAGTCCTTTAGAAGAGGAGCTGTGAACCTCGCTGCTTCTCTGCGCTCACTGTGTGATCCACCTGCTCTCTTCTCAAGCTCTGTCTCCCCCTTCAATCTTGAGATCAGAAGCCTGGTCCCAAGCCCCTGCCTTGCCTATCACTTGATCCTTTTTTCCTGCTAAAACAGTGCCATCAGAACTGTTTGGCTCTCTGTAGCTTTTCACTTGTGCTATTTTATGGTGTCCACTGTTCTCTCCTACAGCTCACTCCCCTTTCTATTTTTTGAACATTCTAAGACACTTGTATCTAGTGTTTTGTCATGCAGCTTTCTAAACCTGACACTTACTGTGTGATCTTTAGCTATTTATCTCTTGAGACTTCATTGTCTGCCTGTGTTAAATAAGGAGTTAGGACGAGAATTTCTTTCACTTCCAGATTCTTATGATCCTCACTTTCCTGATCATCTTTATTCTGCCATTGCTGCACACTTTCCCCATTTATTCTTTCATTTTTGTCACATATCTTTAGATCATTCAATTCAAAAAATTATATTTAAGTGCCTACTATGTGCAAGACTTTGGATGAAATGGGAATATATTGTTCCAAAAAAAACACCCCGCATTCTGAAGTCCTTTTTACATCCACAGTATGTCAACATTTTTACATGTGTTTATATTTATATTTGTATGGCTCTTTAGCAAAGGAAAATATTTAATTAAGAACAGTTTGAATGAGTGAGTCAGTCAAAGAATTGAAATTTCTGCCATCATAATGCCCTGCCTCTCTTCTGAAAGAGGCATATTTTATTAGGATATACAAGCTTTTAATAAAAATCCTTTCTCTGCCCTCAAGGAGTTTATCGTTTAATAAAAGGAAATGAAACATTCACATAAAACCCTAAAACAAAGTATAAGATAGATACATTAAAAATAATTTTAAAAAGTAAAAGTGAGGTCCAAGGAAGTAAAAATTATCCCAGAATGGGGGAGGGGTAGCTCAAAGAAGGCTTTCTTATGCTAAAATATTGTTCTTCCTTAAGAACTTTTAGCTGTTTCTCATAAGCTATTCGTATTACATATTCTTATAAGCCCTTCATAGTACATGTTCCTAGTTTTCCATTAATTCATTTTTATTAATTAATTATTTAATTTATTTTTAAAATTATTTAATAGATTTATTTAATTATTAATTCAGCGGGTCCCTGAGGCTTTCTTTAAATTTTCTCTTGTTTATCCCTCTTTACTTTCACTTCTTTTGCATCTTTCACTACTAGCAGTAGTTTGCCACACTACTGTTTTCCTCCTGTGCCTAAATGGAACTTGTTCTGAGATTTAGTTTCTATCTATAAGTGTCCTGCTGTATTTCTGCCTTTTCCATCATTCTTTCCTGCTGATCTATCTCTAAATCCTTTCTTCTACTATAAAATACAAATAAAGTTGGGCTTCCTTTTATTTTGTTTTGCTGTGATTTGTCTGTCATCTCTCCTTTCATCAGCAAGGGATCTCTCTGCTCTTCTCTCCTTCTTCCTCTTGATTTTTATTTTCCAATATTATCTCTTTCCTCACCTTTCCCCTCAACATAACTTGAAGTTTAGCTTTCCTTTCATCATGTTCCATTTCTTCCTACAGTTTTTACTTATTATTTCACTCCTTCCCCTTCTCTTAGAGGCCCAAGTGATTCAACGATATCTATCTGTTTTGAGCAAAATATTTGCACCTCAGATTCTCCATGTTTCCTTTTATTCTGCATTACCCAAATTTGTCCCTCATGCACCTTCCTTGTTTAATCATGAACTAATCCTGATTTTTTTTAAAATAGAAATCTCTTCCCTCTTTACAGAAATTATCTTTACTGGGAAAGGAAGCGTGGAATTGTGTATGAAGAGTTAGTCTTTTAGCAGGGTTCAAAGTCATACCTCTAGCATATAAAGGCTGAATGACTTTTGGTAAGTAATTTAACCTCTATGGAGTGGGGAAAGACCTACATGGAAGGCCTCAGCCAACCCTCCAAAATTATAAATTGCAGACCAGTTGCCAAACTGCTTTGGTCAAGGGAATCTCTTTACTAGAGATATATAGGTAGTGTCTATTAAAGAATCACAATTCTAGAAACAATCTGTGTCAAATCCTAACAAAGACTATTCCATCTCAGCTGCCTTTTTCTAATAATAATCACAGTGGTTTATCAATCTTCCTTTTCTACTATGTTCCTGCATTATCCCTAAGAGCCTTCAAATGTGGCTCCTATTTCCCAAAGGGCCTTCAGTTCTCTTCCTAAGATGCTTATTTGGGGTGTGATAAAACAAGAAAGGAAATTTTCCACGATGAAATTTCAAAGCAATTGGATGAAACTCTTCTATGAGCACCGTTTCCCTCTGCAGAGGTCTGACTTAGACTTGATAAACTCATATCACTGTACTTAGCAAAGTATCTACATCAAGACGTGAATCAAAGTTTTGGTGACAGTATAGCTTCAGATTCTCTTGTGAGGAATCTGGTCCAATATCACTGAGGCAGATCCAGAATCTCCAATGCAAGTATAATCTGGGCTATTCTACTATGACTCCCATCTGCCACTGGGCTCACTAAGGAGTCAGAATGCAGAGATAAGTTCTCTTCCTTGGGTCCTCCAAAACTAAGTAATAGGCAAGAAAGTATTTTAGAGTTAGAGAAGGTCAGCAGTCTTGGCAATTCTCCATCACCTTGAGATATAACAAACAAACAAAAAAAAGATATAACAAAAAAAAATTTGACTGCCTCTTCATTTGTATTTTGATGCAGCAACTAGAAGACAGAGGTTAAAATGGGTCTGATTCCCTGAAACTCTTGTCTTTCTGTTTTCCTTTCACGAGCTCCATTATGGACATCCCTTTCAATGCATCATGCTTGGCAATCTCTGGTCACTCTCTCAGTATACTTTCTAAACTAGTAGACTATTTAGTCTTATAATCACAAGTCATGTGGTATTTCCTAATTTCCATCCTATGTTTACCCTTGTCTGCTTTCTAGAAATCCGAAGATTTCTAGCTGTGCTCTAGATCATACCTAGAATTTCTGAAAGTAAACTCAATCTTTAGATCATGTTTTTTTATTTTTTTCTTTGCATTTCTGAGTTGAGAGCATGGCTAGAAAGTAAATCTCCCTGGAATATCTGCCGAGACATACTGGTTAAAAAAATATCAAACTCTTGCTATCTAAGCAAATTCCAAATTCCAAAGATGAGTTAAAAGCCAGTCATAGTGCTAGTATAAACATCAAAGTGTCAGTACTAAAGGCTGTAGCACTGACCATTGTAACAGTGGCCTAGAAATGTCATTAATTTAGAAATGCCATCTTCTGAATACATTGAGACTTTGGCTCAGAACTGTCTCCAACATGTTCAGCAGGGTGAAATTAAAAATTTTGAATTTTTCTCAGTGGGTAACTGGTCAATGGGTATAAACAAATAAACCTAAAAAAAAAGAATTATAATAAGAAATGACAAGCAAGATGATCATGAAAAAAAAAAAACATGGAGGAGACAGCTGGGTAGTTTAGGAGATTGAAAGGCAGGACTAGAGATGGGAGGACATGGGTTCAAATGTGACCTCAGACACTTACCAGCTGTGTGAACCTGGCCAAGTCAATTAATCACCATTGCCCAACTCTTACCCCTCTTCTGCCTTGGAAACAAAAATGTGTATTGATTCTAAGATGCAAGGCAAAGGTTTTTTTAGTGGAAAAAAATCATACAAAATGATGGAAAGTGAACAGAACCAGGAGAACATTGTACACAGTAACAATAGTGTATGATAATCAACTATGAATATCTTAACTATTATCAGCAATTCAAGAATCCAGGACAATTCCAAAGAACTCATGAAAAAAGCTATTCCTGCTGATGAAGTCTGAATGCATATTGAAGCATGCCATTCTTCATTTTATTTCTTTCATAAATTTTCTCTAGTTAATTGATAAATATCTTCTTCTTTAAGTGTATTTCTTAGATTACATGTCAGTATAATTTTTCAATAACTATTTTCTGATATTTTCTAATCTATATTCTCTCCCTCTTTCCCAACCCCACATTCCCATCTTGAAAGAAGACACATAGATTATATTTAATTACAATCATATACAAGGACTTGTTCAGACATTCCCCAATTGATGGTCATGACTTTAGTCCCCACTCCTTTACTACCACAAAAAGAGCTCTACAAATATTTTTGTACAAGTAGATTATCCTTTTACTGTTTGATATATAATCTTCTTTCACATGAACATGGATATATGTATTATGTAATAATGTATGTACAATCTGTATCATATTACCTACCATCTTGGAGAAGAGAAGGGGTTAGAGAAAATGAGAAAACACAGATCAAAATATGTCAGAAAACCATTATTAAAAATTGTATTGGTATAATATTGAAAAAAAAGTTTAAAACTTTTAAAATTGCAAACTATTAATAAGTATATGAAATGTTCCTTGCAATCACTAATAATAAGAGAAATGCAAATTTAAATAACTCTGAGATTTCACTTTGTACCCACTAAATTGGCAAAAACGACAAAAGAGAATGGTCATAATTGGAAGGGTTATGGAAAGGCAAATACATTAATACTTTGTTGTTAGAACTATGAATTGGTCCAACCATTCAAGAAGTTAATTTGAAATTATGCCAGTCATGAAACTATGCCCATCCTCTGCCCCAGAGTGATGTACTATGAGTCATATACCCCCATACTGTCAAATATAGAAAATTATCTAAATATATCAAAGTTTATAGAAGCAATATTTTCAGTAGCAAAGAACTGAGAACCAAAATGATGCCCATCAAATGGTAATGTCTAAACAACATGGGGTACATAACTGTAATAGAATAGTATCGCACTATTCTAAATGACAGGCACTTATTGAATGCCTACTATTTGTCACGCATTATGTTGAGATACAAATAAAGGGGAAACAAAGAAAAACAAGAAACAGCCCTTGCCCTTGAGGACTCCACATAAATATAGGAGACAACATACAAATAATTAAGCCCAATTTATAAACATGAAAAATGGGAGATAGCCAAGAAAGAAAAGGCACTAGAATTAAGAGGAATTGGAAAGGCTTCCTGTAGAGGATGAGATTTTAGCTGAAATGAATAAAGTCAGGAAAGCTAAAGAGTGAAGATGAAGAGGGAGAGAATTCCAGGCATGGAGAAAGCAAGTGAAAATGCCCATCAAAATATTGTAGTGTGAGGAACAGCAAAAACCAAAGCACTGGATTGAAAATATGCAAAATCCAAGAACTAAATTTTGTTAAATTATGATCAAGCTCCATAAAAGAGGAAAGAAAATGGGATTTCCTCCCTTCTTTGCAGAGGTACCAGAAAATTGCATATACTTTCAGACTAGGTTAATCTGCAAAATGGTTTCACTAAACTGCTTCCTTTGTACTTATTGTCTCTCTTTTTTAAAAAATTTTTGTCTGTGTTACAATCAAATGTAATGGACTTCTCTACTAGTAGCAATGATCCAAAACAATTCAGAGAGACTTATGAGGAAGAACGCTATTCACATTCGGAGGAAGATCTGTGGGAGTAGAAACACAGAAGAAAAACAACTGCTTGATCACATGGGTCGATGGGGATATGGTTGGGGATGTAGACTCTAAATGATCACCCTAGTGCAAATAATAACATGGAAATGGGTCTTGATCAATGACACCTGTAAAACCCCAGAGGAATTGTGTGTTCAGCTATGGGAGGGGGTTTGAGGAAGGGTAGGGAAAGAACATGAATCCTGTAACCTTGGAAAAATATTCTAAATTAACTAATTAAATAAAATTTTCCCAAAGGAAAAAAAAATTCCATAAGAGAAAAAAGAATAAGGGTATTTGAAGAAATGAAAGTGATGAAGATATGGATGAGTTTTAATTTTTTTTTAAATCACTAAACTGCAGGTATTTGTGGGAAAATTAATAATACGGTTCTAGATCACTTATTTTTTGCCTGACTGAGCACCTTCTTGGACATCTTTCCCTCAAAATCTCAATCCTGACCCAGATGAATCCTCATAGAGAAGCTGTCCAGCATGGTATAGTCCTCTCATAACACACTAGGCACAATGGAAGTCATTTTATTTCTGGTTTGATAGAACTGGGTGCACCCCAGTGGACATGATTTGATCCCATTAAGATGCTTTCCTTATTCTTTCAATTTCCCTTCAAAGATAATTAATGTATGCAGGCCAGCTTCAAAGGCTTGATGCTGCTTATGTTTGACAGGTGAGCACCTCCAGTTAGCAGTACTTCCCTCTGAACGTACCAGAAACCGGCTTCCCATTTCTTATGCACATCTGCTGTGATACCGTTTTCTCCTGGCCCAGATGTCCAAACTCATTGTGGAAGGTTTTCATAGTCATGACTTGGCAGCCTTTCAGCAGCACTAATTGCTTTCTCATATCTCATTTAGGATCATTTGCATCTAATATATGTCTAAGGGCAGCCCCACTTGTAATAAAATTGTCCAGTGGTATATGAGCACCCCACACAAGGCCAGTACTTAGCAGGCTTTCATTTGCCTCAAGTACTTTTATGTCTAAGGGTATATACAAATTATGTGATCTCTTTATATGCTTTCCCAATTATGGGAAACTGACATTTGCCTGCGGGGTGGTATATCTCTTTTGCGAGTGGGACATCTAATATGGATTGGTGTCTAGTCCTCCAATACCCACCATCCTGTGCCTCGGGTTGCATTGAAGCATAAATAATGCCTCCCATCTTTAAAGCAGGTATTCTTAACATCGGGGTCCACAGATCCAGCATGTACATATAGATTTCACTATAATGTTGAATGGGGAAAATTATATCTTTATTTCAATAGAATTGGTTTTAATTCTATGTATTTTATTTTATGCACTTAAAAACGTGATTCTGTCAAGAAATTCAGACTTTAAAAAAAAAACCTTAAGAACTCCTATTTTAAAGAGATCAAAACCTTTTTAGATTTTTATCTATGCTCCCTACTAAGTATGAAACAAAATAGCATACTTAATAAAATGAGGGGGCTCCGGCTGAAGAGTAAGCAATCAATAAGCATTCATTAAATGTTGGTACTGTACTAGGGATAAAAAAGAGCAAAAAACAGTCCCTTCCCACAAGAAGCTCGCAATCTAAGGGGATAAAATTATCAAATTTGCTCACAGTTGGGGTATCAGACCTCCTTCTCCCTTAAGTCTCTTCTTTTCCTCACTGAGCACAAAGCAAAGTGAGACCTTTAGCTGTGTAGTTAGAAAATCTTGAACCCTTGGACTTCATCTCCCAGAATCCTTTTCCTTTCATCCACATAGCGTCTTTGTCTATTGTTTATAAGTTCTGTGACTCTGCTCTTTTCTCTCTTTTTTCCCTTGACAACAGCTGTGTTAAATCCCTCTTTGCTCTAGCTTTTATTTTCCTTTACTTCAAGTAATTATTATTAATAAATCTTATTAAATAGAATACATGGGATATTTGTATATTAATTTTTAATCTTACACAGCTAATATAGAAGTCTCAGAGACAAGACATTATGAGTGACGGGGCACCGAGGGATCAGCACCCAGAAATTGAACTTGCCCTTGACTCTGATTTTTCAAGAAGCTTCCAAAAAGACAGCGCAAACTGGAAAACTCTGGGAATCTATTCATTATTTCTGGATTCTCATACTTCTATAATAGTACTTTCCCAGGAGGAGCCCAGGAGTCAATGGTACATGCAGCTGGATAGTGTTCTCCATGGCGGAGCTCAAAATGCAGTCATTCCCTTAACAGTGGGGTCACTCACTCAACAAAAGGTCTCGTTGCCAGTCATCTGTGGTCCATCTGGTAAGGCAAAATTGACTAAAAGATACAAAATATACCTCCAGAAATGACACATTCTCAGGAAGAAGGATCAAACTCTGCTATGCTAACTTCATATAATCCTGACTCAAAGGGATCACCATGGTGTCTGGAACGCAGGCTCTCTACGTTGGGCTCTCTGCATTCATGTTGGCATCTCTAGTTGGCAATGCATGGCCAAACTCACACAGGGACTGAGCCAATGCCCACCTCTGGCTGGTGACAACCAACTTAGCAAGTTTCTGGAAAAGGAAATAATGTCTTTAAACCTGAACTTCAGTGTTATATATCATCTCAAAACTTCTC
This sequence comes from Monodelphis domestica, assembly GCF_027887165.1. Lineage (NCBI taxonomy): Eukaryota > Metazoa > Chordata > Mammalia > Didelphimorphia > Didelphidae > Monodelphis > Monodelphis domestica. The sequence continues at coordinate 266,517,826 of NC_077233.1, read as the reverse complement.
ACTTCTAGTTCATTTCAAAGCCAAAAAAATAATAACTTGAGAAAGAGGGAGAAAAAGGGTCTCACTATCAGTGAATCTCCTACTGACAAATGTAATAGACAGCCATAAAGAACCTAGCCATTATAGGTCTCTGTAACATGTATAATGTTTTTTTTTTTTTCCAATAAACTTTTCTGGCTCAGTAAAATCCTACTCATGGGCACTTGCCCCTTTACTTTCTGAATTGCTGCATGTATTATGTTTGCATCCACCATCTGGTCCAGATAAACTGTAATGCTCATTTTGCTTCAGGTTTTAGGCAATAAAATTCTGATTGACTAATATATAATTTTATAGGGGGCAGCTAGGTGGCTCAGTGGATTGAGACCCAGGCCTAGAGGGGGAGATCCTAGGTCTCCCCTAACGTCAGATGCTTCCTCGCTGTGCTATCCTGGGCTAGTCAGTTAACACTCATTGCCTAAATCTTACCACTCTTCTTTCTTGGAACCAGTGCACAGTTATTGATTCTAAGACAGAAAGCAGGGTTTAAAAATGCATAGACAAACATATGCATGTAGATAGATAGATAGATAGATAGATAGATAGATAGATAGATAGATAGATAGATAGATAGATGTGCGTATATAAACTTTATCTGATTAATATTTAGTGTTAATTTGAGTGCAAGAGTGTTTCCTCATTTGAGAAATCGCATTTAAGAATAGTGGCATAGTGGATAGAACACTAGGCTTGGAATCCTGAAGATTCAACTACATGAGTTCAAATGCAGCCTCAGACCCTTGCTAATTGTGTGACCCTAGGTAAGTCATTTAACCTTATTTGCCTCTGTTCCTCATCTGTAAAGTGAACTGGAAGAAAAAATATCCAACCACTCCCATATCTTTGCCATGAAAACTCAAATGTGATCACAAAGAGTCAGGTAGGATTAAAAACAACTAACCAAAAAGTGATCAAGACACTCTAAATAATTGGGCAGTTTTATTTGTTTTTGACTTGGTAATGCTAACCTTCCTCATTTCTGAATTTCCCTAATAAAGTACCACCATCTTCCCAGGCACCAGGGGAGAAAACTCCTCTGTCATTCTTGACTAATCACTGTCACTCAGTCTACAGATCCAGTCCATCACCAAATCTTGTCATTTCTACCTTCATAACTTCACTCATTTTGGACTCCTTTTCTCCACTTCCTGCTTTCCTTCTAATGTTGGCAATATTTGTTTTATTTGCACAAAAATTTTTCAGTTTAATTTACTTGAAATTACTCATTTTATGTCTCATAGTGCTCTCCACCTCTTGTTTCCTCTCCAGTCTAGAAATTGGATAGGTAATATGTTCCCTTTTCTTCTAATTTGCTTAGGATATATATTCTTTTATGTCTAGATCATCTATCCATTTTAATCTTATCTTAGATAATGGTATAAGATATTGGTATATACCTAGTTTCTGTAGTTGTACCAGCAATTTTTATCAAATAATGATTTCTTATCACAATAGCCTAGATCTATATTTTTGTCAAATACAAGGTTTCTATAATCTTTTACTACTGCTTGTTGTATGTCTGTTCTGTTCTACTGATTATCTTTCTATTTCTTAGCCAATCCTAGATAATTTTGATAATTACTGCTTTATAATTCAGTATTGTCTTGTACTGCTAGACTTTCTTCTTTAAGGTTTTTTTTTAAATTAATACTTTTAGTATTTTTTTTAATTTTATTTAATAAATATAGAATATTTTTTCTATGGTCACAAGATTCATGTTCTTTCCTGCCCTCACCCAAACCCCCTCCCATGGCCGACACAAAATTCCTCTGGGGTTTTACATGTGTCATTGACCAAGACCTATTCCCATATTATTGATAAATGCACTAGGGTGATCATTTAGAGTCTATATCCCCAATCATATCCCCCATCAACCCTTGTGATCAAGCAGTTGTTTTTCTTCTGTGTTTCTATTCCCACAGTCCTTCCTCTGAACATGGATGGAGTTTTTTCTTGTAAGACCCTCCAACTTGTCCTTGATCATTGCATTGCTGCTAGTAGAGAAGTCCATTACATTCAATTGTACCACAGTACCACAGTGTATCTGTCTCTTGTACATTGTTCTCCTGGTTCTCCTTTCATTCTGCAGCAATTCCTGGAGGTCATTCCAGTTCACATGGAATTCCTCCAGTTCATTATTCCTTTGAGCACAGTAGTTTTCCATCACTAATAGATATCACAATTTGTTCAGCCATTGCCCAATTGAAGGGCATCCCCTCATTTTCCAATTTTTTGCTACCACAAAGAGAGCAGCTATGAATATTTTAGTACAAGTGATCTCTTTATGATCTCTTTAGGGTAAAAACCCAGCAGTGTTATAGCTGGTTCAAAGGGTAGGCAGTCTTTTAGTGCCTTTTGGGCATAGTTCCAAATTGCCATCCATAATAGCTGAATCAAAGATGGCAGCTTAGAGACAGCAAAAGTTCAGATCTCCATAAACCCATCCTCACCGATCAAAAACACAATGCTTCAAGGGGACTGAAAACCAAATCTAACAGGATAGAGCTAGGGACTCTTCCTGGACACAAATTAAAAGGTACATTCCAATAAAAGTCTGAATTCTAGAACATGCAAATTTAAGGAGAAGGAAGAAGGAAGGTTCCAGGACATCTCTCCCACCTACAGCACTGAGCCTCCAGCAGTAGCCGGAATTTTGGGCAGTCAAGGGCACTAGTCCAAAGGGAATACCTTGACTGCAAAGCTGTGCCAGGCTCAGGGCATAGAACACAGGTGGCATAGAGACAGATGGATGAGAAGAGCAGAGCAGGCAGCTTAGTCACAGCCAAGATGCTTCATCTTGCCCCCTTTCCCTTCTGGAGGTTTTGGCCTCAGGGCACATCCAGCTTTGCAGATCAACTCCTCTGCCCTGGCTCAATCTAATCAATAGGGCAGATAAAAGTCTTCAGAGAGCAGGAAAGCTCAAGCTCCAACACCCCTCCCCCACAGACTGATCTGAGAGTCTTACTGACTGAGAGCTCCAAGGGCAAAAGCTGCAACAAACTACAAGCAACAACCTTGACAACAGGGCAGGAAACCCAGCTCCTTTTCAGCTTCTACTGTCAGCTAGGGAAGATCTGACTAACCTGATCAGACAGCAGAACAGAAAAGCAGCCCCTTCAGGACAGAACAACCCAAATTCACATATCCAGCACATAATGAGAAGAGCAAGACAACAGCCAACTGGGGGGGGGGGGGGGGGGAAGGGAGGGGAGGAAGAGAGAAATATGAGTAAACAACAGAAAAAGAAAAAATAAATTACAATTGACAGCTACTATCTAGGCAATGAACAAAGAGCAAATGGAACAGAGGAGGATCAAGGAACACCAAGAAAAAACACAGAAACTCCAGTGAATTGGCCACAGGCTTTGGAAGAACTCAAAATACAATTCAAAAAACAATTAAGAGAGGCTGAAGACAACTGGAAAAAGAGCCTAAAAAGCAAAATAAATCATCTGGAAACAGAAAATTGTGTCTTGAAAGCCAAAATTAATCAGCTTGAAAAAGAGACAGAGGAGATAAAAGATGAGGCAAAGAAAAGGAAAGATGAGCTCAAAAGAAAATCAAACCAGAAGGAGAAAGATGAGCAAAAAGCCAGGAATGAAATTGAGTCAGAATGGCTGGATCAATTCACAATTCCACCAGCAATGTATTAATGTCCCAATTTTGCCACATCCCCTCCAACATTTATTACTTTCCTTTGATGTCATGTTAGCCAATCTGTTAGATGTGAGGTGATACCTCAGAGTTGTTTTGATCAGCATTTCTCTGTTTATAAGAGATTAAGAATACTTTTTCATGTGTTTATTGATAGTTTTGATTGTTTATATGAAAATTGCCTCTTCATGTCCCTTGCTCATTTATCAATTGGGGAATGGCTTGATTTTTTTTGTACAGTTGATTTAGCGCTTTATAAAATTGAGTAATTGAACCTTTGTCAGAGTTTTTTGTTATGAAGATTTTTTTTCCCAATTTGCTTTTACTATTCTTAATCTTTTGTTCTTGCAAATGAATTTTGTTTTATTTTTTTTTCTAGATCAATAGGTTTGTTGTTTTTTTTTTTTTGTAATTTCATTGAGATGATATTGAATAAGTAGATTAGTTTAGGTAGGATTGACATTTTAATTACATTGGCTTTTCCCATCCATGAACAATTAATATCGCTCCAATTATTTAGATCTGACTTTCTTTGTGTAAAAAATATTTAATTACATTTCTATAATTCCTCCATTTCTTTATGCAGGTATACTCCCAATATATTAGTCTTTTTATGTTTAAACCCTTACTTTCTTGTCTTAGAATCAATACTAATTATTGTTTCCAAGGCAGAAGTGTGATAAGGGTTAAACAATTGGGTTTAAGTGATTTCTCCAGGGTCATATATCTAGGAAGTGTTTTTGAGGCCATATTTGAACCCAGGATCACCTCTATCCAGACCTGGTTCTCTATCTACTGAGCCATATCTAGCTCCCTGCATGAGTTATTTTAAATGGAATATCATTTTCTATGTCTTCTTCCAAGACTGTATTAGTAATATATAAAAATACTGATGACATATAGGTTTATTTTATGTCCTGCTGCTTTACTAAAATTATTAATAGTTTCACATAACTTTTTAGTTGGCTTTCTAGGGTTTTCCAAGTTTATCATCATATCATCTGCAAAATGAAAAAGTTTTATTAACTCTTTGCCCATTCTGATTTCTCCAATTTCTTTATCTTCTCTTGTTGCTATTGTTAGTATTTCTAATATTGTGTTAAATAATTTTGGTGATAATTCTACATCATTTGAGAAAATGAAGTTTACTTAGCAATTACAGGGGAAGGAGATTCATCAAAGATGAAGTGTTGATTCCACTGGATAAAGCCCTATTCTTTTCCATACAGACTTATATACGATCAACTGTGTTGACTTACATTGCAGCAGGATGTCCATCAAAGCTGTTAAAGATTAGCCAATTTGACTGTAAAGGAAAATAATAAATGTTGGAAGGGATGTGGCAAAATTGGGACACTAATGCATTGTTGGTGAAGTTGTACATTAATCCAACCATTCTGAAAGGCAATTTGGAATTTTGCCCAAAGGGCTTTAAAAAATTACATGACCTTGATCCACCTATAACTACTACTGGGTTTGTAACCCAAAATGATAAAAAAAAAAGTTTGTACAAAAATATTCATAGCCACACTTTTTGTGGGGGCAAAAAAATTGAAAAATAAGGGGGTGTACCTCAATTGGGTAATGGCTGAACAAATTGTGGCATTTGATGGTGATGGAATATTATTATGCTATAAGGAATGATGAACTGCTTGATTTCTATATGAACTGGAAAGACCTCCATGAACTGATGCAGAGTGAAATGAGCAGAATAAGGAGAACACTGTATGTAGAAAATGAAACATTGTGGAAGATCAAATGTAATAGACTCTGATAAATAATAGCAAAGCAATGATAAAGAATAATCTTTTGGAAATTATGAAACAGAATACTATCCACCGCTAGAGAAAGAACTATGGGAGTAGAAATACGAGAGAAAAAACATGATTTATCACATGGTTATATGGGTATGTGATTTGGAGTTGTGGTTTTAAAACTCTATTACAAATATGAATATTATGGAAATAGGTTTTGAATAATAAAACGTGCATAAACCAGTGGAATTGATTGTCAACTCTAGGATGGGGGGAGAGAAAAGAGGAGGAAGAAAACATGAATCATGTAAAAATGGAAAAATATTCAAAAAATAATAAAATAGTGGGAATAAAATAAAATATATCATCAAAGCTGCTAAGAAATAACTATTCATGTTGTCTTTTTATGTCTTCAAGTACTAGGAAAATATGTCCAAAAGCTTTTGTTCTGGGACTGAATTAAGTTTTAAGGACAATTTCATTGCCTTATTGAGGGGCTTCCATTGATGGTCCTGTCATGTATTGTTACTTAGTGGCAAAGGGGTTTTTTTCACCATTTAAATGGCTTTAGGAGTTTTAATGGCCAAACCTGACCTCAGCAATGCTAACAACCCAACATAGATACCCCTTGGGGAAGAAGAGAAAAAAAGACAGACACTAAAAAAAAAAAAGACAAGTGCTATAATGGCTCCTTGAAGCAATGTAGTATATGTAATGGAGTCATAAGATATCTGGGTAAATTTATAGTGTAACTCCCAATACAAAATGATGACATTGAGCAAAATCAGCCCTAGTAACATCAGGGCTACAGCATACAAGATGACACTTCTGGCATAGTCATGAATTGTTCATCAAAGTGGAATTCTTATAGGGGATGGTACCAATAAAGTAAGACCATTTCTTTATATTTCTGAGACAATGAGAAGTGGGTCATTAAAGTTAAATAGACTGAAGAACTGGTAGTTAAGTGTTAGAAAAAAACATTGACATGAATTCTGCCATTATGAAGGCAAGAGTTGGAATGAAAAGGAAGCTAATGTGGAAGGTACTGAAATCTTAGAGTAAAAGGAAGGAATGATTCTGGAAATTGGTACACTATAGTCTGTGATCTAGAGATAAATTTGGATAGAATGAACCTCGAAGGAAAAAAAGTTCCTAAGTAATGGAAGCAGAGAGTGTCTGCTAATTAAAATGAGGTGCAAGGACTATTTTCATCTTCCCTCCCAGGATCAGTGCACCAAATAGTATAGGTGAGAAGATACAACTAACACTGGAAAAAGTGACTAGGAATTCAGAGCAAGGGAATTGGCTCAGTAAAAGAGCAATAGACTCGAGTAGAAGATACTAGAATTTATAAAGTTGAACTGATCAATTAAAAAGTTTAGCAAATGAAAAGAATAGGAGTGATAGCCTGGAAATTATTGTTATTTGGAGGAATTGGAGATGACAGTGAAAATGACCGGAGGTTATGATCTGCAAAGGGAATTTTAATGCTCTCGACAATGAAAATGGAGTGCATAAGTGATGACAAAATCAAGGTTGTGATCATTTCCTTGTATAACCAAAGAGGAGTAAAACAGGAGGATAGGTCATAGAAATTGAGTAGATTGATTCATTGGAAGGGTTTCTTAGGGAACATTGACATATATGTGAAGGTTTTTGTGAGAGCCAAAAGATGAATGGATAATGAGAGAAAGAGGTCTAAAAAGCCAGGAAGTTTGTTAATTATGGGACGGGAGTAACAAAGGGAATATAAAAGGAAGGAAAATCTCCGGGTGTCATTGGATACTAAGATCAGATATCTAGAGCTAAAGAGAAAGGACTAAGGCATATGATGATGAGTGATAACATAAGAAGTTTCCTCTTTTGCAATTGGGGACTCAGAATAGCTGGAATTGAGAAAATCAGAGTAGGAGGGGTCAGGGGCCTGGGATTGGTAACCGTAAAAGAAGAATCTGGGTAAAGAAGATAAAACAGCACCGACGATAAGTGGTCACAAAGTCTGGCTATAGTGGGCTTTGTCTTGGTGGTATGAAAGTGGTCTGGCTTTTTTGTACCCTAGCAGAGTAATAACTCTTCAACTAGTCAGTAACAATTCAGATAACTCATTTTTCAGTCATAGAGCTCTTTACATTACAGCACACTCTAATAAAGTTTTAGAAACACCAATAGCATGTAAAATATTAAAATATAGGCAAAAATGTATATGGGAAAATATTGGGAAATACTCATTTTTAATAAAAGCCAAATTCAGGCACAGAGAGTTAAAAAGTATTGGCTTATTTCTTCAACAAACTGAGTTTTTAACTCAAATCACACAATTTCAATGTCATCTCATCTTTACTTCACATGCCAAGATTGTATTGATAACATTAAGACTTTAAATCATTGGGGCTTACAATTCAGTAGTAATTCTTCCACTTCAAACTTTTGAATTCTGACCCAATTCACTTATTTCATCTCTTGATGGGGCTGACAACTTTAGCACAGACTTGTGTGGTTTCTAGATCATCTGACAAATGCATCTGAAACCCCATATAGGGAGAAGTGGATACTTCTTTGGGGTCCAGTTGTATCAACTATTGATTAAGAACCTACTATTTTCCTTGCATACTAGATTCTGGGAAGAGGGCAAAAGGGGATATGGGGGAGAAATAAAAAGTTCAAAAATATAACATGGTCCCCTCCCCCTAATAATAATAATAATAATAATAATAATAATAATAATAATAATAATAGCTGGCATTTATATAATACTCAGTGTTTTGCAAAGTACTTTAACTGTTATTTCACTTGACCTTCTGTTAAAGCTAAATTAAACTCTGGACCTTAATTTCCATAGAGTTTATTAATACTTACTTGAATAAAACAAGGCAGACAGAAAGAAAGAAGTCTATTCTGAACTAAGCCCATGGGTGCTCCTTCACATGGCTCTCTCAGTCACCTTTCTTTTCACCGCACACCCAAGTAAACAGAGAGCCCCACTTTCTGGAACCCGTCTTTTATATCTTCTCCTTTACCCTGGATCCATAATTTTGTCCTTTCCATTTGGGGTGCCTCAGTCACTGCCCCTTGACCCATGCTGAAGTGCACTCATGTGACATAGTGTACTCGGTACTGGGACACAGGTGGGAGCCCAGGACATGATCCTCCAGAGGATTCCCTTTACACACTTCACAATAACCTGTGAGTTAGGTACTTTTAATCATATCCTCTAACCATAAGTGTCCCTTGGGGTTCTGACATGGACCCTCTTCTCTTCTTCTTTTATAGTACATCATTTGGTGATTTCATCACCTCCCAGGAATTTAATTACCATTTCTACCATGATTATTCTCAAATCTAGCTTTTCAGTCCCAATCTATCTCCTGACCGCCTATCTCAATTGCTTTTCAGCCATGTCAAAATAGCGATTCAGTTGACATCTAAAACTTAATATTATAAATGTAGATAGACACATAGATAGATTGCTGCAATAATAAAGGCTTAGAATATTGATACCAACCAGAAATGGAAATAATAGAATGAAGGGAAGAGATATTACACATGTAATGTGTGGTTCATTAGGGAAGATCCGAATTCATAGAAATCCATGTTCAATGCTGGGGACTGCTTAATAATTAAGCTTTTATTAGTTCCTGTCTTCAGCCAGGACTTCTAATGAGAACATCAAAATCTGAAACATTTAGGTTTCTATAACAGGAAGAAAAAATTCCTTGGCTCACATGCAAATAGTCAGGGTTACAAAATGTTAAATATAAAACAGATTTTATTTGACTCAACAGAAAATTAAAATACACCTGAGGCCCTCAAATTCTAAACAACTCTACTATCCAATGGGAAATTACTCAGTTTCTAAGGAGTAAAGTAATTCTCTTTCTGGAGTGAGCCTCCATCTTCCTCAGGGGCTTATATAATTTTTCCAGACTTCAGTCATTCCAGAACCTTATTGGGGCTTGAGAACACTTAAGATCAGGACATATTTTGGAATCACTAGAATCATAATATTTTTCTTTTTTAACCTATCAATCAATCAATAAGCATTTATTAAGCACCAAAGATGTGCCAAGTCCTGGGATAATTAAGAGACAAAAAAAAATAAACAAAAGATAATCTCTACCCTCAAGGAGTTTAATCAAATGGGGGACACAATAAATATAGACAAAGCAAGGAATATATAGGAGAAATAGGAAATAGTTAAAATAGGGAACACTGGAATTAAGAGGGGTTAGGGTAGTCCTCCTGTAGAAAGTGGGAGAGACTTGAGAAAGGGAGCGCCACCAGCAATTGGGGTTAAATGACTTGCCCAGGGTCACACAACTAAGATCTTGGTCTCTGGGGCCAGCATAATCTCTTTCAGATTTGCCATTGTGGCAAACTCTAACAAATACCATTAATCAATCCTAAAGAGCAAAAGATTCTTATACTTAAGAGACCAGAAAGCTACTTTAATGGTTATAGCTTTGGTCCCAGAACCAATTAAGTCTCAGTGATAATTTCATTGCATTTTAGGGGAAAACTAGTCATTCCTATCACAGTGGTCAAACTACTCTTGATGAGCACCTTTGTCATTAGTTGTTTCTCAGACAGTAGAAATTGCCTATTGTAAACCTTAAAATTCCTTAGACTTATAAATGTTGGAAATTTCACCATTGGGAAATTTTATACTTGGGAAATTTCTTACTGATAGTCTATTGGAATGTGAACCCCATTGGCATGGGAGGTTCCTCCTCCTCCCTTCTTAAGATTACTTTAGGACAGAAACCTTTTGCTGAACAATGGAAAGGACTTTGACCTATGCCTAAGCATAGAACAGGAATTTCTTTGAGTCATGATTGATTTTAGAATTGATACAATGGAGATACTTGGAATCAATCTCCACCCTACTCAGTCCTAACAGGATTGAGGAAGGGCTGCAGCATAGATCAAAATTTAATTATTCCAATCTCTACCCTACTCAGGTTAACAGGATTTAGGAAGGGCTGTAGCAAAGGATCAAAGATTTAATTATTTGAAAATATGACCTTCAACAGACATGTGCAAAGCCAGAGACCTCTGGGCGGTCCTGAGTTAAGCTAGAGCCTCCATTGGCACAGGGAAATTGATGGACAGTGATTGGTAGATGTGAGAACTGAGGGGAGGGAACTTGGATGGTTTCCTTAAAGATAGAGGGGTCTGAAGACTCAAGGTGGTGGTTGAGGAGTTTGTCTGAGTGGTTGGAGTGTGCTCTGAGAAGCTTGCTCTGAAGGAAGCTGAAGGTGGGGTCCTCTGAGACTGTTTCTCCATTTTGGTCACGTGAGTAATAGGGACTGATCTCTTTTCTTTGCCCCAGCTATCTAAGGGCTTGGGCCTTTTGGCCCAGCCTAAACAGAGGGGGTATTTAAGCCCTATTCCCTTCTCTCCCCTTTCTCTCTCTCGATCTCTAATTCCTTTCTTCCTCCTGTTTGTAATTAAACTCCATAAAAGGTTGACTGCTGACTTGAGTTTTCATTTAGGAATTACATAGCTGAATTCCTTGGCGACCTTAAATTAACATATATCAGTCTTTTAAAGTGATTTCCTTGTCACACTATTATAAGGGGATGGCACTTAAGTCAATTCTCCTTTAGCAGAATCTACCAGGGATAGTATTTAATTTAAAACTTTAATTTTACAGATGAAGAAACTATGTTTCAAAGAATTCAATTGACTTTCCTAAGGTCTCACAAGATGTAAGAGGCAGAAACATATTGGAATTCAGGCCCTCTTACTCTATATCCAGGTCTCTTTCCTTATTGCCTTCCTTCCCTAGATATTCAATAAAGTGTACCTGACTATACCAGTCTATGCTCTTTTCTTTAGTTTCTTTAAAATATTACTAATCCAATAGCTGGTTATAAAGAGGAGAGTGGAGATACCAAGTAGGATTCTTTGTACATATCCAGTCTATAAGATGACTTTCTTAAATATATTGAAGTTTATGAAAGGGTTTATTATAATAAAATATGGAATAAAAGAATTTCATATGTAAAAAAATTATAAGCCTTTTCGTTTGAGAGTCATGGGACTGTAGTGAGTATTTAGCTTAATGCTATAATTTTATAAATGAGGAAACTGAGGCCCACAGAGGTTAAGTGATTTGCCCTAGTCTACATAGGCTTGATTCCAAATAAGCACGGCCAGATTTCAAACCCACATCACGTGGATCCAAATCCAGCACTCTTAATGCTTCCCCACAAACCTTTGTTCTTGCCCAAATAAGCAAAAGGAGATTTTGGCAGCATTTTAATAGGGAAATGTTACTTCAGTTCTACTCCAAGTACTATAAATAGTACTCAGAAAGGTACTATAAAAGTACTATAAGAAGTACTGAGAAAGAGAGGACTCATATATTTCCAACCAAAATGACATAGAAAAAACTTTAGTTCAGAGGTGGTTATTTTATTTGCTTTGTTTTATTTCTTTGCCTGTAGCAAACTAGGCAAATTAATTCAATAATCTTTTTTAGAAGCTCTAGCTAGCATTCAAGCTACTGAATGTATTTCTCTACATAGAATACAAAGAACTATACAACTACTGTTATACACTTGATAAAATAATAGTCAATAATTAAATGGTTTGGTGAAACTGAAGTCATTTCTCCCCATTATTCACTTTTAGTGAACAATTGATTTAGAATCAAATTTCATTAACATATGTATATTATTTATATATGTATATATATATTCCTAAGTTCTGTAAACTGTCTGTGAATTCAAATAGCAACATGTTCACAGGTCACTCACAATTACTGGTGAAAAACGACTTCGTTCATCAGAATATTGTTTTTCATCTTCCCTTTCCTAGAATTTAAAAAAGGAAGGTTGTAATGCTAAACCCTAAATGGATAACAAAGGATTTCAGCTTTGCCATTTTAAGTGTTTTACATCATATTTTATAAAGTCATATTGCAAAAAATAGAACAGATAATTGTCTAATGTTTACATAAGTAATTAAAACATTATTGTTGGTCGTTAGGATAAAGTCCTAAAATTTTAAGGATACTTTAAATTTTTGACTTAGTTCTGTGAATGTTATGTAGCTTACTTGTCCATTTTCAAAGCAAATACATCCCATTTTAATAGAAATGTTGCAATAACTATATTTATTTAGTGCACTTCAGCTCTCCCAGTAATGCTGTCCATTGTTGTCAATTATGTACTCTATAATATGTACTTGGAACAATTTGCCTAAAATAAATTGTGTTAGAATAAAAAGGTTATTTGGAAACCCTTTTCTTATGGCGTGGTGTTCTAAATGAGTTGTAATTTCATCTGATGGCCTTCTGACAAGCCTTGGTATTACAACTCTATTCTATACACTCTTTCAGAGGTATACAAGATATATAGCAATATGTAAATAAAGTTATATGCCCTGGAGCCGTGCTACTACACTGACCTTGAGATCAATATGGTGAAATCCCCTTGTGTGTTACAGTGGCATCATATAGCCATCATAGTAGCTGAATTTCCTTAGATGAGGGTCCAAATATATTTAGGTAAAATTCTGAGTTGTTCTGCATTTATATTGCCATTGTCTTTGCTAGATATGAAAAGGGGGTTCATTGTCTAATGAAGCAGTTAAACAAATATCATTTTTGATCAAGTCTAATTCAAGCCATTCGGATGGATCATGTTTAAGATTAGGACAAGTTGAAATATCTTTAGGCCATCTAGCAGTTAAAAAAAGAAATAAATATATCTATAGTATAGAAAGCATATTCAGCATGGACACAATACTAATCAAATTGGGCACAATTTCCATGTCTCTATGTTATTTATGCCTACCTACTAGTTAAAAGCAGATGAAAAGAACTCCAGATTCTTCACATTCTCATTTTTGTACTTTGGCCAATATCTTCAGTCCCGGTTTTCTAAACCATAGTCCACTTAAACCGTTATATTTTTAAAAATAATTTCAATACCTTTGGAAAAGCTAACCCAGCCTTTATTGTCGAATCTAAAGAAAAGCTAAGCCAACATACATGTCAGGGATCATAGATATTTCTTATATAACTCAAGGCAATAATGTCTGAGACAATGAAAATGAATAATCAATTAGCTAATGATTATACTTTGTAAGATTTTAATTAATTTCAATAACTCCAAGTATTATTTTTGTAAAGTTTATTAATAATCACTTGAAGTAGAAGAAATTAAAAAATAGAAGTTCAAAGTCTAATATTCTAACTAAAGTAAGATCACGTATATAAATTCTTGGGCTGGGATGTCAGCCAGCTTCAGGAGCTGCATTCAGGGAAAGAAAGAAAGGAATGGTCAACACCAAACCTTTTTCTTCCATAGGTTCACACAGTGTTCACACGCAGCATAAGCGCACAAATGGGATGCTGGGTAAGTGAATCTTGGGGAGTAAATTCTATCCACACAATTTCAAGAACATATATTATTTATATATGGAGGGGTTAGGGGAGAAATAGGTGAACAAAGAACAATGTCCCAAATTTAGCTTTTGTTATGGCTCAAATTCATTTGTTGGCTAAACCAGAAAAAAGATTTAGGAGACCTAAAACACTTATTTCTTTTTCATCGAGAAAAACCAGTTCATTATGTATAGACAAGTTTCATTAATACTTTATACCAATGAAAAAGTTGACTTTATGCCATAGTAGTTGTTGAAGTCTTCTCCAATGCTTTTTTTATAGTAATAAAAATGTGCTCATATTTGAACAGTAAGAAAAAGGAATCTAGAATGCCTTTGGAAAATTTGTATACTACTTTTAATGACTCTAAATTATTCACTGAAACAAAGGGTCTGCTTTGAAATACCAAGATCCTTTCAGGAAACATCTCTAAAGAACTAATGCTAAGACTACTTCAAAGATCAATGTTGAAGACTTTAGACTTCAATTCAAAAAGAGATCTGAGAGTCATTTTGAATTTTTAGCTGCTACTTGGTTTACCACAGATAAAGTCACCCTGAGAATTCTAAACTTCTCCAAACTGGAATGGGCAGTCCTCAAAAATAAGATACACTCTGTCTCCTTGTCCATATGAGAAGCCCCCTTCACTGACTGATGTGGTTGACAATGCTGACCAGGACTACATAGCAAATTGCTCTTTAAATGACCATAGATATTGTCCCCTGAGAAGAAGATGAGGTCAGGAGACTAATGGCAGAACCAATGGAGGAGAGAAACACATAAAATGATCATCATGCTCTAAACCTGATGAGAGAAAGAATTGAAGCAACATGGATTATTATTATTATACCCAAGACCATTATCAACATTAGTAAACAAGAGTATCCCAATAGTGCCCATATGTGGGGGAGATTAAAGGTGGAACCCCAGCTTCAAACTTTTTTTACACCTGGGATCCCATAAATTATGTTCAATAGCTTTCAAGAAGTAGCTTCTATTTCATCTATGGGGAAACACATTTTCATGACATCATACCTGCTCATTTTTTAGAGAATTTTTCAGAATGCCAGTTGTTTGACTGGAGCATAGACAGAGTCAGATAATGCGAATTGCTTTGCACTTGCCCTGGAATAACATGAAAGAGCTCAGCTATTGTTAGAGAGCTGTGATTTTTCCAAAGAGGCACATTTCTTGGATGTATTTTCGATTACACTTTGCATTCAGCTGAACAATGGCTCTCCAAATACTCATCATCAGATGTAGTAATTATGAAAATGTTTTTATTGGTTCTCCAATTTATAATTCCCTCTTCTCCCCTCTTCTGATAATTCCCATGAGGCAGAAGAGGTCAACATAATTGACTTAAGAGTTCTAATTTACACATTTGCTCACTCTCTGCCTCACAGGTTTGATGGACATCTTAATGGCATGACTTAGATTATGTTCTTCAATAAAGATCACCCTGGGTAAAGATCTCGCTGCTGGAAATACTTTCACAATAAACATCTCTACATACATATTTTCCACCCTTATGGCTAATACCTGCAGAATGCTGCCACCACATGTACCATTAACTTTACTTGAGAAATAGCAAGCCATTCTTAATAAAAAATGACATGCAATAAGCTAAAGGAACATGGTAAAGACTCTTGTCATTAATTATTCCTCAAAAAAAAGCTTTCCAAATAATTTCAGTGGAAGAAAAGAAAGACAAAGAAGCCTTCTCTTTTGATATGAAAGAGTTCCCAAAAATAAAGGAAAGAATTTTTAATTAAAGCATTTGGCAACTCATCTTCATCAAATGAAATGGCTATTAAATTGCAAACAATTATTTAGATTTTGTACTTGGGAAGCAGTGTCTGTTTAATAGATTCTGAGCATCACTTTGATGTCTTAACTGTCTCTAGGCACAGACATAAAATGGATTATGTAATAAAAGTCAAATTAAAGAAAGTAAGGATTAATCAGAATCTATTAATTTTTATTTGCATATGACAATGTTTGTAAATCTTGTAGTAAATAACTCTGCATACTAAATAAATGTATGTCCAACCAAATACACCAAGAAAGTGTGAAACAATTCATAAAGAATGTGTACATATAATTATTTTGCCACTTTAAACAGGGCAACTCATTTCCATATTTCTAGAACCTTCTTCCCCAGTCAAGTTGTACTGCACAAACCAGAATTTCTAAGCAAATAAAATAAACTGACTTTTTAAAGAGTAAGAGAAACAGTTGTAGAATATTTGAGAATAATGATTCTTCCTAAATTGATTTTGTTTTCCTTGCTTTGGCTGTTACAGCATTATTTTTTATTTATAGAACATCAGTGACTTACAATGGCACTTGATGGCTTGTACTATTAATACTGCACGTCAAAGTACTGAGTTTTATGGGCATCTTTGACCTTCAACTGGCAAAAAGTTGACAGCTTTCAAATGGGGAAGAGGGAGGGGTAGCAGGAGAGCTACTTGATTGTAGGAAGAGGTTAAAAATGCAATGCCTCAGTCAACCAAAAGGGGAAATGAATTTTTCCAGTTTGTATTTTGTTATACATACAACTTCCCAAAAGAATTAAGTACCAGCAGGAAACATGATAAACTGTTTCTACTTTCAGAAATCAAGTATTCTCTGACCAGTGAAGTATCAGCTGTTTCGCTGGTTTTGGCCAACGTATCAAGCTGCCATCAAGTATGAACACAGGCTACTTATACACTGTAACTTTGTCCATGTTTGATTTAAACTGGCTTTGGGATTTTTTCTCTGATACCCCATTGATGTAGGCTGATTTGGCAATAAAATGGGTGAGTTCAAATCCCTGCAATGCTCAACACAATAGGATCGCCATTTGTAAATCACCTACTGGTAACTCATCTATCAAATTTCCAAACAACTGATGAACGTTGGCTAACATAATAACTGAAAATAATCATAATATATCTAATGATTTTAGTTATTATGACAGAATTAGATTCAACACTTAGTGGGAATAAATCCACTTTTAATAATGTTGAAAAATTAATAGTTCCATGTAAGAAATTTCCAGAATTCTATGTAATATATGGTATCAAGAAACCAAGAGGCAATAAGGAAAAACTGGTGATTTGGAATTTATTTGTGCTGACAATCTAAACATTTCTCAGTGTTATGATTGCAAATATAACATGTTAGTGCAAATAAGAACAAAAATTAAATTCCAATTTCAGAAATTTAGCATCATAGCTTAAAATATTCTTTGAGAACAAGATTTCAAGAGTTGTACTAGATCTAAATTATAGCTATGAGTAAGCTAGGAAGTCCACCAAAGAATGGCAATGCTATTTTATTTAGTGCCTCCAACTAAAAAAAATTAATTAATTTCCATGTACTGCAAGTAAAGATCTGGACAAATCAAAATACAGAAATGTCATAGTAGTTTGAGAATTTGAGCATAAAGACAAAAAATAATTTATTTAGTCTTTTAAATTACTGAATTAGCAGCTGAAAAACCAAAATAATTATTATTCTTTTTCATTAACATTATTTCTTCTCATTTCTTCACATTATTCTTCTTGATACTTCCCATACTTTCACACTTAACTCTCCCTTGTAGAATTACATACGATGGGTTTCCACTTGCCCTTCCTCTGAATCCTTTGAAATTTGTTTTCCCAGAGCCTAAGACAAATTTTAGATTATGCTCAGCTTGAAAATTATCTTTATGCTAAATGTTAAAGAAACATAGAGCTTGGACACAAGTCCAACACTAATTCCTAGAAGAGATTAATAAAAAGAGCAAAAAAATGAGTTTTAAAAATCAGATAAGAATGATAAAGGAAAAATTAGGACAAGAAATGAGAGCTATGCAATAAAATTATGAAAAGAGAATAGCTTGGTAAAAGAGGCACAAAAATAAGTACTAAAAGAAATAGCTTAGCACAGCCAAGATGGCAAAGACTCAGCCAAACACTCCCACCATTCCCTTCCAAACAACTTTAAAATAATGCTTCAAATCAAATTTTGGAATGGCAAAAAGTCATAGGGAGGTATTTTCCAAACATAAGGCAACATGGATCTTCAGGAGAAATCTGTAACACCAGGGAGGGTATGGGTCTGGAGCCTGGCTGTAGCAACTCTCACATTCCTTTTGGCCACAGTACTGTGAACTATAACTGCTTATGGGCAAAAGAGTGGACAATCAGTGCCAGTTGCACTTGATGCCAGCAAGGAACCCTTGTAATTGCTTTCTGACCAGTTGTTTGTCCCCATTATTTTCTCTGGGCTGACAGGACTGAAGTTGCTGTTGTTCCTATCATGGCTGCCTCCAAGTTCCAAGAGTAGTGCTACTGCCAGGCTCCAGACCTGCAGGAGAAGAGGGTATTTGCTACTAATTCCAGTGCCAAGAGGAACTTGTAGCTACAGGGGAGTCGGATCTTTCCTAGTTAAAGTCCAGAATACAGCCAAAAAATCAGGGACCACAAATCTTCCAGGACAACACCATCTTGAAAGAACTGAAAACTGACAGACCCCAAAACTATCTCTGAAAATAGTAGTAAAATAAAGTCTAACATTTGAGACAACGCCTCTTCCTCTTCTCCCTCCCACCCTTCCACTGCCACCAGGTAAGCAGAGATCAATTTGAGCATAAAATTGAAAATTAAGAATTAAGTTGGACCCATTTCCTTAACAAATATCAATGCAAAAATCTTTTTTAAATTTGCATACACATTAGATTCATTAAATTAGCAACAAATCAGAAATGATATATACACAAAGTCCAATGTGTATATCCATATTATACACACATTACAATGTCTGATATATGCATACTCTAAAAATCTATATTTTAAAACCCAAATAGTCCCTCTTGTATACAAAGATCATAAAAGAAGGTCAGTATTGGCACTGTTTGTTTTTTTTAAATGAATGTTAAAAACACATTGAGAAACTCATGATGACAAGCTTAGACAATGACAACTTTCCAAAGTCCGGAACAAGAATTGTGAGTCTCACACACTTGTCTGGTAATGGCTACCCTATGACTGCTTCCTTGATAATTTGTTAGAAAACAGATAGCCCAATATCTCCACAGCAAAGAATATGCCAGACTACAGAGCTCAGAGTCAAGATGGAGAAATAGTACCAGTTCCAAGCTTCAGTCTCTTGTTCAGAAATGGCTTTGTGCCTTGTTTACCCCAGAAACGTATAAGATTCTTGATCCCAATGGGAAGGACCAGGTGGTATTCTCGTGACATCCATTTCTTCATTTTCCTGAGGTAGTAGGGCAGAAGCATACTTATCTGACTTTGGAAAATGTGGTGTCTTAGACCTGAACACTGGACAGGACAAGGGAGTATCATATGCCAAATGACCCAAAAGGTGATTCTTTGGGGTATAATAGAGACTAACTCTATAGATCACATATGTTTCCAAAGATCATCTATTATCAGCCCGTATCAGTGTAAAAATCTTAAATAAAATACTACCAAAGAGACTACAGGAATATATCAGAAAGATCATTCACTATGACCATATGAGAGTTATACCAGGAACTCATGGCTGGCTTAAAATTAGGGGAACTATCAACATAATTGACCAAATAGATTTTAAAAAAACAACAACAGAAATCTCATGATTGAATGAGTTAAAGTAAGCAATGAGGAAACTAAACTATCAATCTTTGCAGATGATACGATGTTATAGTTGGAGAATCCTAGAAAATCAACTAAAAATTAGCTGAAATAATTAATAAATTTAGGAAAGTTGCAGTATACAAAATAAACTCACAAAAACATCAACATTTCTATGTATTACCAACAAAATCCAGAAGCAAGAGATAGAAAGTAAAATTTCATTTTAAATAACTCTAGACAATATAAAATACTTGGAAATATATTTGCTAAGACAAACAGGAATTATATGAACACAATTACAAAACCTTTTTTCACAAAAATAAAGTCAGAATTAAACAATTGGAAAAACATTAATTATTCATGGTTAGACTGATATAATAAAAATGATAATTCTACATAAATTAATTCATTTGTTCAGTGCCATGCCAGTTAAACTATCAAAAATCTACTTTAGAGAACTAGAAAAAATAATAAGAAAATTAACCTGGAAGAACAAAAGACCAAAAATTAAAGGGCATTGATAAAAAAAAAATGTGAAGAATGGTGTTTGGAGTACCAGATCTCAATTTGTACTATAAAGCAGTAATCATCAAAACCATCTGTAATTGGCTAAGAAATAGAATAGTAAATCAATGAAATATATTATAGGTAAGTGGCATTAGCAATCTATTGTTTTATAAAACAATAGATCACAACTTTTGAGATAAGAACTCATTATTTGACAAAAACTCCTGGGAAAATTGGAAAATGGTATGGCAGAAACTAGGTATGGACAAGCATCTCACACCCTGTAGCAAGATAAGGTCAAAATAGGTATATGATTTAGACACAAAGAATGATATCATATGTAAATTAGGGTAACATAGAATAGTTTATTTCTCAGATCTAGGAAGAAGAGAAGACTTTATGGCCAAACAAGAGATAGAGAGCATTACAACATATAAAATGAATCGTTTTGCCATTATTAAATGAGAAAGTTTTTGTACAAACAAAACTAATATAGCCAAGATTAGAAGGGAAACAATAAACTAGGGAAATTTTTTAAACAAATTTCTCTAATAAAGATCTCATTTCTCAAATATTTAGAAAACTGTCAAGTTTAGAAAAACACAAGCTATTATCTAATAGACAAGTGGTCAAATGGTTTGAACAAGCCATTTTCAAATGAACAAATCAAAGTGATCGACAATCATATGAAAAAAAGTTTTAAATCCCTCTTGATTAGAGAAATGCAAATAAAAACAAGTCTGAGATATCACCTCGTGCCTATCAGATTGGTCAATATGACAATAAAAGAAAGTGATAGAAATTGGAAGGGATGTGGCAAAATTTGGACATATTTAATACATTGCCAATGGAGTTGTGAACTTAATCAACCATTCTGGAGGACAATTTGGAACTCTGCCCAAAGGGCTATAAAATTGTGTGTACTGTTTGATACCCCTACTAGGTCTGTATCCTAAAGAAATTTTTAAAAAGGGGGACCACTACTTGAACAAAAATATTTATACCAGTCCTTTTTTTTTGAGGGAATTGAGGGAATGTTTGTCAATTGGGAAATGGCTGAACAAATTGTGGTATTTAATGGTAACAGAATACTATTATACTGTAAGAAATGATGAAAAGTATGATTTCAGAAAGAACTGAAAACTTACATGAATGGATGCAGAGTAAAATAAGCAGAACCTGGAGAATATTTACCAAGTGACAACAATATTGGGGGATGATCAATTGTAAAAGACTTAGCTAGTCTCAGCAATGCAATAATCAAGAGTGATTCTTTTTTTTAAAACCCTTACCTTCTGTCTTGAAATCAATGTGTATTAGTTCCAAAACAGAAGAGTGGTAAGGCCTAGGCAATAGGGGTCAAGTGACTTGCCCAGGCTCACACAGCTGAGAAGTGTCTGATTCCAGATTTGAATCTAGGACCCCCCCCTTCTCTAGGCCTGGCTCTCAATCCACTGAGCTACCCAGCTGCCCCCCATCAAGGATGATTCTGAAGGGAATGATGACCAAAAAAATGCTATTCGCCCCCCAGAGAAATAACTGTTGGAGTCAAAATGAAGATCAAAGCATGCAATTTTCACATTAAATTATTTATGGTTTTGTTTTTGTATAAATATTCTATTACAACAATGAAAAATATGGAAATATAATTTGCATGACAATATATGTAAAACCCAGATCAAATTGTTTTTTGTCTCTGGGAAGTGAGAAGGAAGGGAGTGAGGGAGACAATTTGGATGTTATAACTTCAGAAAACTTATGTGGATAATGGTTACTATGAAAATGGGTAAAATAAAATATCTTTCCCCCAAAAAGAAAGAAATAGTTGGGGGAAACAAGGAAACAAAAAATAACTTGACAATTAAAAGTTACTTCAGTGGCAGAGAAAACAAAGACAGAGTTAGAATAAAATACCAAGGTGAAAATAGTTATAAGCAAAGCCTCAAAGAAAAATGCTAACTGTACCCAAGTCCAGCAAGAATTCCTAAAAGGTTCCCACCTCCAAGCACATAAAAAGAGTGAAGGGAAAATTAGAAAGTTAGAGTGATTCAAGAAAATTTTGAAAAGAGTATTAACAGCTTGGTAAAAGAGGCAAAAAAAAAAATAAGTCAATAACAATAAAAAACCTTATTGAAGAAAAATGGTCTAAAAATAAAAGAGGCATAAAACATCACTAAAGAAAAGAACTTCTTTAACAGCAGAATTGGCCAAATGGGAAAAGAGATACAAAAGGTCACCAAAGAAAATAATTCCTTCAAAATTAGAAGTGGGCAAGTAGGTAACGACTCCATGAGACTGCAAAAAACAACATCAAAAGTCAAAAGAATTTTTAAAAATACAAGAAAATGTGAAATACCTCATCAGGAAAACAAATGGCATTTACAGCCTCTCCTTAATTTGGAAGTTTGGTTAGAAAGGGATTGATTTCAGCCTGATGTATATAGTCAATGGAATCAACTTTGATGAGGGTCTGTTGAAAATATCTAGAAGTGTTTGGCCCTTTTCTCCAGTCCTTAACACTGATCAATGTGGCTCTATCGTCATTAAGTAGCTAAAATACATCCAAGAACTTCGAACCAAAAATAGAATGCTGGGCATGATAGAAGCTCTTCAGGTTGTTATTCATTACACAAAACCAAAATTTAATCTCACTTTTCTTTTGATGAAGTTAAACACTGCCTTCTTAGAAAGGGATGAAGTGTCCTGCTGATAAACCCTGTGGAGTTTTTATTTTCAGTAAGTAGCTTTTGAATTTCCCCATCATTTTCAGTAAGTAGCTTTTGAATTTCCCCATCATTTTCATTAAACCAGTCGTGATGTTTGCAAGATTTCTGTCCCAGATGAGTAAATGAGGTGCCATACACCAAATCTCTGAAAGCTGCTCACTCCAACCATGTGCTGGCTCAGCTTTCCCTCCAAGTCTGTAACAAACTATTCTCACACTTTGAAGCACTCTAAACTGTTGGCATTAATATTTCTGGTAGTCATCTTGCCTTGGACTTTGCTACTTTTGTTGAGTTCAAATGATTAGTTTGGAGAGGATAAGTCTAGTTTTAATCTATCTATCCATGCACACAATGACTTCATCACTTTCTGCAAAAAATCATCCCACATCTCCCCAATTGTTAGTTACTTCCCTGCTAAGGATTATCCTTCTTTATTCTGCATAGATCTTATATAAAACTATTTATTACATACACTCATTTCTCTAACTATGTATGGTCTCCTTTATTAGAATATAAGCTCTCAGAAGAAAGGAACGATTTTTGATTTTTGTTTTGTTTTGCTTTTGCACTCCCAGAACCACTACTAGGCTCAAGCATTTATTGCATGTGCCAGTTCAAGCAATCCTGGGGTCACTGACACATGTAGTGACTGAATACTTTGTTGAGACCCCAGCACCATTACCCTTAGCTGTACTAACTGGTAAGGTTTTAAAAAATAATTTTGTAACAAGGATCACTTCATTGAGCAATAGAAAAATGATAATCGGTAAATAGGTACAAATCATGGGACTTGTTGAACATAACCAAAAGTAGTTTATCTTCTAATAAAGTCTATAAAATGCCTAAGATCAATAGTGTAATCAAAAGAACCTCCAAAGGAAACATCTGCATGATATCAACAGAAATAGCTTCAAATAAATGACTTAAGTATATAGATACATTTATGGAAATAGAGGAGTTTATGATGATCAGGTTGTCAATAGGCACTTATAAGCTGCTTGTTATGTGCCAGGCACTGTATATGCACTAAATACCAAGAAAGACAAAACTACAGTCCCTTTTCTAAAGGAGATTACATTCTACTGGGGGGAGAAAATGCAACAAATTGAATATAAGAAATACAGGCACTAAATGGAAAGTGAATCTCAGAATGTGTAGGGAGGGAGATGAAGTACTGAGGAAAGTGGAAAAGTGACTTGGAGAGGTGTCTTACAGAAGATGGGATTAAACTGAACCTTAAAGGTAGGCATGGAACCCAAGAAATAGAGATGAGGTGTATTCTAAGCTTAGGAGATAGTCAATGAAAAGGCAGAGTTAAGAGAGGAAGAATACTATGTAAAGAACAGCAAGAAAGACCAATATCTCTAAACCAAAGATCAGAGAGCAAGTAAAATATAAGAAGACTGAAAGGTCAGAAGGGATTATGAAAAGCTTTAAATGCCAAATTGAGGACTTCATATTTCATTCTGGAGATAAGAAGGAGCTACTGGAGTTTATTAAATAGAGAGAGTAGGAGCTCAGGGGAGATTAACATGCTCAAGCCTGTGTTTTGTCAGCTGAGTAAAAGATGAACAAAGGTAGGAAGAGACTTAATTCCTTGGAGACCAAGCAGATATCTATTGCGACAATCCCGGCATGAGTTGGTGAGAACTGAATCAAGGAAATGACTGTGTGAGTGGAGAGAAGGGGATGTGTATAAGAGATGTTTAGAAGAATAATTTAGAATCAGTTAGATAAATGTGGTGAGAATGAGTGAGGAGTCAAGAGTGATATCCAGGTTATAAGCTTGTGTGATAAACACCTGCAAGGTGCTCTCAAAAGTAGTAGGGAAGTTTGGAAAAGGGAAGGGTTAAGACAGGGGGAATATGAGTTCCATTTGGACTTATTTAACTTGAGATGCTGATGGGCTATCTAATTCAATATGTACAAAAGGTAATAGAGTAGTAACACTCAAGAGAAGTCAAAAGATAAAATTTGTACCCTAAATTTTAACAGGTGAGCCTTTTTAAATTATACAACAGGAGGAGTCAGATACCAAGCATGTGTTCCCATCTGAACAGCTCCCTGCTAAACTTACCTGTGAAGGAGTACAGATACAAGTCAGACCAAGAGGTATGGACCACTGGAGAGGAAAGTGTCCTTCGGGTGGCTTATAGCAAACACTATACACTTTCCTGCCCACTTGGAATAGTGGGGGATTTTGAGTTGTTCCACCTGTTGTGGATTGAAAATAATGAAAAAACTCATTGGTAATGTTGAAGGGAATAGCTTCAGTTGAATGAAGAGGGTTTACATAGGGTTTAAAAGAAAGAGAAAGGAGAAGAAAGTAGAGGCATGAATTATGGGTGGCTTTCTCAAGGAAAACAGTTATGAAAAAGAATATAGAATGAGAACTAGAATGGATGTTTAGGTCAAGACTGGATAGAAGAGAAATGAGCCTGTCTGTTAGCAGCAGAGAAGCTGGTGGATAAAGTAACATCAGAGATAATAATGGGGATAATAGAATGGACAATCAGATAGGGAAGAGGGAGAGAATAGAATCAAGGGCACATGTAGAAGAGTTTACCGTGGCAAATAAAAGGGTAATCTTTTTTAGTTAGATAGGTAAAGAAGAGATAGTGAAGAAAGATATATGAATAATATGACATGAGGAAGAAAGGAAAAAAGGAACTTTCTATGAATGGTCTCAGTTTTTTCTATGAGATATTAGTCAAGGTCATTGGCAGAAAGGATGGAGGAAATAGACACTGTTGGTGGATTGAGGAAGAATAAAGGGACTTGGAAAAGTCCCTGGAAAAGGTGGGATGGCAAATTAATCAGGAGGGTAGGATAGGATTGCCTTAGTTCAGTGAGGCCCGGTCATAATTACATAACATAAATTTGTAGCATAGGTAGCCAATGGTTTTTTTTTTCAATTTTCTTTAGTTCCATTCAGCAGCAGACAAAGACTCAGAATCAATTTGTTGTTGACAGAAATTACAGAACATTAATCCTGAAGAACCAGGCTTAATGATCAATGAATATTATATGAACTATGGAATATATTGCTCTAGGTTTCTGGCTATCATTCACAAAATAAAAGAAAATAAATAAAAACCAAAAATTATTTTTGAAAATTCAAGAAATAAAATGTACAGAAACAAGGGTATTGGAAAATCCAGATGTAGCAATGATCCATTTAAATTTAAGTATAATTCAAATACTTTAAGTTGCCATATCAATTACTCATAATTTTAAAGCTACATAGAATGAAAAACTTTCAAGTTACAAAGAACTAAGAGGAGGGAATATAAAAGTACATATTCCCATCATCTAGTTTGGTCTTGGAATTGTTCCAAGGTTGTTTTCACTTAGCCTTTTTCATTCAGTTACAAAAAACTTATTTTATCTGTGTACATAAGAGTTTGCAGAACTTTAAAAATGAAAGAAAAATAACAAGATTGGGATTTGTACTAGGACCATTTCTAACTCCATTGGCAAAAAAATATATGAAGGATTTGAAGAAGAAGAAGAAAAGGAGAAGGAACAGGGGAGGAGAAAGGGAAGATGAAGGAAAGGAGGAAAGAGAAGAGAAAGAGAAGAGGCAGATCTTAATGATACTATTTCATAGATGTTTATAGATAATAGATTTTCTCAATAGAATTTAAGCTTCTTGAAAGCCAGGACTATTTCTGTCTTTTGTCTCTTATAATGACAGTATGCAACACAGTTTGTCATATGGCAGGAATTTAATAAAACCTTATTGATTCATGGAGAGTTGAAAAACCAAGAGGATACATTGTTTAATAGAAAGAATAATATACTTCACTGAAGTTCCAGTTCAGGATTTTGTTAACTTGATCACCATGTTTTACTTAACAAATCTCATTTTCTTCATCTATAAAATAATGATAATAATATGTTAGTTGTCTCCTGTAATGATTATGAGAAACATGATATATAGACTTATAAGTATCCTAGAAAAATCGCAATCATCTAAAATTTGTAACAAATCCATTTGTTGCTTTAGTTTCTTCATCTGTAAAATGAAGGTGTTGAACTAGATCATCTCTAAGAATTCCTCCAGTTCTGACATTCTTAGATTATATGGGCCAAAATAACTCAATGCCTATTTTGTCTTTCTATAGACCTCTACACGATCAATTTTCAAATTTCCTAAACTAGATAGATGTATTTCAAAGTCTGGGAGGGGCTGTGGTGTTGAGGATGAAACATTTTTTTCTCCCACTTTGAATTCTCTTTCTATCTGCCTCATTTTTTTTCCTACCCATTTTTTATGTGTTCTCTAGATCAGGTGCCATTTTATTTTGTGCTGGGCTTTCTCTCCCGTAGCTTTCCCCTTCACTTGAACAGCAGGCATGAGAATAATAAGGGCTTCATGCAATTCAGGGAAACTTCATGTGGTTACATAGGTTGCCTTCCTTAGAATGTATTTCTTTCCAGTAAGAAAATGGAATTGTCTGAATATGCTGCAAGGGAGAGAGAGGGGGAGAGAGATGGGGAGGGAGACGGGGAGGGAGGGAGAGGGAGAGAGAGAGAGAGAGAGAGAGAGAGAGAGAGAGAGAGAGAGAGAGAGAGAGAGAGAGAGAGACTTAAGCTTTTTTAAAAAAACCTCAAGGAAAGATATCCATTTAGGTGTCAAATTGGAAAATTATTTTAATGAGGGTACAAAAGCCTCTGCAATTTTTTTCTGATATCCTATGGATGCAGAAATATTTCTAAATTGAAATTATAGCCCGTTCATATAACAAACTATTTAATAAGGTCTTGTTTAGGAGTTATCCCCAGAGGGCTTGATTCTATAGTAAGCAGAATATTTAAATGCACTTCCTATTAAAACATTTGGATCACACTGGAGTTAAGCCTAAGCCTGGTTATGAAATGTAATTCATCTTTAAAATAAATCAACAGAAGATATTCGCAGCTCTCTCTCTCTTTTTCTCTCTCTCTGCTAATTTAATTAAAATTCATTCAAAACATTTTGACTGCAAATTTCAACCTTCATGAATGATTCTTTTGAAAGGAATGGGTAAACCAGTTATTTATATGACTCAAGTCTACTTCAGATTTTTTCAAAAATCCTCCTGTCTGTCAATAACTTTACTAGTACTGTATTCTACTTTATGAAAATTTTGCTAAGACTTTTAATTTTGCCAGTGATGGGGAACTCTCAATTTGAGAACTTTCTCCATCAACACGGATCACAACCAGATCATAACTTAAGAGAGAAGTGATAGCCAGTTGCCTGAGACACGGAATGGTTACATGGATTGCCAGGGATCACACAAGTATTTAGTATCAGAGGAGGAATTTGAACCTAAATCTTTCTAATTCTGAACCCAGCATGCAATTTTCTATGCCAATTACACAATAAGATAGATATTAATAGTTAATACTAGTTGAACGTGTTGGCCCTCTTAGATATAAAGTTGGACTCAAAACCTAAAAAGATTTTGTTTTCTACATATTTATAATAATGGCAAGAATGTGCCTAGGCAAGAGGAAGAAGAAAGCCTTATTTGTTTGGTCTTACTTTTATTCGAGTGTCTTTTGCCATCTACTCAGTCATTGACATGAGGATATAAAATACTGAATAGAAAAGGCGAGCGTGAGTAAAGGTTTTGAAAGTGAGAAATTAGGAGATTCTGAAAACCAAGATTGGGAGTTTGTTGGAATAGTAACCTCTACCTGGATAATGATTATATAGAGTTCAGCTACTAGAAGTTAATCCAGGAACTACATTGATTGCTTGAGTTACCTCTATTTAAGACACAAACCTCAATGACTAGAAAAGGGAGTTAAAAAGGAGAACATTGTCAGGAGGCACTAGTATGTTGGGAGTGGCCTTGAAGAGTACTCCAGAGAACTTAGTATCTGGGCAAGGACACTTACAGAGATCAGATTTTTTCTAGTTAAGACTGGAAGAAATAGGCAAACCATTCATAGAAAAAATAAAGGTGTGGTAGTTGATTGCCTCCCCTTCTTCACTTTCCATCCCAGACCTCCATTCAATATTTAAATACATTAAGGGATCTTTGCTTTTTAGAAGCTAAAGGACACCTCCAGACTATAAGCTACAAAATCATGGTTGGGTCCATTATTTCCATGAGAAAAATTGTATTCTAGCTAAGAACTCTAGTTGAAGTCAAATTCTAGAAGCAGAGGAAAGCTTCTGAGACAAGACTTCAGGAAGCACTTCTTGTCAGTAATCAGTAGTGACCATGGACCAGCATGGTACCACTAAGTAGTAGCCACAAAAGACAAACAAGAAATTATGCCCAATGGATATGGTGTGTCTAACAGAACATACATGTCTAAGGAGGATTAAGCATCATATGAGACTTGGGAGAATTAGTCCCCTTTCAACACAATAAGACATCAATATCCATGAAGTATCAGAAATTTGAGTCTGCATGAACTGTCTGTTTTCCCTATGTATATTCTCCATTCATGTTCTTTCTGTATGATCATTCTTCAATAGTTCAATCAACCAATAAGCACTGATTAATATAAGCCACACACTTTTAGGCACTGTAAATCCAAAGAGAATATAACAATATAATTACTGCCCTCAGACAACTTATTTTCTAATGGAAGAAGCAATAGATAGAGAGAGAGAGAGAGATGGACAGAGACAGACAGACAGACAGACAGACAGACAGACAGACAGACAGACAGACAGATAGATAGATAGATAGATAGATAGATAGATAGATAGATAGACGGATAGACGGATAGATGGATGGACAGACAGATAGATAGATAGATAGATAGATAGATAGATAGATAGATAGATAGATAGATAGACGGATAGACGGATGGACAGACAGATAGATAGATAGATAGATAGATAGATAGATAGATAGATAGATGGATAGATGGACAGATGGATAGATGGATAGATGGATAGACAGATGGATGGATGGATGGATAGATGGATAGATAGATGGATGGATGGATGGATGGATGGATGGATGGATGGATAGATGGATAGATGGATAGATGATGGATAGATGGATAGATGGATAGATAGATGGATAGATAGATAGATAGATAGATAGATACAAAATTCCTGCTGATTTGTGGAAGAGTATATCCTCCAGATTTATGGAGAAAATGCTTTATTGCTAGTTACTTTCCCATATTTTGCTGTAATACTGAATTTCATAATATTTTCAGAGAAATCATAGATATGTTTAATGTATTTTTAGGAGTTTAAGGAATTTAGTCCCTATTCCTCTGAGATATGCCTCTTACCTGTTGACTCCAACTCAAAATTCCCAGCAGAAAACTAATATATATGGTGAGGAAAAAAAAGAAAATGATATTTTCATCCATACGGAATTTTAGGAAGGGGAAAGATTATTAAGGTTCTTTTGCCTTCACCTAGACTAATTTCAAATAATTGTGCTTACCAATGTCAACTCAGTGTTTTTAGTCCAGGAGCTTATCAGTGAAGAAAAAATGAAGTGTTTTAATTTTTAAAGCATTTTTGAGTTCAAGCAATACACAAATGATTGTAATTAAAGAGTTTGTGTTTGGGAAGGCAAGTTTTCTTACATTTCAAAGACACCCAAGCAGAATGATGCAAACTTTGTATATAATAACAGAAAAGTATCAGCAAAATAGACAGCAATAAAGTAAGGAGCTTGGATTTCATTAGCTAGCTTAATGCCAGTCTTAAGAAGCTTATCTTTTAAGCTACATCCAAGACAGCACAAATTCTAGTTTTATTATGTTATCATTTTGATGCAGCCATTAGCACCTCCTATGCCAGATTCTTGTGACTCATAACAACAAAGACTGAAATGAGGTAAGGAGCAAATAATTAAAATTGATTACAGTTTTATACATCAATAGCTTAATATAAATATCACCAGCTATAAATGAATATGCCAGATTAAAATTTCAAGAGAACTCTGCATATATTTATGTAATATCTTCAGCAGATAAAGAAACATCTCACAATTTAGCACTTGATTACATACTGTCTTGAATAGTTTCCTTAAAAGAAATGTCTTTTCAGCTACAACTAGATTGTGTACTTCTAAAAGGAAATGTCCATTTTTTGCACTTCTCTTGAATCACCTCCATGGCTCCTTGGCAAAAATTAGTCACAAGAAAATTTTGTTTATCTACTTGTTCATTTAGATGTTTTTTCTGTTTAACTATCTCTATCTATAGTACCTTGCAAATGTGAGTTGACTGACTATATGTCTATCAATTAATCTATCTGATAGACTTCTGATTTCATCTGCGTGGGAAATTGTACTGCAGGAAAATTCCTCCATAATCTGGGGCACTGAGAGGTTAAATGATTTCCCATTGGTCACAAACCAGTATGTGTCAGAAGCAAGTCCTTCTGAGAGGCAGTGGAACAGTGGAAGGAACATGAATTCAGAAAAATCTAAGTGTGGAACCAAAGGACATTCAATATTAACTACTTCATGACCTTGGACATATTTTTCTCTCTGGGTCTCAGTTAAAACATCTGTAAAATGATATTGGACTAGATGGCTGCTATAGTCCCCTACAGCTCTAGAACTATGAATCAAAGTAGGACTTCAAACTCTCCAGGCTGCATCTCAGGTATTGAATAGATTATGTGTGGCCCTAGGCAAGTCACTTAATCCCCCTTGCCTAGCCCTTGCCACTCTTCTGCCATGGAACCAATACTGGGATTAATTCTGAGACAGAAAGTAAAGGTTTAGGGGGCATCTGGGTGGCTCAGTGGATTGAAAGTCAGACCCAGAGATGGGAAGTTCTGGATTCAAATGTGGCCTCAGACACTTCCTAGCTGTGTGACCCTGGGCAAGTCACTTGACCCCCATTGCCTATCCCTCACCACTCTTCTGCCTTAGAACCAATACTCAGTATTGATTCTAAGATGGAAGGTAATGATTTTTTAAAAAAGAAGGTAAAGGTCTAAAAATAAAAGAAGTTAAGAGATGGAATTATAGTCAAAAAAATTAAAAAGAAAATGATCACTTTTGACACATACTGGCTGCATGACTTTATCCAAGTCCCTTAGACTCATAAGAATAAGTGGAATTCATATTTAACAAGTAAGCAGAGAAAAATAGTTTTATATAGCCTCTAAGGCAGCTTTGTAGATGTGGCATTACTCTCTTGGGTGTGAACAAGCAGTTATTAAATGTCTACATATTGTAATAACATATAAGCAAAAAAAGTGCCTGCCTTCAAAGAGCTTACAAAAATGTAATGTAATGGGAGAAAACATATGAAGGGAAGTTTTAAAATGTGGGCAAGAGGGAAAGACATAGAGGTACCCAGTCTGTAGGATGGAGAAGGGATGTTAGGAAAGCATCCTAAAGAGAAAGGAAGAAATGGCAGATCTGGGCATCCACCCCAAAAGAGAGATTCTGAGAAGAAATAGCCAATCAGAGAGAGTGATCACAGGGGCCAATCAGTAAGCATTTATTTAGCACCTATTATGTCCAAAGCACAAGTGCCTTTTTTTGTTAAAAATTCTTTTGTTGGGGGCAGCTGGGTAGCTCAGTGGATTGAGAGCTAGGCCTAGAGATGGGAGGTCCTAGGTTCAAATCTGGCCTCAGACACTTCCCAGCTGTGTGACCCTGGGCAAGTCACTTGACCCCCATTGCCTAGCCCTTACCACTCTTCTGCCTTGGAGCCAATACACAGTATTGACTCCAAGACAGAAGGTAAGGGTTTTTAAAAAAAATAAAAAAATAAAAAAAAAATTCTTTTGTTACATGTAATGATTTCTTAGGAGAAGTATAGGGGAATACAAAGAAATGCAAAACAAAATCGTCCCTGCTCCCAAAGTACTCCCAGTCTAAGGGGAGCATGAAATTGCAAAGAACTATGTGCAAACAAGATGCATAAAAGTTAAATTTGAAAAAAATCACAATAGCTATTTTAGCTCTTTGTGTCCACTTGCCCTCATAAGACATTACTCATGTGTTCTTCTCTAGTCAGCCAAAGGAAACAATTAAAAAAAAATTTAATAAAATAGAGTAAGAAGACTGCACAAGAGCATCTTCCCTCCTTATGATAAACTTAGGGCACACTTCCACAAATATAGATAGCATCAGTGAAGAAAGTGAGTATGCTAAGTATGAAGAAAGTATTGAATTCAGAATTAGAAAATCTGAGTTTGAGTCCAACCTCTTGTTCTAAATAAATCTATGACCTCAAGTGAGCAACTTTATCTCTCTGAATCCTTTTTCTCATCTAAAAATTGCCTGATCATAAAACTACCACTTCACAAGTTTGTTGTAATAATTAGAAGAGAGAAAGAAGGTAAAACGCTTTGTAAACTTTAAAACACCATATAATTAACTAAGGCTAGCTATATAGATAACTACATAGAGATGACAATTGAACTTTAGGGGGCAGATGAGATCTTCAAGTGAAAGTGTAGAGATAATAAAAAAAAGAATCCATAATGAAGCTTTGGATGACCTGAAGAATGAGAACCAGAAAAAAAAGCAGAATTATAAAAACCCAGAGAAAAGAGAGTATATTGAAGAAGATGGTTAATAGTGACAATGCCACAGAGAAGTGGAGAACATGGTTTGAGAGGAGAACTTTAGATTTGGCAATTAAAAGAAATCATTGGCAACATGGGGAAGAATTGGATGACAAGTTTTAAACTTCTCTTTTAGAGTCATCTAATGTTGATTAAATTTTGTTTCAGTTTCTTTTTCATTCTGAATATATCTTTATTTGTTTTAGATAATATTCCTTGTATACAGCATATTGTTAGTTATTTTTTAAAAAATACATTCTAAAAACTAGTGAAGCTCAAGAATGAAATAGATAGGAAAATTATACTAGTGGGAGATCTGAACCTTCCTCTACGAGAACTAGACAAATCAAACCAAAAATTAATAAGAAAGAGGTAAGAGAAGTGAATTAAATCTTAGAAAAATTAGAGTTAGTAGATATGTGGAGAACAATAAATAGAGCCAAAAAGGAATAAACCTTCTTTTTAGCAGCACATGGTACATTCACAAAGATTGACCATGTGCTAGGTCATAAAAACATTACACTCAACTGCAAAAGAGCAGAAATAATAAATGCAACCTTCCCAGACCACAATGCAATGAAAATAATAATTAGTAAGGGTACATGGAGAGGTAAATAAAAATTAGTTGGAAATTAAATAATACTATTCTCCATAACAGGTTGGTTAAAGAACAAATCATAGAAAAAAATAATTTCATTGAAGAAAATGACAATGATGAGATATTCTTTCAAAATCTATGGGATACAGCCAAAGCAGTACTCAGGGGGAAATTTATATACTTGAGTTCATGTATTAACAAATTAGGGAAGGCAGAGATCAATGAATTGGGCATGCAAATTAAAAAAAACTAGAAAGTGAAAAGATTAAAAATCCTCAGATGAATACTAAATTAGACATCCTAAAAATCAAAGGAGAAATTAATAAAATTGAAAGTCAAAGAACTCTTATTGACTGAATAAATAAGACAAGAAGCTGGTACTTTGAAAAAACAAATAAAATAGACAAAGTACTGGTCAGTCTAATTAAAAAAAGAAAAGAAGAAAACCAAATTAACAGTATCCAAGATGAAAAGAGAGACCTCACCTCTAATGAAGAGGAAATTAAGGCAATCATTAAAAATATTATGCCAAATCATATATCAATAAATATGGCAATCTAGGTGATATCGATGAATATTTACAAAAATATAAATTGCCTAGACTAACAGAGGAAGAAATAGAATACCTAAACACCCCCATATCAGAAAAAGAAATTGAACAAGTCATCAAAGAACTCCCTAAGAAAAAATCCCCAGGACCAGATGGATTTGCAAATGAATTCTATCAAACATTCAAAGAACAACTAATCCCAATATTATACAAACTATTAGAAGAAATAAGCAAAGAAGGAATTCTATCAAATTCCTTTTATGACACAAATATGGTACTGATTCCAAAGCCAGGCAGGTCAAAAACAGAGAAAGAAAATTACAGATCAATCTCCTTAATGAACATAGATGCAAAAATCTTAAATAGGATACTAGCAAAAAGACTCCAGCAAGTGATCATGAGAGTTATTCATTATAGCCAGGTAGGATTTATACCAGGAATGCAAGGATGGTTCAATATTAGGAAAACCATCCACATAATTGACCATATTAACAAGCAAACCAACAAAAATCACGTTTATCTCAATAGATGCAGAAAAAGCCTTTGACAAAATAACGCACTCATTCCTATCTTAAACACTACAAAGCATAGGAATAGAAGGGCCTTTTCTAAAATAATACACAGTATATATCTAGAACCATCAGCAAATGTCATCTGCAATGGGGATAAACTAGAAGCCTTTCCAATAAGATCAGGAGTTAAACAAGGATGTCCATTATCACCTCTATTATTTAACATTGTACTAGAAACACTAGCAGTAGCAATTAGAGAAGAAAAAGAAATTGAAGGTATTAAAATAGCCAATGAGAAGACCAACATATCCCTCTTTGCAGATGATATGTTGGTCTACTTAAAGAATCCTAGAGAATCAACGAAAAAGCTAGTTGAAATAATCAACAACTTTAGCAAAGTTGCAGGATACAAAATAAACCCACATAAGTCATCAGCATTTCTTTATATTTCCAACATATCTCAGCAACAAGAATTAAAAAAGAGAAATTCCATTTAAAATCACCCTAGACAATAAAAAATACTTAGGAATCTCTCTTCTGAGACAAACACAGGAATTATATGAACACAACTACAAAACACTCTCCACACAATTAAAACTAGACTTGAACAATTGGAAAATCATCAATTGCTCATGGGTAGGATGAGCTAACATAATAAAAATGACCATCCTACCCAAATTAATTTACTTATTTAGTGACATACTCATTGAACTACCAAAAAACTTATTTACTGCATTAGAAAAAAAACATAACAAAATTCATTTTGAAGAACAAAAGATCAAGAATATCCAGGGAAATAATGAAAAAAAATGCGAAGGAAAATGTCCTTGCAGTCTCAGATCTCCAACTATACTATAAAGCAGTGGTCATCAAAACAATTTGGTACTGGCTAAGAGACAGAAAGGAGGATCAGTGGAATAGACTCGGGGTAAATGACTTCAGCAAGACAGTATACGATAAACCCAAAGATCCCAGCTTTGGGGGCCAAAAATTACCATTTGATAAGTACTGCTGGGAAAATTGGAAGACAGTACGGGAGAGATTAGGTTTGGATCAACATCTCACACCCTACACCAAGATAAACTCAGAATGGGTGAATGACTTGAATATAAAGAAAGTATAAATAAATTAGGTGATCACAGAATAGTATACATGTCAGATCTTTGGGAAAGGAAAGATTTTAAAACCAAGCAAGAACTAGAAAAAATCAAAAATATAAAATAAATAATTTTGATTACATCAAATTAAAAAGGTTTTGTACAAACAAAATCAATGCAACCAAAATTAGAAGGTAAGAAACAATTTGGGAAACAATCTTCATGACAAAAATCGCTGACAAAGTTCTAATTATTCAAATTTATAAAGAGCTGAATCAATTGTACAAAAAATCAAGCCATTCTCCAATTGACAAATGGGCAAGGGACATGAATAGGCAATTTTCAGTTAATCAAAACTATTAATAAGCACATGAAAAAGTGTTCTAAATCTCTTATAATCAGAGAGATGCAAACCAAAACAACTCTGAGGTATCACCTCATACCTAGCAGATTTACTAATATGACAGCAATGAAATATAATGAATGCTGGAGGGGATGTGGCAAAGTTGGGACATTAATGCATTGCTGGTGGAGTTCTGAATTGATCCAGCCATTCTGGAGGGCAATTTGGAACTATGCCCAAAGGGCGATAAAAGACTGTCTGCCCTATGATCCAGTCATAGCCCTCCTGAGTTTGTACCCCCAAAAGATAATAAGGAAAAAGACTTGTTCAAGAATATTCATAGCTGTGCTCTTTGTGGTGGCAAAAGATTGGAAAATGAGGGGATGCCCTTCAATTCAGGAATGACTGAACAAATTGTGGTATATGTTGGTGATGGAATACTATTGTGCTCTAAGGAATAATAAAGTGGAAGAATTCCATGGGAACTGGAATGACCTCCAAGAAGGGATGCAGAGTGAAAGGAGCAGAACCAGGAGAACATTGTACTCAGAGACTGATACACTGTGGTACAATCAAATGTAATGGACTTCTCCATTAGTGGCAATGCAGTGATCCTGAACACCCCAGAGGGATCTACCAGAAAGAACACTATCCACATTCAGAGGAAAAACTGTGGGAGCAGAAACACAGAAGAAAAACAACTGCTTGATTACATGGGTAAATGGAGATATGACTGGGCATGTGGACTCTAAATGAACATCCTAGTGCAAACACCAACAACATGGAAACAGGTTCTGATCAAGGACACATGTAATACCCCATGGAATTGCACATTGACTATGGGAAGGGTAAGGGGAGGGAAGGGAAGGGAGGGAAGAATATGATTCTTGTAACCAAGGAATAATGTTCTAAATTGACTAAAAAATTAATAAATAAAATTGAAATAAAATAAAATATTTTCCATGACCAAAAAATACACCCTGCTACTCTCCTTTCAATTCATTTCCTGAGAAGTAACATGGCATAGAGAAGAAAATGTTGCTCTTAAAGTCAAAAAGGGCCGAGTTCCAAATTCTGCCACAGACACAAACTGGTGATATAACAATTGTTTTTGCATGTCACTTTTTCTCTCAGTGTTTCATGGAAATTTCAATGATTGTAAATTGCATAGAAGAGGCTGAACCCGACTGATAGGGAGAGTCATATCAATGAAATCACTGGTCTAGTCTGTATCCCTATAAGGGAATGTTTTCCTCTACTTTTCAATTGATAAGAAAATGGAAATCTCCTTTGCTAGGCATTTTTCCATTTTTTACTTCCTTCCTCTTGTTTAATTATCAGCTCTTTAAAAACAGTTATCCCAGTGGAATCATGCATTGGCTATGGGAGAGGGAAAGGCGGGGGGGGGGGGGGGAGGAAAAGAAAATGATCTTTGTTTCCAGTGAATAATGTATAAAAACGACCAAATAAGATAATGTTTAAAAAATAAATAAATAAAAGCTTGCCTTCCATTTAAAAAAATAAAAATAAATAAAAACAGTTATCTTGGGTAGCAGCTTCATATTTCAGGGGATAGAAAGTTGGACTTGGTTATGGGAGGTCCATTAAAATCTGGCCTCAGACATTTCCTACCTGTGGGACCCAGGGCAAGTCACTTACTCCTCACCCCCCCCCCCATTGCCTAGCCCTTACCTCTCTTCTGCTTTAGAACCAATACACAGTATTGTGTCCAAGATGGAAGATAAGGGTTGTGTTTTTTTAATAACTGTATTCTTCATTTTCATTCTTTTTATCAACATTACATTTAATTCTTTTCCTGTTGGTACTACCCTCAAGAGTCATTTGATAGCCATTTTTTCATAATGAATATTTATGTAAATATTGAAAAACCATCAATATTAAGAGCCATCATTCCCTTTCTGTCTCAAAAGAGAATGCCTCCCCCTTAACCTGAGGCAATATGTCATAGTGCTGTTTGGAGTCAGTAAGAAGTACAATGAATCCCACCTCAGACAGTTAGAAGCTTTCTGACCTTGGACTTAATGATCATAAGCCTTTGTTTTCTTATCTGTAAAAAGAAATAATGCTAGCACCAACCCACAGGATTGTTGTGAGAACAAAAATGTGCTAATATATCCAAGTGACTTTGTAGATCCAAAAGTACTATACAAATATTAACTAACATTCTCTGTAAAAGCAGCAGCAGTCCAATAACAGTAGCACTCCACCAGTAATATTGGTAAATTTCCATAAGACTCCAGGACTGGAAGCACCTTTTAAGGTTCCTTTAATCCGCTCTACCTCCTCTAAATAAGTCTGAATTTAAGCTCATCCTGGAAAGAAAATTACAATGTATTATTTGTATTCAAAAGTTCAAGTGGCCCACTTTTAAATATTAGTAAAATGACTAACCTTTTCTCTCATTCCAATGGGGAAATTATACATCCTGACAGCTATTAAGTGGTCATTTCTTTTTAATTGATGCCTCAGTTATCACAAATTGCTTTCATTGAATAGTGAATATCTAAGGAAAAGCTCTTGCTATGCCAAAACTCCTTTTCATCCTTAATATGTTTTTCCCAGCTGTAGCTCATTATATTTAAAAACTACTATTCCTTCCCAAGCCTCATAAGTGGCCCATAACTGGCTCCATGTGAGGACCACAGAGGAGCACCTCAGACAAGTTGGGATTTATTTTCATATTCACAGCTAAAGATTGCATCTTCTATCCTGAAGAAGAGATAGTGAAACTAACTCCTCCCTCACCGTATATAGGTGACAAACTACTATTGTAGCTACTGTCAGACATCTTTGCATAATTATTTTTCTTTGCCAAAATTGAAACCAGTAAGACTGGGAAATGATAGTGACATGAAGAAAAAAGTTAGCAATTGAATGCATTTAAAGAAATATACTGTGTCTTCTTCACATTCATAGTTCACATCCCTCATGCGTATAAGATTTTATTTTCTAATAATACTTCCTACATGTAACCATTATCCATACACTGTTGTTGCTTGTAAAATCTACACACTTTTATCTGGTAAATTATTATAAAATATTACTTTGTAGCCTAAATGATTTTTATTATTAAATAAAATAAAAGTTAAATTTTATTTAATAATATTTAATCATGTAATTAATTGATAATAATTTTAAAATAAATTAAATTTAAAAATAAAAATACTAAAATTAATAGTACATAGTTTGTGGTTGTATTGCTTTGTGGCTTAGGGGACAAGGGCTTTCCTAGTCCTTATAAGAGCTGCTCATCCACCTTTGGTGTCTACCTGTCACCCAGCTCTCACATGCGGCTCAAAAAACTACAGCACATAATGTAAAGCCTCTAGGAAGGTAGTTTAAACCAAGTTAAGGGTGATCAACAGACCCCAATCCCATCAATGCATTGGGGGGGGGTCTATTCCAGGCAAGTGAAGACTTCTCCCAGCTGAAGCTGATACTGCCGAATGCTTAGAGTTTTCTCAGACACCAAAGAAGTCAAGGTCATCTATAGCATACCAAACCGTGGCTAGTGTTGAAAGAGAGACTTTAAGATGAATTTTGTTCCTGTGAAACAAATGTTTTTCTTTTCAAAATCAACATGATAAATATGTTGAGATTGTCTATTTGATACAAATTTGAGGCCACTACAAATAGAAAATGTACTGGGCACATGATAAGGATGAAGGATGTCAGGGAAAGAATTAGATTGATCCTCGAGGTGTCTACAGAAAGAGAAGATGGTCTCATTGCACAAGATGTGCAGGAATGGAAGCATTATGCTCTGCCTCACTGGCACTATTTCCACCATGAAAGGAAATGAGATCACAGATCCATCTAAATATTTTGAGTATCAGAACAAATACAAGAATTTGGTACAAAACCCAAGGAGAATCAGCTTGGTATGGTGGAAACAGTGCCAGTTCAGCACCTAAGGCTTCAAATCCTTTCTCCAACAAAAGTGCTATCTTTCTGACTTTAGGCAATACATCTTGCTTCTCCAAGCCTCAGTTTCCTCATCTGTAGAAATGGGATAATAGGGGTTATACTTCTTACCTGACAGAAGTGTGAGAAAAGAGTTTTGTAAATCTTCAAGTACTATAAAAGCATAAGTTGTTAATAAAGACAGTAGAACAGAAAAACTCCAAAGTGAGCTCTCTTCCAAGGCCAATATAAACAAATGATATGTCTAGGAATAAGCAAGGCAGATATGTACAGAACCGCATGATTACAGATTGACAGTTCCTTGACTGGTTGGGGGAATAAAGGCATAGCAAGAATAAAAAAAGAATTCCCTGTAGCACTTGTTCTGTGTGTGTTTGCCAAGCAGTATGGATTTCAGTATGTTTGCATGCTTTATGTTGCATAAATACATTTTAAGCATGCACCTAGGTATGAGTG
Source organism: Monodelphis domestica (assembly GCF_027887165.1). Lineage (NCBI taxonomy): Eukaryota > Metazoa > Chordata > Mammalia > Didelphimorphia > Didelphidae > Monodelphis > Monodelphis domestica. The sequence goes on along the minus strand of NC_077233.1, from coordinate 266,477,119 downwards.
TGCCTGAATACATATGTATCTTGTGAATCTTAAAATTTCTCAGACTCTACCTTGGAATATTTGGTTAAGCTATTCCCCATTTTAAACAATGAGGGTACTTGGTTAGGAATGTATTGAGAACTTTAAAATCACTCCACCCATACTTAGGCATACTTTAGGGGAAGATAAAGTTGTAAACTCCTTACTGAACAACAAAAAAGGTCCCCAACCCATACTTATAGCGAAGCTAGAACCTTAAGTTAGGTCTATTTTTAGATCTAATACAAAAGGGTGCTAAGTACCTATGAAGTTCAAATTAATCACAAAAAGGTCAAGCAACTTACAAAGGGCAAGCTTAGCAAAGAGGTGTGAGGTTTTAGTCTACCCAGAGAAGGTGATGACAAAAGAAGATGTGAACTAAGAATGGTCAGTCCTAGGGAAAATGTCTACTGTGATTGGTAGATGTGAAGATTTAGGGGAGGTGACATAAGAGAAAATTCTCTTTAAAAGGGGGTCTCGCAATTTGGAACTAGGCCCAAAGGGCGATATAAGACTGTCTGCCCTTTGATCCAGCCATAGCACTGCTGGGTTTGTACCCCAAAGTGATAATAAGGAAAAAGACTTGTACAAGAATATTCATAGCTGCGCTCTTTGTGGTGGCCAAAAATTGGAGAATGAGGGGATGCCCTTCCATTGGGGAATGGCTGAACAAGTTGTGGTATCTGTTGGTGATGGAATACTATTGTGCTCAAAGGAATAATAAAGTGGAGGAGTTCCATGGGAACTGGAACAACCTCCAGGAAGTGATGCAGAGCGAAAGGAGCAGAACCAGGAGAACATTGTACACAGAGACTGATACACTGTGGTGCAATCGAACGTAATGGACTTCTCCATTAGTCTCAATGCAGTGATCCTGAACAACCTGCAGGAACCAAGGAGAAAAAAACACTACCCACAAGCAGAGGACAAACTGTGGGAGTAAAAACACGGAGGAAGGACAACAGCTTGACTACAGGGGGAGGGGATATGATTGAGGAGAGACTCTGAACGAACACCGTACTACAGAAACCAATAGCAGGGAAATGGGCTCAGGGTGAGGACGCATGTGACACCCAGAGGAATCACACATCGTCAAAGGGGGGGGGGGGAAATTGGGGGGGGGGGGAGTTGATCTTTGTTTCTAATGAATAACGTTTGAAAATGACCAAATAAAATAATGTTTAAAATTAAAAAAAAGGAGGTCTCTCTCTGAACTGGGTGGGAGTTCAGACTAGTTGGAGTTTGGACTAGAAGAGAGTTTGGAGTTTGTTGGAGGAGCTGGGTCTCTGAACTCAGTTCAGGAGATGAAGATTTCAGTGAAGGACTGGAGTTTTTGCTTGGGACAAATCTTGTGGTGAGTTGATAAAGACTGACTGTTTCTGCCTTGAGACTCAGGCCTAGGCCAATGGCCTTTCTACTATTTCTCCAGGTCATAAGTCCTAACCTCATCTCTCTACTCTTTTTCTTCCCTTAATTCTTTCATTTGTATTAATTAAAATCTCCATAAAACCCAACTGACTTGGGTATTTTCATATTTTGGGAATTTCCCATGGTGACCACTTATTTTTTATTTAAATCAAGACACTAAAAAGTATTTTACTAGTGTGGCCAAAACCTTGCAGTTTGTCCATTTACACATTTTTGTGGTCACAATCTATGTATATGTGTGTGTTTACTTTGGACAATTGTTTTTCAAAAGTATTCACACGAATGTTGTACTTGTTCCAGCGTGTTTTAAATCTATAATATATATATATATATATATATATATATATATATAATATAAAGACAGAGGAGGAATAATATATCAAAGTTCCATTGGATCCAGGATATGAATGATGGACTTTAGTTTATTCATTTATAAAATGAGGGGATTAGACTAGGATACCCCTCTCAGCTCTGTACCCAATCCAATGCAATGTGGATATTCCTTCCAAAGATGCAATCTGCAAACAATGCAATGTCTACTCGTTTTTTATTCATCTCTTGTCTATTTTCTCCTAATATGCCACAGTCATACTCTAGGGCTTTCCTCGTGTTCTCTTGATATTGCCAAGTTCCCTTTTTATTTTAATATGATAAGCCCATCTTTTATCATATGTTTATTTCTTTAATGAGATTTTTACAATGTGTCCTGCATAATTTTTTCTTGTAATTTTCTGCAGTCTTCAAGGAATAATATTTAGGAATAGTGGTGCATATAAATGTGTTCTTTTTTTTCCCCTTTCCTAGATATGGTGTTGTGTGTATATGTGTATATTGTGTGTGTGTGATATCTGACAGGAAGTGGATTTGGTTAGTTCAATTTACAAATTAGTAAAGGAAGTCATAGCAGCATAGGGTCGTTGGTCTAAAGCTGGAAGTAGCGTAGAAAACATCTAGTCCCACCCCCTGATTTTACAGATGAGGAAACTGAGACCAAGAGAGGATAAATGACTTGTAAAGAATTACTTGTGAAAAAAAATTGAAAATGAAGTGACAAATTGGTGAACAAGATAGCTATTTCAATACATAAAATATTAAGTTCAGAGACAGTTTTGTTTTGTCTTTGTAGTCTTGGTACCTAGCACAGTGACTTGCACTTAGTAGGTACTTTTCAGTTTTGAATGAAACTAAAGATTCTCTATGGAAAACTTCTGGGAAAAAAAAACAGATTATTTTTATCTCTGCATCTGTTTTGTTATGAATCTTGGTCCTGCTGCAGAAGCAGCATCATATTTTGTAGACAGTTGCATCAATGTCATCTGTAGCCATGTTTAACCTTCAATGGCAGGAAGGAATCACCACAAACGCATTGTGGAACACATCCAGGATGCCAGGAGAGAAGTGATGCTCATCTCAGTAGAAAGCAATCCTGCCAGACAGGACATTTTCAGAGGATGGATGATAGCAGGATATCAAAGTGAGCTAAAGTAAGGAGACCACAAGCTGAGTGAGCAAAAGAAATACTTTGAGGAAGTCCTGAAGGGCATCTCCAAGAAATGCTAGACAAATTTAAAAGGTTACAGGACAACCTAACAAAATCAGCATGAAATTAATGCACAGCTGATACAAGATTGGCATAGGATGACTTGGTGGGGGGGGGGGCGGGATATATAGGACACAAAGAAGAACAGAATGGCAAACAAAGATGCACTTTAAAGGAAAAACTATCAGGAGCCTAGAGATGAGAGGTCCTGGGTTCAAATCTGAAATCAGATCCTTCCTAACTGTGTATCTCTAGGGAAGTCACAACCCCATTGCCTAGCCTTTACCATTCTTCTTCCTTGGGACCAATACATAGTATAAATTCTAAGACAGAAGGTAGGAGTTAAAATAAATAAATAAAATACATAGTATGATAGAATCATGGATGTATGGCAGGAAAAGACCTTGGAAGCCAACTTCCTCATATTTAGAATGAAGAAACTGAGGTTTGCTGTGACTTGCTCAAGGTCACAGATTTATTAAGTAAGTGATCTAGGTCAAATCCTCTGATTTTAAATTCATCCCTCAAAATTGTTCATATGGCTATTTAGTCATTTCAGCTAAATCTGCAGGTCTGCTGGCCTTTTATCAACGCTTTACCTGCTATCTTTGAAAAATAAAGAAATCACTGAGAATAATGGAACATCAAAAAATTCATTGACACTCCCCTTCTTCTGTAAATCCATAATCACCTAAAAGGGTGAAAGCTACATTCTCAAGGAACCAAGAGTCAATCCAGTAATAGCAATTTGTTGAAAACTCAAATACAGAGGAGTTTAATGAGGAAACAGAAAATATTTAGAATAGTCAGTCAGAAGCCCATAGAGAGAGTCTAGTGTAGATAACCCTCAGGATGGTTAATTTACATAATGATAATTAAGAGTTGATTATATTTCAAATACAGGGTTTGCAACTTATCCAGACTGGTTATGCATGTATTTGTATTCATGCCTTCTAAAAGCAGTTCATGGGAAAGCATGAATAAGTGTTTCTGGAATCCTGTCTAGGATTTCTTCCTGGAGAGAACTTGGAGAAGAAATCACATGTATGGTTTCTCAGATCTCAGAGTGGACACTGTGCTCTATTGTATAAACAGAGACAGACAGAAAGAGACAAAGAGAGAGACAGAGACAAAGGTCCTCATCTCACCCAAGGGAAAATTGGAATTAAGCTGGAAATCAGGGATACGTTGGGAAGCTAGCTTTTCCAACATGTCTACCTTCCTAAACCTATTCTCTTTCTCTCCAAATTTCTTTCTCAAAAGGGTTTGGAACCACAATATCCTTTCTTCAAGAAACAAAAAGATCTCCTCCCAACCTCTCCCATCAATTCTGCACCTTATACTGTTGGCATTAAATAATGATTCTTGCTACTAGCAAGGAGAGTCCCACCTAATTAACAGCCTGAAAAATATCTCAGGATTTTGAAATATGGATTACAATGCAATGTACAGTTTTGTTGTCTCTCTATACCGTCAGTGTGCTTTAGGAGACACTTTCCTGGTTTTTGGAATCTGGAAAGCAAAGCTCAAATCCTACCTCTGAGTGTGTTTCTAAGCTATGTAACCAAGAGCAAGTCTTTTAACCTCTCATCTTGGGCAATTTTCTAGGAATATCAGTAATAAAGAAGTTGCGATCTTCAGTGTAGGAGACAGTTAAGACACTAAAAAAAATCACAGCACATCCACACTATTTACATTATTAACATAATAGTAAGGCTAATCCTCGATCACTGACAAAATTAATAAACATATATAAAATCTGTACATATATATGAAGAGTGCTTATAATTTAAAAGCGATGTCTTAGATTATAGACTATTTTTTATTTTGTTTTATTTTGAAAGAAAGAATCCTTGTAAAAAAATAGAGACTTATGCTGGCATCTACTTAAGGATTATTTGAATTGCACCCCGAAAAGGAGATTCAAAGATCTGTCTGCCTAAATCTCTTTATCAGGAAGTGTTTCAAGAGTTTAGCACAATGTCTTTCTGTTCTCCTCTCTGATATGAACTTGAGAATTAACGTGCCACTTCTGAAAAAGCTTTCATCAGAGTGGCTAATGAATCATTCTTTACTGGACTGACTTCTGGAGCAATCTGCTTACATTCTTAAATGCCTTCTGCAAACTGAATGTCAAGTTTTGGAAAGACATTCATCCATCAATGTCCTTACTCTCCAGGTTTTACGGGCATTCTGGAGTTAAAGAAAATGTCCTTTGTGGGTGCCAGTAATACCTCAACCTCACAGCAAGAAGAGTTCTGTAGCACAATGAACTTTTCTCCACAGGGAAGTTGACAGAAGGAACATTTGCCTTTTGCTGTACTTTCTTTATAGTAAACGAAAGGAGATTAGAAGCAGATGGGCCTCTTCTTCCATATGAATGTCATGACTAAAAATTCATTATTAAGATATTCAAATTATTCTCCATCTATAAGATCATTTTAACATGACAAGTAACTTAGCTTTGATAATTATTCAGCATTCTGCCACTAAGCCTGTAGATATAATCAAAAGTAAGGAAATATTATCTGTATGAAGATTTGTTTATTTTAACTTATTTATAATCAGTGATATGCTAGTAAATGTTTAACAACTGACTCTCCAATGGGAAAAATATACAACACACTAAGTTTATTCTGTATTTAAAACATTTTTCCATCACTTTGTTAAGTGTAGACAATGCACAAAACAATAAGCCAAGCCCTAACTTTTAGTTTGCCAGTTTCCAAGGTGTAAATGCTTACCCTGAAAATTAGTCTAGGAAATAACCAAATACCCTTGTCCATGTTGTGTCAAACTTGGTCTTTGGGTGACATCAAGGAATTAAAGACTGAAATCTGAGAATGGGGAGAAGGGAATCTCAGAAGCATATTTAGAGCTCACACTACAGTAATAGCCCTTCTTGCTCCATTACAATTGGCTACAACCCCTGATAGCCTCAACAACCATGTCAAAAGAATCCACAGTTAGCACTGCTCTTGGCAACACTTATTCCCATGTGGGTTTTCCAAAATGGGAAAACGGAAATCATTGCTGATGACTAAAGAAACCAAACCACTGCAAACTACATTTCCTCCACAGACACAGAAGTTTTCATTAATAAAGCTACAAAAAATGAAGTTGCGATGAACCCTACCAACTTAGTCTTTCATCCCCGACATCTGATTGATTGCAGATTTGATGGTAACGTTGTACAAGAAGACTTGAAGGCTTGGCTTTTCACAGTGGGTAATGATGAAGACAGGCTGAAGTGGAGTATAAAAAGGTCAAAAGTTTCTATCCAGAAACATCCTTTATGGTCTTGACCAAGATGAAAGAAATTGCTTAAGCTAATGTGAAAATCATCACAAATACTGTCATTGCCATCCAAGACTACTTCAATGATTCCCAAAGTCAAGCCACCAAAGATGCAGAACTTTACCACCTACACTGACAGTCAACCTAGTGTGTTTATTCAGGTTTATGAAAGTGAGAGAGCAATGATAAAGGATAATGACCTGCTTGGCAAGATTGAGCTCACAGGAATGGCAGAGGGGAGAATCCTGCCTGAAGTAGCCTTTGTCATTGATGCAAATGGCCTCCTCAATGTTTCTGTTGTGGATAATAGCACAGACAAGAAAAAAAGATCACAATCACCACTGACAAAGGTCATCTGAGCAAAGAAAGCATTAAGCATATAGTCTAAGAGGCTGAGAAATACAAAGCTAAAGAGAAGTAGAAAGACAAAGCATCTTCCAAGAATTCTCTTGAATCTCGTGCTTTCATCATGAAGATTCCAAGAGATGAGAAACTCCAAGGCAAAACTGGTGGTGAAGTCAAACAGAAGATCCTTGACAAATATAATGAAATAATTGACTGTCTGGATAAAAATTAGATTGCTGAGATTTCCAAGATGTGGAACTGCCCCATCTGGGGTAGGTACTAATGGGGACCTACCATTAAAGAACTCAGTTAAATGCAACAGAAGAAAGCGTTCCACACTGCTTTATAAAAATGGAAGGACTCAAATCTGTAGCCAAAGCAGTGGCACTTTAAAAGTAACATTTAAACGATCATATAAATCTGTGGATTCTGAATACTTGAGTTTACTTTACCTGAGAAGTAAATTTCATTTCACTTTATTAGCCCTGTGAATATATGGAAATACAATTCTTGAGCTGGAAAATAAAATCTAGTTAAAATTGGCACCATTTTTAAAAAAGCATATTTAGAAATGTGAAATCACTGAACTATTTATTGCTTTATAACCTAGTATCTTCCTCAGAATGTTCATTTTGCTAGCCAGAATGCAATTCTTTGTTTATCAGCATCCCTCAGGTTGAAAAAGAACTAAGTGCGTTTTAAAGGGATAGTGATGTTAGGGGATGCACTGGCTCCCTCCTCTCACCTTGGAAGAGAAGAGAAGATGTTGAGCCATGATTTTTCATGAGATTCAGGTGATTCAAAAGAGAAAATGAGATGGAAGGCAGCTGGCCTTTCTGGAATTATAGTTCCAGATAGGAGTCCACTGTTACAGTCACAGCTCCTTCCAACTAGACTCTTCTAATGTACAAGAGAGAGAATCTTACTGATATATATATTTTTTTACTTTCCCAAGTAAATTCAGTAAAGTTTAACCAATTGAGGGGGGAAAGCGTAAGGCTTCATTCCTTCCTTCAGCTAGCCTGGGACCATTTTTTTCTCCCATCACCTCCCTGAAGAGTCAGTATCTCCATTCAATTCCAGAATTGGAGCAAAAGAACTAAGTGAAATTTATGGTCCTGTGGAGGACTGAAGGATGCGGGTTCCTAAGAGGGACTCCACCCATACAAAGACTGGGCTCAGCTCAGAGGCAGTAGCAAGTTTTCCTGTAAAATCTACCACCCAGTAGCTGAAGTCCCTCCTATTGTTTTAAAAACCCTTACCTCCTGCCTTAGAATAAATACTGTGTATCATTGTAAGAGCAGTAAGAGCTAGGCAAAGTGGGTTAAGAGACTTGACCAGGATCACACAGCTGGGCAGTGTGTGACACCAAATTTGTATCCAGGACCTACATCTCGAGGCCAGGCTCTCAATCAACTGGGTCACCTACCTGCCCCCATCTCTTCCTTTTTTTATTTTTTAATCAGTTTTAAGAGTTTAAATGTAGTTTTAATTATTTTAATTTTTAATTAATTTTAATTTTAATGTTTTAATTGTTTTAATTGCATCTTTTATCATAATTGCCTGCATTTTTAATGTAAGCATTAAATAAATACTCATTTTCAAATAAAAAACATTTATTTTAAAATGTCTATATATTATGTAGTCATATTTCTTTGACCGTTTTTTGATGAAATCTGAACCTAATTTGGCATTTTGTTATTTTCAGGATGAACTATTATTTACAGAATTTTTAATTTCTCATTTCTATTACTGGATTTTTTAATCTTGTCATGTAATTAAATGTTTCTTTTTGAAGTACTTTTTTTTTCTTTTTATGCTCTTATATTTTCTCTTTCTCTCTCACTGAAATTTTCACTTAGATTTTTGCTTTCAACGTTATTGCTATTTTTATGCTTCTTGGGTTTTATTTTTACTCTCACTCTAAGCACCTGCATTCATTATACCTAATATATTTTTTCTTCATTCATTCAGTCATGGCATACCGGGTCCTTCTGTCCCCCACTCTCTCCTGAAGTCTGCCCAAGCTCATGTTTGTTGCTTCTATAGTTTATTGCATCTACTTAATTAGACCTATAATCACTGAAGTAGACTGTACTATGATTATTGCATGTATCATTGATGTATATTGGCTGTGAATGGTACCCTGAAGTGCCATTACCTGGGATGCTGAGTTAATCATCTTTTGTTCTATGAAGAGTTGATATGTATTCTGTGTTGTAGAATTCCAGATGTCAAGTGTATGAGTTGGAAAAGTGTATCCACTCCCATTTAGGGCCAATGAAGTTAGTAGAATTAATTTTCCAGAGGCATTGAATGGGGTTCTGCACTTGGAGTCAGAAGGTCCTGAGTTCAAATTTGACTTTAGATACGTACTAGCTGGGTGACCCTGTGCAAGCCACTTAATCTTTGTTTGCTTCAGGTTCCTCAACTGTAAAATGCAGGTAATAGCAGCCCCTACCTCCTCAGTTTGTTGTGAGGATCAAATGAGATATTATTTAAAAAACACTTAGCACAGTACCTGGCACATAGTAAATGCTATATAAATGCTATTCTATCCATTTCCCTTCCCTTCCCTTTTCTTTCCTTCCCATTAAACTAACAACCTAACTCTTAACCACGAATGCAACCTTATAATCTAATATGAAGATAAACATATGTCAATTATTGACTGAAAATTCTGAAAACAAATTTCTATTTCAAACAAGATTTTTACTTACATGAATTAAGGAGGTTAAAACGTTTCCCCCTTTAACTACAAAAAGGTAAACTGGAAACAGGAGAGGAAGAATGTTCCACTTCTTTCCCAAATCGGGTAAGAATTTTTATAACTCACTTTAATGAATGTTATTGTTGCGGTTCTTAGTCCTTTATTTTCAAAGAAGACCAATGAAATCGTGAGAAGAACGTTTTGGTTTGCTCCTAAGTTGGATATAAGTGAAGTGGAGTTGCACAAAATGGTCAGCCTCACTCTCTCTTCCAGAGTCACTGCAGTCCAGTTATAAGTAAAGACAACTTCAAGAAGGACTAGAACCTCGGCTATGAGGACTTGAGCCCTTTTCAAGGCTGCTCAGCCATTTTTAGTGTCCGCCTGCCACCCAACCCTCGCCAGTGGCTGCAAGAAGTTAACATACGTATGGCCACACCTCAATAAACTCTTCTTGACAAACAGGCTAAACCAGGGTCAGGGTAACCCATAAGCCTTGGAGCACCCTTGGTGAGTTAGGAGGATGTCTGTCCCAAGCACGTGAAGACATTTCTCAGGGCAGATGAGAACAAATTATTCTGACCCCCATGGAGTAGGCTGAAACTGGTGCTAGAGAATACTTAGAGCCTGGTCAGATACTGAAGAAGTCAGGGTCATACAAATCCAAAGAAAATACCAGAGCTGTATGTACACATATGCATGTGTATAATATGAGTGTGTATGTATATGCAGTCATATGTGCTGGGAGAATTAGGTACATAATGTTATAGATCTCAATATTTATATAGAAATGCTATGAGTATATATAATTATATATACATAGGTTTGTATAAACACACACACATATATATATATATGTATATATACATTTTTTCCTTGCCAGATACATAGTGACTCAGTATTCTTAACTTGGAGGTAAGATTTCCAGTCTTACTTTAGTCTGTTTACCACATGGCTTGCCCCCCACATGCACAAGCACACACACACACACACACACACACACACACACACACACATATGCTAAAGAAAAGTGCCAAATACCAAAAACTTTGTTTTATAGAATTAGAAAAAAATTATTATAAAGCTCATTTGGAAGAACAAAAGATAAAGAATATCAAGGGAAATAAGGGGGGAAAATGTGAAGAACGCAAGTGTAGCAGTACCAGATCTCAAACTGTACAAGACAGCAGTGATCATTAAAACAATATGATCCTGGCTAAGAGAAAAAGAGAGCATCAATGGAATAGAGTTGGGGTAAATGACCTCATCAAGATAGTGTTCAATAAACCCAAGAGCCCAGCTTTTGGGACAAGAACCCACTATTTAACAAAAATTGCTGAGAAAATTAGAAAACAGTATGGAAAAAATTAGGTTTAAATCAACATCTCACAGCCTATACCAAGATAAATTCAAAATGGGTAAATGACAAGTATAAAGAGGGAAAGTATAAACAAATTAGGTGGACATAGAATAGTATACCTATCATATCTATGGAAAAGGAAGGAATTTAATACCAAGCAAGAGATAGGGAACATTACCAAATGCAAAATGAATAATTTTGATTATATTAAATTAAAATTTAAAAATAACATTTAAAATTAAATTAAATTAAAAACAAAAACAAAAAACAAACAAAACCAATGCAGCCAAAATTAGAAGGGAAGCAACAAATGCAGGGGGGGAGATTTTATAACAAAAACCTCTTGCAAGGGTCTAATTTCTTAAATCTATAAGGAACTAAGTCAATTGTACAAGAAACCAAGCCATTCCCCAAATTACAAATGGTCAAGGGATATGAATAGGCAGTTTCCATATAAAGAAATCAAAACTATCAACAATCACATGAAAAAGTATTCTAAATCCTTCCTAATTAGAGAAATGCAAATCAAACCAACTCTGAAATATCACTTCATACCTTGCAGATTGGCCAATATGACAGTAAAGGAAAATAATAATTATTAATGGGGATGTGGCAAAATTGGGGCATTAATGCCTTGCTGGTGGAGTTGTGAATTAATCCAACCATTCTGGGAAGCATTTTGGAAATATGTCCAAAGAGCTTTAAAAGATTATGTGCCCTTTGATCCAGTTATGCCACCACTAGGTTTGTACCCCAAAGAGATAATAAGGAAAAATACTTATACAAAAATATGCATAGCTGCGCTCTTTGTGTTGTCAAAAAATTGGAAAATGAAGGGTTGTCCCTGCATTGGGGAATGGCTGAACAAATTGTCATATCTGATGGTGATGGAATGCAATTGTGCTATAAGGATGAATAATCTGAAGGATTTCAATATGAACTGGGAGAGCCTCAATGAACTGATGCAGAGTGAAATGAGCAGAACCAGGAGACCACTTTGCACAGAAAGTAACATACTGTGGAACAATCCAATGTAATGGACTTTGCTACTAGTAGCAATGCAATAAGTGAGTTCACTCCTGAAGGACATATCTGATAGAATGCTATCCACAATGAGAGAAAGAACTATGGGAGTGGAAATGCAAAAGAAAACATATGACATCACTTATGACATGTATGTATGTGTATGTGATTTGGAGTTCAGTCTTTAAAAGATTGCTCTATAGCAAAAATGAATAATGTGGAAATGGGCGTCAAGTGATAACATTTGTACAACCCAGTGGAATTGTTTGTTGGCTCTGGGAGGGTGAAGGGAAGTGGGGAAGGAAGGAAAATTAATCATGTAAACATGGAAAAATATTTAAACCCAGTGGAATTGCTCATTGGCTAGGAGAGGGTGATGAAAGGAGAGAGGGAAAGAAAATAAATCATGTAACCATGGAAAAATACTCTATATTAATTAAGTAAATAAACTTAATTTTAAAATATTTTAAAATAATTTTAAATGTCTTTTAAAAGAAAAATGTCTTTTATTCTTTTACTTATGAGGATTTTTTTAATGCCAGTCTTGTTGATCATGGAATTCCTTTAACAGTTTTCTTGGGCTCATAAAAATGAGCTATGCAAAATTATCAGATTTGGGAAAGAACCACTTTTGGAAAGTGGAAGAATAGTCCACCCCCTCATAATTCCATTTCCTCTTTACCTCTGTTTATCCAAAGGGAGGTTAAAGCAATTTAACATCTCTAATCCAAGAGAGTGAAATAATAGTTTGTAATTAAAATTGTTCTTTCTGAAAGTTTCCATAAAATAGTTGAAATGACTGTTTTAATCATGTTGAGTTGAATTGCAAAGCAGTGTATGAAATTCAATTGCTATTATATATGTGTGTTTATAAAATTTCCCTTCCCGTGTGTGTCAAATTTCAATATTCTTCATTTTGAGATAAGATTCCCCATCCTCCTTGAGCCCTCTCACTGGATGGTTTGACAATTTCAGAGAACTGTCTCTTCCACATAAGAGCTTGCACCTGCTATTTAGAACTCTTATGTTCCCAACTCCACCACTGAAGAACAAATAGACACCATCCTTTTATCATTTCAGTGCTGCTAATAGGGTGAAGGATTATCTGCACTGAAAGGCTTCCATGTGTCAAATCTCTCTCCCTAGAGAATCATTCATTTCTCAACAAGCTGAGACTAAGAGATACACTGTGGACAGCGAAGGATACAGGAGCAGTAACAGGTCAGGAAGCTCTGAATCTCATGAGATTCATTTCTCTAACCAGAGCAACATTAACCTCAGCTGTGCAATTCAGCATTTCTGAGCACAAATTGCTATCATCAGTGCAAAGAAGCACCAGAATAGACTACAAGGCATGGAGTTTGACTCATAAACAAGACTTGTTTGTAATTAGGAAAATACAGGTGAAGGATAAAATCTTATTTCAAGAAAAGATGTTCTTGAAGGCATTTTGCTCTAGAACATGACAGTGTCCACCCTTTGTAACCCCGCATTACTTTAAAAGTATGAAGCAGATGTTCTATTAACCTTTTTTCTTAAGAAATGAAGAATTCTAGTAGCCATTAATAGTTTAAGGGACTTCTCTGTCTTACTTTATTCCAATTAAGAGTTCCAGCCACAAAAGGATAAAGCTGAGCGGAATCTTGCTGTTTCTAACTCCTCTGGCTATTACAGATTCGTTTGAAAAGCAAAAATAGGAGGCATTAGAAACAGCTTCTGAATGAAGAAAGTATATTCTGTCAATTAGGGGCTTTTCAAAGGACTCCTGGAGAAGCTTTCTATCATCAGGCTTCTATTACATATTGTCCTTTCAGCAGAACATAAATACAGTAGGAAATGGGTATTGTACTTCTTATAACATTGCAGCCTAAATATTTAATATTAGAAATATAATCAACAAATAGCAGAGTGAAGGGAGGTAAACTAAGTCATTGGCCAGAAAAATCTGTTTTTCCCAGGGAAAGTAGAAATCAGAACTGAGCTTTCATGTGAAGGTCAGTCAGCTCAGAATAGTTAGAACCCAGGAGAAAAGAACTCCCTTAGTGCCAGCAGCTAGGATAATATATACAAGGAATGCCCTGGACCCCACGTAGACGATAAGGCTGTCTGCTCCATCAAGGTTATACCTCATAATGAACATTGTTTGCTTTGTTATCTTGCACCCTATAAAAACTTCATGGTAACTTCAGTCTGGTGCAACTTTCACTAGGAAAGGTTGCCCCGGCCAGTTAGGTACACATTATTAATCAATAGATTAATAAATGAGTATCGGTTCCTTTAATCAAACTTCTGGGTGTCCAGACTCACTTTATGAAGTGCACCACTTCAAGAGCTTCCTTTTCAAAGCAAAAAAAAATGATGCAAAAGCAACTAGAAAAATTGAGAACAAGAACCAAGAAGCCACAGTCAGCATCACATAGGATTATGAAGCAAGTGTGAGAAAGGAAAACTTGGGATACAAAACACCAAAAGATAACAACACAAAGACTTATAACGACAAATAACTGATTCTGTAAACCTGAACAGAATTCTACAAGAGGTAAATGGATAATTTCTAAATATTATGACTGAGAAAACCAGAACAGAGTAGAAACTTGGAATTGCAAATTCAAAAGTCAAGAACTTAAAGGTACCATATATAGGTTTGAATAATTCAAAAGGGATGCTTATATTCTAAGCAGGAAAGAAGATACACTGGTCTATTCCAAATACTACCATCTTTATTGTTGTTTAGTTATTTTTCAGTCACATCTGGCTCTTTGTGGCCCCATTTAAGGTATATATGGCAAGAATACTGGAGTGATTTGCCATTTTCTTCTCCAGTTCAGTTTTTAGAGGAGGAAATAAGGTAAACAGGGTTAAATAACTTCCCCATAGTCACATAGCTAGGAAGTATCTGAAACTAGATTTGAACTCAGGAAAAAGAATATTCCTGACTCATTATTACCTAATAATAACCCAGCTGAACATCTTTATAGAACAACATAAAACATCTTTTTACCATATATCACAATAAGTTCACCATGAAACATAATATAAAAAATAAAATTAGAAGAGAGCCAGTATACTTATCACAGCTACAGTAAAAGGGAGAATTCTTAAATTAGAAAAAAGGTCAGTTACAAAAGATAAAAGAGTGTTTTAATTACATAAAATTAAAAAAACTTTTGGCATTACTCAAATTGACACAACTAAGAGTGTGGTCATCTGGGAAAAATCTTTTTATCAAACATTTCTGATAATTTTCTGATATCCAAATATATAGAAAACCAACATAAACATAAGAACTATTTCTCAATAGATAAAAATGGGGAAAATATGAACTAGTCTCAAGAATCACAAACTAATAGCAACAATATGATGGGAGGATCTGGGTTCAAATCTGACCTCAAATACTTCGTTGCCATATGACCCTCAGCAAGTCACTTAACCCCAATTGCCAAACCCTTCCAATCCTTCTGCTTTAGTATCTATACTTAGTATCAATTCTAAGATAAAAGGTAAAGATTTTAGAAAAATAACAATAATAAGAATG
Organism: Monodelphis domestica; assembly: GCF_027887165.1. Classification (NCBI taxonomy): domain Eukaryota; kingdom Metazoa; phylum Chordata; class Mammalia; order Didelphimorphia; family Didelphidae; genus Monodelphis; species Monodelphis domestica. The sequence continues at coordinate 266,461,866 of NC_077233.1, read as the reverse complement.
ATTCTTCCAATCACTAATAATAATAATCACCTAATACCCAGAAAATTAACAAAAATAAACAGAGATCATAATAATCCATATCAGAGGGGTTGTGTGAAGAAAGGTATGAGATTATGAACTAATTCAGAATGAAGTTAGCCATTCTAGGAAAACATACATGATGACTACTACCACGTAAATGAAAAAAAAAAACTACCAGAAAATAATAGATAAATTGATATTATATAAACCAAAATTGGCTTCAAAGAGGAGGTAGAGAATATAACTCTTTTCTTTTTAGATATGGGTATGAGTATAACATGCAATGTAGAGTGTCAGACTTTGTTTATGTGTTGGTTAGTTTTGTTGAATTATTTTCCCCTCTTTTATTCTTTGTTTTTAAGAATGTCTCTCTGAGAGGCAAGTAGGGAAGGAAATATCAGGAAATGTGGATAACAATTTTTAAAAATCAATTTAAAATTTTAAAGGAAAATATCTGTAATTTTGTTCAATCAAGTAGCAAGCTAAAGAGAGAGCGGTATAAGTATAGAATTATAGCTATATGCATATAATGTTATTTTACAAAGGAGTTTGTCCTCCTTTTATGCAATAATTACAATATAAACTTTTGAAGGCAAGGGCCCTAGAAACTGGAGAATCAGGAAGTTTCAAGTAAGATATTTCTTGTGAGTTTCGAAGTAAACAAGAGATTTTAACATTATATTCACATACACTTTGGCCTTTCCCCCAACTAAAAGATATCTAATTTGCCTTTAATTTTTGACTGTAAAAAAAAAAGACACCATAAATATTTTTATATTTATGCAGCCCTTCTTTTTATCTTTTTACTACTAATCAGTTATATGCCTACAAGTGGAATTTCTGGGTCAGAATCTATGAACATTTTAATCATTTAAATTCCAAATAACTTTCTAAAATAGTTGTATCAATTAAGAGGCTATTTTATTTTTAGTGATGGAGGACACAGGTAATTTATCTTATTTTATTTAATTAGATGATTTAGAATAATTTCCCATGGTTACAAGACTCATGTTCTTTCCCTCCCCTCCCCTCACCCACTTCCCATATATGATGCACAATTCCACTGGGTTTAACTTGTGCCATCAATCAACAACCATTTCCTTATTATTAGCATTTGCACTAGGGTGATCTTTTAGAGTCCACTTTCCCAGTCAAAGCCCCACTGACCCATGTGATCAAGTGGTTGTTTTTCTTCTGTGTTTCTTTTCCCACAGTTCTTCCTCTGTATGTGGATAGAGTTCTTTCTCATATGTTCCTCCAAATAGTTCTGGATCATTGCACTGCTACTAGTACAGAAGTCCTTGACATTTGATTGTACCACAGTGCATCAGTCTCTGTGTACAATGTTTTCCTGGATCTGCTCCACTCACTCTGCATCACTTCCTGGAGGTCATTCCAGTCTCCATGGAATTCCTCAACTTTATTATTCCTTTTAGTACAATAGTATTCCATCACCAACATATACCACAATTTGTTCAGCCATTCCCCAATTGAAGGGCATCCCCTCATTTTCCACTTTTTTGCCACCACAAACTGTGTGGCTAGGAATATTCTTGTACAAGTGTTTTTTTCTTATTAGCTCTTTGGGGTACAAGACCAGCAGTGATATGGCTGGATCAAAGGGCAGACAGTCTTTTAGTGACTTTTGGGCATAGTTCCAAATTGCCTTCAAGAATGGTTGGATCAGTTCACAACTCCACAAGCAATGCATTGATGTCCCAGTTTTGCCACATCCCCTCCAACATTCACTTTCCTTTGCTGTCATGCTGGCCAATCTGCTAGGTGTGAGGTGGTACCTCAGAGTTGTTTTGATTTGTATTTCTCTCATTATAAGAGATTTAGAATATTTTTTCATGTGCTTATTAATAGTTTTGATTTATTTATCTTAAAATTGCCTATTCATGCCCCTTGCCCATTTATCAATTGCGGAATAGCTTGATTTTTTTGTACAATTGATTTAATTTCTTATAAATTTTTGTGATTAGACCTTTGTCAGAGGTTTTTGTTATAAAGATTGTTTCCCAATTTGTTGCTTCCCTTCTAATTTTGACTGCATTGGTTTTATTTGTACAAAAACTTTTTAACTTAATGTAATCAAAATTATCTGTTTTGCATTTTGTAACTTTAATCTTGCTTGGTCTTAAAATCTTTCCTTTCCTAAATATCGGGCAAGTATACTATTCTGTGTTCACCCAATTTACTTATTGTTTCCTTCTTTATGTTGAAGTCATTCACCCATTCTGAGTTTATCTTGGTATAGGGTGTGAGATGTTGATCTAAACCTCATCTCTTCCATACTGTTTTCCAATTTTCCCAGCAGTTTTTGTCAAATAGTGGATTTTTTGTCCCAAAAGCTGGGATCTTTGGGTTTATCATAGACTGTCTTACTGAGGTCACTTACCCCTTGTCTATTCCACTGGTCCTCCCTTCTGTCTCTTAGCCAGTACCATATTGTTTTGATGATCACTGCTTTATAGTACAGTTTAAGATCTGGTACTGCTAGGCCACCTTCCTTTGCATTTTTTTTTTCATTATTTCCCTTGATATTCTTGATCTTTTGTTCTTCCAAATAAACTTTGTTATTGTTTTTTTCTAATTCTATTAAAAAGCTTTTTGGTAGTTTGATTGGTATGGCCCCAAATAAGTAAATTAGTTTGCATAGGATTGTCATTTTTATTATGTTAGCTCATCCTACCCATGAACAATTAATTTTTTCCAATTATTTAGATCGTTTTAATTGTATGGAGAGAGTTTTGTAGTTGTGTTCATATAGTTCCTGCATTTGTCTTGGCAGATAGATTACTAAGTATTTTATACTGTCTGTGGTGATTTTAAAGGGAATTTCTTGTTCTAACTCTTGCTGCTGGGATGAGTTGGAAGTATATAGAAATGCTGATGATTTATGTGGGTTTTTGTAGCTAGCAATGGAGAGAACATTAGATACTAACTAAAGGTTACAATAAGAGAAGGGATAATAGCAGAGTCAATATTTTGGAAAAGATGGGAGAGAATGGATTCAAGAGTGAATGTCAAGGGTTTGACCTTGACAAAGGTCTCCTTCTTTATCAGAAATTGGAGCAAAGGAAGAAAGAATGAAAGATAATTCAAAGAGATTATTAGATGAGAAGAGGAAAAAAGAAACATCAGAGAATAGTCTTTGTTTTCTTTGTGAAATGTGAGCTGAGATCTTTACATGTGAAGGTGAAGGGAAGGTTATATGGTTTTTAAAGAGGGAAGAGGCTGTTTGGAACAACTATGCCAGTAAGTGGTGTAGAATCAGTTAGGAAGAATAGAGGAACAATAAAATAAGTGAAGGATAACTAGAAAGAATAAAAGATTTTCCTGGATGTAGTGTAGGACCAGTTTTGATTAGATAAAACAAATTTGCAGTATATCCAATCAGCTTAGTTGCATGATTTTCTTTTGCTCCATTAAGCAGCTTACAAATAAAAGTGGAAGAATATGATGATAAGAATAATTCAAGGTTGGGATTTGGCAAATCATGAGAAGTTATAGGACAAGGGAATAAGGGATTCAAGAGGAAAAGACGCTGAAGAGTTGACCTAGTCAATCAAAGGGTCAAACCTGGGAAGGGAAACATATAAACAGAGTGGGGATGATGGCCTGGGAAATTACTCTAAAAAGCAGGAACCAGAGATCACAGAAAGAATGTCAAATAGGTTTAGAGAAATAGGCTTATGGAAAAAATGGAATGATCAGAAGTTATGATCTGATAAGGAAATTTTAATGATCTTGATGATGGAAGTAGAAGGTGATGTTGAGATTAAGGTTATGGCATTGTATTGGTGGGGCAGAGAGGAAAAGATCATGAAAGCTGAGTAGATTAGGGAACTGGAAGACAAGAGTGCTTTAGATAAAGTTAACATGCATGTTGAAATATGCCAGCTTAAGGTAGGAGTTGGAGTTATGACAAAGACTGTGAGTCAGGTCCCAAACTCCTTGGGAATGGAGAGAGAATGACTCTGGAAGGTGGTACATAACAACCACCTCAATTTGGATTGATGCTTCTATCTTTTATTAAGTGAATCTCAAAGGAGAAATTGTTGAGTGAAAACAGAAGAGGGAAAGTCTGATTATTGTATCGGGGAGCAAGGACTACTCCACTCCCTTCAAAGTCCAGTGTGTCATAGAGTAAAGGATTTCATCACATTTGAAAAGGATGTCCACACATCTGCTATCATAGAAGGGGAAAAAGGTCCTTTTCAGAGCCAGAAGATTGAAGAAGTATATGAGGAAGAAGTAAAAAATGAAGGGAAGTATATTCATATTATGGAGCAGGAAGTCTTGAAGCAATAATAAAAGGTGAGAAGAAGAGCAATCATTGTGTCACAGAATCATGTGTCTAGAGTCAGATGGATTAGGATTGAATTAAATGGGAATGAGAAAATTGGGCTTGGTTGGAGGTAGGTCAGGGGGAGGGGTGTAGTATTTCCTCTTAGGAAGTTGAGGATTCAGTATCATCAGGATTGAGAGAGTAAGAATGGGCAGGAGGTTTTAACCATAAGGGGAAAATTTGGATAAGGAAGCTTCAGTAGTACTTCAATGATCACGTGGATTCTGCTCAATGGGCAAAAAAATTCTATCCATGATAGTCTAGTCTTAAATGTGGCATGGAGATGGTCTGGGGTTTTTGTGTCTCTACTGGGTTATTGTACCTGTCTAACTAGTCAGTGATGTAACTCAAATGATGACCCATCTTTTGATCATAGGGTTCTTTCTACTATACCACTTTCCACTTGATCAAAATATTAGTAATTCCCATAAATTACATATATAACGCTACTAAAATGTATATCTAAATATATCCTGTAAAATATTAGGAAATTTCTTGACTTTTATAAGTCTGGCTCTAGCATACAAATAAAACATTAATTTATTTCTTCAAAGTACATTATTTTTAAGACAGTTTCTATGTCACACTCTTTTCATTTCATTTCATGTGTCAAGGTTGTATTGATGACATTAAAACCTTAACTTGAACTTGAAATTCAATACTAATTGTTCCACTTCAGACTTTTAGATACTGATCTAATTCACTTATTTCTCGTGAAACAAAGCCTTTAGCAATAGGGTTTTTGTGATTTATCAGTAATCTGGCAAAACTATTTGAAAATCCATGTAAGAAGAATTTGATACCCTTTTAGGATCTAATCATGCTAACCACTATTAATTAAGTGTGTGTGTGTGTGTGTGTGTGTGTGTGTGTGTGTGTACCTAGCATTGTGCTAAGGGGAGAGGAGAGGATCCAAAAATAAAGTAATGTAACATGGTGCCTGCCTCCAGATTCCCAGCATGATTATAATAGTTCAGAGTCCTAAATTAGGAAAATTCTAATATGCAAAAAGAAGTTTGGCTTTCTCCCTTCACTTAAAATTTGGAGTGTCTCTAGATAATGGTTGGTTAGATAGTTACTATTATTTTTCCATATATATGAGAAGACTGAGTCACAGTTAAGTGGCTTGCTAATTAGGGGTTACTCAGCTAGTAAGTCTGAAGCAGGATTTGAACTGAGATCTTCTTGAATTTATTTTCAGCACTATATTCACTACACTACTTCAGTGCCTCACACAAGTAAAAAAAAAAACAATACATTGGTGATTTCATTCTTCTTCAACTTTCTCACCTAACAATTCTCTTTTTACATCTACCCAACACCAATAGATGTCTGTGAAACCCAAAACAATGACTAGGAAACCATTGTAAAAGAAATGCTGCTTATAACTTCGTCTTGGCCATCCAAAATTGCTTTCCCAGATTGAATATGTTATTTGTATATGTGTATGTTGCTTTTGTATTTATTAATGCAATCTATATGATATATTCTCTTCTAATTGGATATATTAGATGCCCATTGAAATTTGGGAAATATGTAATACTTTTGATCTGTCTTTTCTGGGCTTAATTACTACATAAAAGCTAAAACAGATTATTTCAATGGAATCGTATTTCATATATGTTGGAATGGTTTCTGTTTTTCCCTCATGGCTTCTTGCCAATTATTCTTAAGGGAAAAAAATAAGAGAAGAATGGGTGACAACAAATTATCCAGACAAAGCAATAAAAATATGGTACATAAGGTATCCCTGATGTTACACACGCACCCTAAATGGTATTGGATGTGAAATATCAGCAATAAAATGGAAAAGGGATTCAGAATCAAAGACTTGGGTTTGGATACTGTTTTGGGTTATAGACTACTGTGTGATATTGAAGAGTTATTTTCCTTTTCGTTACCTCAGTTTCTTTATCTTAAAAATGAAAGAATCAGACTAGATGGCTTCCTTGATTGTTTCCACCTCACTATGATTTCATACTTCCTATTTCACAATATTGTGAAATATATAAGAGATAAAAAACTCATTCTAAAAGGCAGAATACAACTTATAAAATGGAAGGTGAATGAACAAATGCCAGAGGACTCATGAACAAATCAAGTGGCCTAAAGGGACACGCTGGTGACCAGGAAGTGACATTGCCAAATGAAAGCAGAATCTTGATACAGCTGGTCCCACAAATAAGCAGACTACACATAAGGCTATAGCAATGACCATCATAAATCCTGATGACCCTGAGGAAGGATAGGCTTAGCCTCTTAATGATGACCACCTAGGATGGATATATAATCCAAAATTTAATTTACCTTAGCTTTTCCATATGGCTAGAAGGGAAGGCAATAGAAGAGAAGCATCTATTATGCAGTTATGGCACATCAATAATGATCTTATATTTATATTAGATCTTCCATCTAGTTATTTTTCTAATAAATGTTCATGTTAATGTCAGAAGTAGGTTCTTTCCTCTACTTAAGGCTGATGATGTGATCTAAATCCGATGGACTTGAGGGAATGAGATTGCTGTTTGTTATTTCCACAAACATCTACCATGTGGTTACCATCATTGAATTCCTAGGGTAAATGGAGCACTTTACCAGCAAGCAGGACATTTGTCCTAGTGAAAGGGGAGTGAAATATTTTCTCTAGGGCATTTTCCAATTAAAATGAAGTTTCTTCATAGGGAATTTCATCATTGACTGGCTGTAGCTCCCTGGAGTTCTGATTTCTCAGACAGCCAGAATGCCTTCATAGCCTTCAACCATGATATTGTTGGCATGGTCTTTGAGTTTCCACTTTTAGAATTTCATATTGCTTTCCAAAAATTCTGCTTTTTTCCCACTCACTAGTAAGGCAGCTTCCATTTAGATTCTATTTTTAAAACTGGTGACATTTATGACTGGGTAGAAAGAAACAGTCTTTCAAAATTCCCTCCTTTAGGACATTGAAGCTCTGTGACGTGCTATTCTTAAATACGGTTCTTTTAAAAAGGTAACGTACCCAGTAGGATAGCTCAGTGCCATTTGGGGAAACATAATCAGGGTTTTCTATAGATTCCGCAGTCTCCTCTAAGGACTTCCTAATCAGTTATCAGTGTGTACTGTTCACCAGTCATAAGGATTACAGGATTATACATACTGCCTATCCAAATAGTAACAGAGTTAGGCACCGTGTCCTCATGCAGCATTGCTGTCTTTTGTTAATAGCATAACATTTGCTTAAAGTGATTCAGCATGTATTCTTCTAAAACTATGACAGAGGCACAAAGATGGGCCAGACTAGGAATTTCATCAGCATAGGGAGCTGCAGGTGAGGAACTTCCTTTATCAATGTAGACTGGCACCTTTCCTGAAAGGTATTAAAGTGTTGCCTGGGATATAGAGAGGTTGAGTACCTTGCCTAGAATCCTGTGGCCAGAATGGGAAGGAATTGAATGGAAAAGCCTTTATTAAAGACTTACTCTGTTGTTCCCATGCCCACAATAATGCCTCATGCTTTCCCTGGCTTCCTTTAAGTGTTACCTAAAATCCCATCTTTGCTACAAAGACTTTCCCAGTCTCCCTTCATGCTAGTGCCTTCCTTCTGAGATGATCTCCAGTGTATCTTGCTTGTAGACAGTTGTTTGCTTGTTGTCTCCTCTATTAGACTGATGAGCTCCTTGAGGATGGGGACTGTTTTTTGTTTTTGTTTTGCTTTGCTTTATCCTCAGTGCCTAATATAGTACCTGGCACATAGTAAGTGCTTACTAAATGCTTGTAGACTTGACTTGATTTTCAAATTTCCCTCCTCAGGACATTGAGGTTCTGTAAGATTGTCCTATTCTTAAACATAGTTCTTTTTAAAAATAACCTACCCAATAGGATAGTTCAGTGCAGCCTGGAGAAATTCAAGCAAGCTTTTCTATAGCCTCCATAGTTTCCTCCAGAACTCCCTAATCATTTGACTTATTGATGATGTTCCAAACATTTAGCTAAATACTGGGGATACACATAAAAAGAGTTTCTGCACTCATGGAATTAATTCTAATTCAAGCTTCATTTTATGTAAAATATGGATGTTTGCTTACATAATGGAGTAGTGATGAGTAAGGCACTTAATCAGCGATGAAATATGACATTATTATTGTTACTTTATTCTTTTCTATGCACCCACTCCAATTTATCCAGATCTCCTGTACCAAATCTATATGCGAGATGATACTTAAGAGAGAACAAAATTAGAAAGGCTGCAGGAGATAACTAAGGGCAAATGGAAAACATTTTCAAAGTCTTTGTTCAAATAATATTGATTTAAATTTAAGATTACTGGAGAGGAGGACTACATATTTCATTGTTCTCACATTTCTTAAAGGAAAGGAATACTGTATACAATTTCTTCTGGTATGTGAGGTCTCATAGTTTTTTCATTGGACATAGTGTTTTCATACAGATATTTCCTCACCTCTGTACTGTCCTTAGGTTGCCAAAGCCTTCAACAAAGCTCTGTGAACGTATTCAAGTTCAAACATTCAATTCTCTTCTTGTTAAGCATCCTGACAGCATAGTTATTCATTTGCATATTTATGTGTGATCAGCCAGTGGTATTCAGGATCAGAATGATATACGCCCAAAGCTTTGGGATTCATAGTTCAAAGCTAAAATTCAGAGTATTATATTTGGCTTTACAATTGTAATACAGAGTATAAAATTTTACAGTATTTCCCAAGTTATTAGAGAATTTCATTTTTTAATGGGGCTTTTTCCCTTTATGTCTCTCCTTTATGTATTTTCTTTCCTCATTAGAATGTAAGCTTCTTGAAAACAGAAGTTGTCTCACTTGCTTAATTTTTATTCTCAATGCTTAGCACAGGATTTGATACACATGAAATATTAAACCATAGATTCTTAATTCACATATGAAAAGATTTAGCTGCAGAATGGATTGAAAGGACAAGTGATTCTTAGATCATGACTGGAATTCCGATCAATAAAATTTCAAAAGCCAACACTTGGGAGTTAAGAGAACCAATCAAACAGGTAAATGACAAAGCAAGTATGTCATCAAATAATTGGAAATGTTTAATTGATGATACCCACTCAAATTCACCCAGTGTGAGTGATCATGTATCTGTCCAGATTGTTGGGAAGGGATAGCAATCAGAGAGGGACAATGTCCTGCTTTATCTGTAGTAGGTGTGGATGAGCCTCAAGCCTTTAGAACTTATCCAAGGTCTGATGGGAACTGAACAATGAGCAAGAGGGGTAGGAGAAAAGAAGTGCCTGAATGACTATCGATAAGCTGCAACTGGAGAGTATGTTCCTACCTGCCTCTCTAGGCAGTCATTGAGATCTGAGCAAGGTAGACAAAGGTCCCTCATGTTGCAGAGGCAAGACTTGAACACATTCCTGACTCATGTCAGCTGACCTCTCTCCATTATGTCATTCAGTCTTATCCTAATATGTAATAATATCAAATTCAGAAACTCCACTGTTTGTAGGATATACCAGAGCCTTCATTCCTCCAAACACAGGCTTTGAGAACACAGTATCTCCTCCGTGAAATAGAACTATGATCATTTGCTGTACAGTTAACATAGCAATATATTATTCTACTTGCAATAATAATCTTGTATCTGTTACCATGTTACCTTCAAAATGTATTTTCCAAAGTACAATTCAAAATTCTTAGGATATTTAAACCATAAACCTAAGCAAAAAGAATGTACTTAAGAAATAAAACAATACTAAAGAATTAGGAAATGCTATGGACCCGCCTTGCATTCTGCACTGAGGAGAATGGGAAGTAGTGAAGAAGAAAAGGGAAGAAAGAGTCTTTTTCAAACCTAAAAATCCAAAAGAGATTATTTTCATGAAAATTTATGTTTATCCATCCATCCTCTATATAGTCTATTTAATTCCCACTTGAAACAATTTCCTCAAACCCATATACCTTTGAGAGGGTTCAGAGCAAAGATTATGTATTTATTCTCTTTTTATTTCCTTCATCTCTGGTACTTAGAATTTTCCTGAGAAGTAATCCAAAAGGGTCATTCCTTAAAAATTAAGTGAGTTAAATTCAGATTCATTAACTATTGAGGTAACTAGGCAGTACATAGAACTTTGAACATCAAAAAAAATGAAGATCTAAAGTTAAAATTCTACTTCAAACACTTGCGCTGGATAAGTCACTTCTCTCAATTTTAGGCAATAATAACGTCCACCTCCCAAGGTTCTTGTAAGGATCAAATGAGATAACATTTGTAAAGCACTTTGCAAAACTTAAAATGCCAGCTATTAAGCCATCCCTCATCTGAACAAAAATTGAAATAAGAAACCTGTTGGGAAGTTCCCACAGCTCTAGGGTGTCCCTTTTCTTCTGCATGTAGGCTTCTTATCTAAGCAAAAACAGTTAATCTCTGCATAGCCATAGTGTGTAGAGCCTTTTGGTGAGGAGACACAATTAACAGACTTTGATATTAACAAGCTTAGGTTCTCTGGGTGAATCTCAGATCCAATTTGGGTATTTAATTATTCTGAAAAGTTCAAAACTGATTGTCTCTATCAGTCTGTCTCTGTTTCTTTCTCCATCCCTCTTTACGCGTGCGCACAAACACACACACACGTATCATTCAAGTCTACTCTAATTCTCTATAAGTCCATGGTCAGCTTCTCTTAAAACTTTCTTTTATGTTAATGTAATGCCATACTTTTTCACTCAATATTTTGGTATTAAATGACCGAGTATCCAAATTAATTTATTAACATTTATATTAATTATATTAATTAATTAGAGAAGATTTTAAGAAAGGGAGAATTCTAGCTCTTTTTTCTAGCTATGCTTTTTAAAAGACTTTTCATACCCTATAGATCTAAAGTTCAGGGATGTTAGGTTTTATTTGGGTGAGTACTCTCTCCTCTAATATAAATCACTACCCTTACTTTCCATGGATTGTTTAATGATTTGCTGTGGTCTGTTATATTTAAAATAGTTTTGAGCATTAAATAGTTGTAGATAAGAGAGTGGGAGCCATAAACTGTGATAATTAAAATGTTTGGGAGCAAGGGAAATATATATATCAATTATAACCGCTGAAATATGTTTTCTACTGTGTCTTGGGTTTATATAAATATAAGATGGTCGCCAGGGAATATATTCCCAATTTATGAATATGCCCAAGTCAACTGGATTTTATAGAGAATTTTAATTTATAATACACTGATTAATCAATAGAAAAAGAGAGAAAGTAAGAAAGGAATAAGAATGAAGGGCCTCAAGCCAATAAGGCCTAGACCTTAGTCCTAAGAGATAAATCAGTCAGTTGGTTTTATCACTCACCTAAGATCTCTCTAGGTAAGGCTTCTTATGCCAACCTCAGGCTCCACCTTCAAGAGAGCCTCCTTTCAAGAAATGTTTCCAGAGAATTCTCCTCCTGACTCCTCCTGAGTTCTCCTTCCACAGCCTCCTTCAAGACCTCTCCAGGAGCTCTCCCTCCAGGACCTCTCTCCTCTCAGACCTCCTTCAGAGCATCCCCCTTCTCTCAGTCCTCAGACCCCGCTATCTTTAAGCAAACAATCTAAGTTCCCTCCCTTCAGTTCTCACATCTACCAATCACTGTCCATGTCTCCCCTGTGCCAATGGTGGCTCTAGCTTAACCCAGGACCGCCCAGAGGTTTGTCCCCTTTGCACATGTCTGTTGAAGGTCATATTCTCAAATAATTAAATCTTGATCTTTGCTGCAGCCCTTCCTAAATCCTGTTACTCTGAGTAGGGTGGAGATTGTAGTTTCCAAGACCTGGTTCTGTCATTCCAAGTATCTCTATTGTATCAATTCTAAAATCAATCATAACTCAAAGAACTTCCTGTTCTATGCTTAAGCATAGGTCAAAGCCCTTTCCATTGTTTAGCAAAAGGTTTCTGTCCTAAAGTAATCTTAAGTAGGGAGGAGAAGGATCCTCCCATGCCAAGGAGTTTCATATTCCAATAGAGTTCTTACTATCAGTAGGAAATTTTTTAAAGTATGAAATTTCCCAATGGGGAAATTTCCAACATTCATAAGTCTAAGAAATTTTAAGGTTTACAGGTCTAAAACATTCATTTCCTGGTGCCCATCCTTTTGGTAAAGAGCCATGCAGAACTTGGAGAGGCTGATGCTTGGATGACAGACACACAATCCCTTGCTAAGCTCATACTAGAATCATTCTTGGAATGATGGAACCTTCCAGAGCTTGTATTCCTCTAGCAAAGGCTCTGAGAACTGAAGATTATTCACATGCCACACTGAGGGATAACAATTGGGATTTTGGTGAGCACTTGATTTTCTACAAATATTTATTCCCAATAATACATTATTCTATATTCAAAAATAATCTTATATCCACATTACTTTTTAGGGAGGAACACATTTTGGGAGAGTATTTAATCCATAAATTTAAATTAAAAAAATATGCTCAAGCACTAGAAAATAAGTACTGTTGAAGGGTATGTCTACCCCCTCTGCCTAAGATGGGAATAAGGATGTTAAGTGTAATTCCTTCACTAATTTATTGTTTCACAACCTTTTTTGTCCCTTTCTCTTTATACAATACTCCATTCAGGCATAAGGGTGAACTCAAGTTCAATAAATGACAGGTTTTGAAGTGCTTTGAAATTCTGGAGAATTTATTGCATAGAGCACTAAACTTGGAGTCCATCAGGAATATAAGTTCAAAACTTACCTTCGATACTCTCTTGCTGTGTGAACCTGGGCATATTATTTAAACTTTCTTAGCCTCTCTTTCCTCATCTATAAAATGATGACAATAAGATCACCTATATATAAGGATCAAATAAAAAATATAAAAATATATAAAATGCCTTGCAAATTTTATTCTATATAAAAGTTAGTATTAGCATCTGTGCATATTATAGTAATAATATTCATTTAAAAGTTTTTATATTGCAAAGATTTTTACTTAATATTGAGTCTCTGTGGACTGCCTATTTTCTAATAATCCATATTCTTAAGAAGTAAAGAATTTATGGCCTGATCCTAAAAGATTTAAAAATGCATTTTGAGGCTAAATGTATTTGTTGTTAGTCTTACTCATAGTGGGGACTGGTTAATAGTTGCCCCAATTAACAACTGATGGCCATAGGGTTATGTGATTATTTCTGCTTTTTTATGGCACTGACAACACTCTCAGCACAATACAGATGAAAGAAAAATGCATTCTTTTAAGGTTTTAAGCCTTAAAATGCAAAAGACAAAATTGAAAAGTGAGAGTATTGAAATTCCTGAAGTAGCAAGTGGTGGTGGGAATTGAGTGTACCACACTAACTCCATCAGGTGACTCAATTCTGGAACTAGCTCAGCTCCCTTTCTAATCATATATAGGTCTAGTCCAATTTCTGTCCTGTGGGGAAATTTAATTCAATTGTGAGAATTGTGAGAGGACTTTGTTACATTCTTTGATATCAGCCCTGCATGGTTGGAAATCTGGACTACATCTACTTGATGCTTAGAGATCCTTAACTATAGATCTAAGTTATGCTGATCAAAAACCCAATCAGATCCTAAAATTCATGTAAGGAGTTTTCCCATAATTATATATCTCAAGCAACTCATATTAGCTGAAAACTAGCCCCATAGTGATCAATCAGATGTTATTTCCATATTCCTTTATTTGTTCCCCAATACTTGGGAGTGAGATACCTCTTTCTTATTTCAGGGAATTACACCTGTTCACTCTTCTCATTGCAACTTAGAAAGTCTCAATCTTTTCTCCAGTTAGAAATCAGATTACCCAATTTCAATATTTTTGTTAACTTTTTTCTTTAAATTAATTCTTCTTATTCAACTAATTATTTTTAAAATAAAAAAAAATATCTCTCTCCTGTATTCAAGGTCCAGCTGGGGAAGGCTATTGTTCCTGGTTTGTTGGGCAATTGGCAAACATTGCTTAATAAACCAATATAGTTAGAACTAGAATCTTTGTTTCTTCAGTCATTTCATTTTTCATTCTCAACAAAAGGTAGGGACATGAGTAAGTCTTTGGATTTGGTGACTTCTTTGCATACTTTAAAAAGATTATCCATAATCATGGTTGTCCTTGACTTAAAGATGTTGCCTATCATGTTTATGTGACAAAAGGTGCTGTATAATATAGTGGTTGTGTTTTTTTTTATTTTGAATGCCTTAATGCTTTAACTTTTTCCTTTAAATTCTTCTATACTAAAGCAATTTGTAATAGTTTTAGAGCAATAAAATATTGTGAGTATGAAGGTCTACTAATCCTTACCTTTGGAATAATGGGAGAGGAAGCACTGGGTAAAGTATAATAGATTGGAGTCAAAGGACATCATTTTAAATCCTAGTTTTATTCATTCTTCTCTGTGTTACCTTGGGTCATTGTTTTATTTCTTTAATTTTGTTTCTTCATCTGAAAAACTGGAGTAGAATTTTATATAAAATAGTCAGTAAAGAACATTTTAGCTCTAAATCAACTATACTCTTGCTACCTGTCCCTCCCTGTCAGTCAATTAACATTTATCTAGCACCTAGCATGGGTCCAGCACTGTGCAAAAAGCTAGAGATACAAAGAAAAGCAGAATTGATTAATCAGTTAATTAATAAGTCCCTGATCTCAGAGAGCTTTCAGTATAAAGGGGGAGACATCATGAAAACAATAATGTAGATATAAACAAGATGGATGATATAATCAACAGAGGCAAAACACTAGAATTAAGAGGGATTGTGAAAAGTGAAAGTGGGATTTAAACAGGGGCTAAGGAAGTAAGGGAAGTCAATAGGTAGAAATTTGAAAGAAGACTTTTATAAGGATGGGGGACAGGAAAGAGGGGGGAAGAAAGGAGAAAGGAAGGAAGGAAGGAAGGAAGGAAGGAAGGAAGGAAGGAAGGAAGGAAGGAAGGAAGGAAGGAAGGAAGGAAGGAAGGAAGGAAGGAAGGAAGGAAGGAAGGAAGGAAGGAAGGAAGGAAGGAAGGAAGGAAGGAAGGAAGGAAGGAAGGAAGGAAGGAAGGAAGGAAGGAAGGAAGGAAGGAATGAAAGGAGCCAATCCAAGATGAGTTTTTCACATTAACATTCTGAGAAAAGTCTCAAACTTCTCATGAGTCAAATGAATTACTAGTATAGATTCCATCTACACCTCCCACCCATTCTTTGACACCCTTTCTTTGGGTGTTATCAAGCTAATATTAAGCAGAAAATAAATATTTGTCTTTTGAGAGCTGAGCCCACAGTCTCCCAAAGTTGGGGGGTCTTTCTGACTAGGTGGAGCAGTCAGGTTTAAAAATGAAGAGGTGAGAGACAGCTGAGTGTTCTCACTCATGTGAGTGTCATTCAGTGTTCTGCATTTCTACGAGGTTTGGTCTATTTTATAGCTTCATTAAGTACATGCTTTTCTGACACACAATCATTTTTCAACATACATGTTTCCATAGAGCCTAACAACAGACATGAAGCTTAAGGAGATAGTCAACAAAACATTGTTGCTAAGTGCATTGTCAGAGGGTAGAATCAACATGACCCAGATATAGGTTGGGGAATTTGGAGCACAGATTTGCCAGAAGTTTTTATGCCTAGAAAAGAGCGTCCTATCTATGTGGGTATATAAGAATCCTTAAGTTTAATTTTGTAAGTGGGATCTTCTGGTAATATTCTGGGGGGATAGAATGGGACATCTGCAACCCTGCAAGCATGTTGCTCTCATCTATTTTCCCTGAGGCTAAGTAAGAATAATAATCATAGCAATTCCAATAATGAGGAGATGTTAATAAGGAAAGTCACTTAGAGGGATTTCAGTGGATGTTTCCATCCTTCCTAAGTGTTGCTTTGCAGTCCCCAGTTTCCATGTGTGACCATGTCAAAGAGCATGGTCTTCGATGGCTCCTGGCATCTGTCTACAAATAAGCAAATTGAATTCTACATAGAATGTCCAAGAATCCATGAGATTATTTGAGGAGGACCCTGAGAAATTAATAGGGAACTGGAATACATCTCTCCTATCCAGAGGGAGAAGAAAGTCCTCAAGTCAGAACAATGTGTAGCCTTCTTTCACAGGCAGCCCAGCAAGACCATTGTGGTTCAAGGGTTGAGAAGATTAGCCAGACACTGCTAGAGAGCTGATTGGTGAGAGCTAAAGATCTATTACTGAAGTAGTCATCAAAATTCTTTGTTTCCACTTTGTTTTAGCCCAAAGTCATCTATTCTCCATTTAGCTGGCTACTGATTCACATTCTGTTCCTTTTTACATGATGGGAAAAAACATCAAAAAAGAGACAAGCTAATTATCCTTCTAGACTGCCAGTTAAAAAGTGGTTGGCATTGGTCTTGTTTCTGTAGCACCATATTTAGGCCAATTCCCTGCAGTTCAGAGAGTTTTCAGTTATATGGATTTTTGATAGTTGTGGACCCTAGAGAGAACATTCCCTTCCCAAGCCAAAAAGAGACTAGATCTATCAGAGGCCTGAGCCTGGATATCAGAATCCTTCTAGCTTAGTAGATTTTGAACTTCTTGGTGACAGAGCAGGAGAGAAAACTGCCAGAGAGACATAAGAGGCAAAAGAGTTAGAGAGTGAAGGGAGAAATCTATGACAATCAGAAATAGACTTTGATCATAAGAGGTTTAGGTCCTGTGGCTGAACTTCTGATCATGAAGAAACACAACTTGATTGAGAAGAATTGAATTGTTCTCCAAAGGTTTGGAAAAAACAGTAAAGGGCTGCAACTTCTCCTTCCTACACTTTTTGGGGAAAAAAAGTTTTTTACTCTGAATTTTTCTGTTTCTTAAACCTATTATAACATCTAATTTAATTCAAGGTTTCAAGTATTTCTTTCTTGATATAAAAATCCATGATTGATCAATCAACAAGCAATTTTAAGTGTTTCCTATGTATCAAGGACTGTAATAGGCACTGGGAATACAAATACAAAGAAATGTAATAATCTCTACTCTTCAAGAATTTATGTTTTAACATGAATATTATGATTACCTATCTGTCTATTGGTGAAGGAGAGAATAATGGAAGATACCACAGGCTAGCTGGGATCCACAGAAATAAAAATTAGTCAGAATATTAAATCTTGTACTGGTAAACATGAATTATTTACATGATGGGGACTAATAATCTGCATCTGCACTTGGATCCTATACTTGTGATTTTATTTATTTTTTTTTTACTAATTGTCCTAAAGAATGCACCATAACTATGGCTTTTCCTTTGAACTACTAGGCTAAATGAGCTCATCGTTGTAGCCAGGTGTGGCTAAATAGAAATGTGGGATCCTCAGATAAGACTCCAGATTGTAAAATGAATAGAAGGGTGAGTCCCAAAAGAAAGGATTTCTCTGAAACAGTCCAGTAAGATTAAAAAAAAAAAGAAAGAAAGAAACAAAAACCTTCATCTGAGAGGAATCAATTTCTCCCCTTTTTACTGTTGAGTGAGGGGTGAAATTAATGCTGATCCAAAACTTTGCTCCATAACCCCTAACAGATAGATTTCTCTGACTGTTAACCATGGTCAGCACATCATCCAAAGCACACATTCCACTCTAAGTTCATATACTATCTTACCCATTAGCTATAAAAAGTTGGTGAATACCAATATAAGTTAACATAAGGAGTGGCTGGGGGAAACTCTACACTAGTCAAAAGTCTTTGTTTTGATGGCCAAAGTAAAGGAATTTCTAGCAAACCTGTGATTCATATCAACATGCAACTACTTTACACCAACTTTAAAATTATGCAACTTTCAGTTACGAAATCAGCACTGAGACTTCAACTATTCTGTAGGCTAAAATGACATCTCATTGTATTTGGTATTTTAATCTGAAACTGTGTTTTTTATTCTGAGGTGGAGAAAAGATATATAGGATATGTTGAGAAATTCTGTGTAATACATGTAGTAGATATAACATATACAAGATGAAAAATCAAAGTTTTTAAATGAAGCTAAATCAGATTTATGTAAGGGAATTGACCCAGGATGTAATCATAGAAAGTACTTATAAAGAGGTGTTAAATTAAATGGAAAAATGAGGCTATGCCCAGTGACCCCTTTAGGAAGTAGTCCCTTGAATGGATTAGAAAGGGATCAGTGATAACCAATGATTTTCCATGCCCTCAGGTAATCCTAAAAAAACAAACAAACAAAAAATAGGATAGTTATAGAGGAGGTCAGTTCAAGATACCCTAGGAAGGAGCCAAACTCTAGTAAAGAGTTGGGAGAAACCCTGGCTAGCTGTATATGCAAAGCAGAAGTATGGATGGAGATAGCCACCCCAAGGATCAGGACCAGGAGACTGGGAAAAAGACTGGGGAGATGTGGACAAGAAAATTATTGAGATATCTGTTGTATTGTGAAACAGCCTCCTACCCACTCAGCTTCAAGACAACAGTTCTATACACCAGGGCTCCTTTATCCTCAGCAGATATGTTCCTAGACCTACATGGATGCCTGAAACCACAGAAATAAGCAAACGCCTGCTTGTTCACCTTGGCTAATGAATCAGTGGATTACCAAATTAGCAGACTTGCATGATAGCCTGTATGTACTCCCTTGGTGGGGTAATCATTGAAACCTATAAATTTGGTTGAGTTGGTTTTTTTTTAATTTTCCAAATTTTCCAGGGTTTTTTTTTTCATTTTTTTCCATGTTTAGTCATTTATCATTGAATCGGTAGATATTGAGACACAACTGTATATACTTCTCCCCCCTCAACTCTCTCCTTCATTAGAAACTGATGTCCTTTTCATTGGTAAGGAAAGTGTTTAATTCACCTTTTCTTGTTTTAAACACTTCTTTTAGCTTTATAAAACACTTAACCACAGACATTTGCTCCTCCTATTATAGTTTCCCATAACAGAGAAAGAATATTTCTACCAGGAAACCAACTAGGCATAGTCAGTCATAGGATATTTGTAGGATATATATAAATAACTGGACCATTCTAGTCATCATTCCTCCTTACCACTGCTAAATCTCCTTCTATAAGACAATCTTCCCACAAAAAGTAGCTTAAGTATAAAATTATTCAATTCAAGAAAACTAAAATAACATTTTTTTGTAATTATCCAGTTGGACTCAGTCAGGTAACTGGTTAGTAATTGGCTTTTAATTCTCTTCAAAGTAACTAATTTAATAAAAGTTAATTTTTAAAAAGAATGACATGTGGATATAGGTATAATTAACCTTACATTTGCTGTTATTAAAATTGTTCATGCTGCATTTAGAGTAATTGTGGAAAGGATAACTAGGACAAAATATTCTATTATTATTATGTTCTCTTCCCTTCAGACCAAAATTTATCTTTTAACTGTATATCCATTCATGCATACAAGAGGTACACAATGCTATTTGGTCTAGGAAAGCTCAATTACCACTTATTCCTTAAAGTAATGTAAATTTTACATAGCAAAATAAATCAATGAAAACAAAAGACTGTCCTTTATTATTTTTTCAAAAAATCATTACTTTTGCCTAGCAAAATCGATATGCAATATATATATATATATGTTTACTTATGTGCACGTAACATATCAGTGTTATATAACATTATATATATTTAATATATATAAATACAGAATTGGTCTTCTGATGATACGTCTCAATATAGAGAAGATAACTTTATTATGACGATAAAGAATAACTAAGTTCCTTCTATTTAATTCTATCAGACTTTAAGACCCAAGGAAGGCAGGAAGGAATGAAAGAAGAAAAAACATTTATTGAATGCCTATGATGTACCAGGAACTGAACTAAACTCTTTACAAATATAATAAAATTTGATTCTCACAATAACACAGGGAGTTGGGTGGGTGTTATTATTAACCTCATATTACAAATGAGAAAACCAAGATAAACAAAGGTTCAATAACCTAAACAGGGTCATCAGAAACTAGATTTGAATTCAGGTCTAGTAGTCATTTTAATAATCACAATAGTATATAGTGCTTTATTCATGATTCCTATATAGAACATAGTACAAGGATGGTTATCCCCATATTCTAAGGGTCAACAACTTGCCCCAGGTCATGAACTAGTAAGTAGCAGAGGTAAGATGCAAACTGTCTCTCCTGAGTACGAGTTGAGGGCTCACTATTCAATGCTACCTCTGGACACAAGCTGCATGCCAACTTGGCATCCTTTATCTCCTTTGGTTGTTCTCCATATCATCAGAATAAAACAAATAAAAGCACCTGCTTTGATATATTTGGACCTAAACTACATAATCAATTATTCTTTTTTGTTTCTTTGCTAAGAGCAAAATTAGCTTTTTCAAGTGTTTACTAAACTAATATTTGTCCAGATGCTGGACCAATCATGCAGTGAAACAAATGTTTGTTATTCAATGGAACAAGTATTTACAGTCTGATTTTTGAGCATAAAAGAGTCATAGCCGGAAAGGACTTTAGAGATCATCAAATCCAATGTTCTCCTTTTGCTAATGAGAAAATTAAAGGAAAGTAATATTAAATGACTTCCATAGGTCACACGGATACTAAGTAGGAGAGTCAGAATCAAAATCCATGTAGTCTGATCCTAGACTTAGCCCTCTTTCCATCATTCAATTTATAACTTGATCCAGTCAATTTAATGACAATGGATGGTCAATGTGATTATTTGCTCAGAAATCAAACTATGTATGTAAAACCCTAATTTTCTACTAACAGATTTGGGGGAAATTCTCACTTCCTTGAGTCACTGACTCAACTCAGATTTCCTGGAAATATATCTCACCCTTCTCAAAGGGTTGTCTCTGGGCTCCCTGACAAATGCTGAGCCTCACACAGCTCAAAGGGTAAAACAGTTTTTTTGTTTTTTATTATAAATTGTTTTGAAAAGACTCACATCTGAGTCACATGAAAACATGTTCCAGATCATTTATAACAGAATTTCAAATTGAAATAGCTCTGAGTTTTTAAACATACACTCTGAAAATTGGCAAAGATGCTTCCAAATAGAAAGAGTCAGTGTTGGAAGTTCTCTGGGAAGACAGGTGCACTATTGATGGATATGTGAACTGAACTAACCATTTTGTACAATAATTTGGGATCATACGAGAAAAACAATGAAATTATTCCTACGCTTTGATCTAGTGATCTAAGTATCCACCAACTTTTCCCAGTGTACACCAAACTTTCCAAATTCCAGTGCTTATCAAAATATTCATAATAATGATTTTGTGGTATCAAAGATATAGAAATAATATGGGTACATTTTAAAATTTAGTGGCAGGGCATAAATAATAGACTTTAGCTCAATCACAAGACTTGGTCCTTCACAAAGCACCAAAGGGATATTCTTCATTCAAAAAATTCACAATAAGAATTGGCAAACTGGGAGATTTCTGAAAACTGTATTACATAAATGTAATAGTTTATTATTGTGTGTTAAGAAATTCAAATAATAGGAATTCAGAGAAACATAGATGATTTATATGAACTGATGTAGAATTTAAAGATTAGAACCAAAAGAAAAATATATACAAAAACAACAATGTAAATGAAAAAAAAAACACTAAAAGGAAATGAAACCCTAAGTAATTAAAAAGCCAGTGAAGGTCCTGAAGAACTGTTTATGAAATATATCTCCTTCCACTTAACAGAAAGAAAAGGGTTACTGGGATAAAATATCCGAAGCATTATAGACATGATCTTTATGTTAGTTGCTTTTCCTTAATAGTTTTTTTTTTTCTTACGTTGGAGGCTTAAATTCCCAAGAAAAGATATATGGGTTTTTATCTAGAAAAGACTGTGATATCAAAAGCAAAAATTAGGAATGTGGTAGAAATATCACCAGTTTCAGAGTCATAGTCATGTGTTTATATCCCACTTTCGACAAGTTATAGAAGTGCTCTTCAGCAAGTAATCTAACCGTTAAGGACTTGGTTTTATCACCTGCAAAAAAATGAAAGAAAATGGCCTGCCTAAGATCCCTTCCAAATCTAAAATTAAGATCCTATGAAAACTTTAAAAAAAAAACTAATGGACTCAAAAATGACTCACATCTGAGCTCCTTAAATCTCAAAAGAACTCTCCTATGGAGTACAATCCTGCTTCTTTGTTAAGAAGAAGAGTTCTTAACAAATTTTTGATAATTCCTACCAAAACCTATGCCCTAAATGTTTAGGGTTCTGTAGATGTGACCAATTCAGAAGTATATCTATGATATCTTATATAGGTCATTGCCTACACCTGATTCACACACACACACACACACACACACAAATATATAAATCTTATTTAGACATAGTTGTTTGCATTTTGCCTCCCCCATTAAACCATGAGCTCCCTGAAAGCAAGGATTGAGTTGAAATTTGTTTTGTTTTATTGTTTCATTTTGATCTTTCTTTGTAATTCTCAGTGCTTGATAGGTAACATAAGCTCAATAAATGCTAGTTGGCTGACTGATCCCTTGCTCTAGTCTATCCAACACTTGTCAACAGTTTCTCCTCACATTTGTCTATTTTCTTTCAAAAGAAAATGCAATCAGCATATACTAGCCCTCCCAGGCAATTCCTATCTCCAATTATATTTTCTATCAGTCTTTGAAAAGTGGTAGGTATCTCTGAGATTCCTCAGGGCAGGGATTTGAACTAGTAAAAACCAGCTGAGCAGAAGAAAGCAGTCTTCTATTGATTATCGTCTGCCCAAAATCTATTAGTAGCCACTGTATAAATCCAACATCAAGATATACTGGCTGCCTAACAGACAATCTGAGGCATTAGCAGGTTTTGGCACAGTTTGCTTGTCCACGTTAGGTCTTTGGTGTAAATCCTATTCACCAGTGGGTGCCTGGCTTACCACTAGACTTAATATTTTCCTACTGGCTGGTCCTAGGCTTGCTGCCAATTGATGGAGATGATGCAGATGAAGCAGATGGACTGTTGTTCAATGTACTTTGGAACTGATGTCTTCTGACAATGTGAAACATAGATTGAAGTTAGGAGATCCTGGCACTTGTCTGCAGTATTGGTGGAAAGGATAACTTGACACAGGACACTCCAGCAGCCTTCTGGAAAGTATATCTACTGAAAGACCTTCATAGGAATTCAATCACCAGATGGACAGAGACATTTTTCCTCTGGTTCCCTGAGTAAAGAGAGTATTTTGCTTCAATGCATTTCATTAGTTCTGGACAATTATTCAAAAACAATATCATCAACTATTGATCAGAGAAGTAAGCTGATATAGAAATTAATGTAGAGAGCCTCATAGGTCTCAAGCTAAGGTCACATGTGATACAAGGGCAATCTTCTTGTCAATAGTTGATCTCCTACTTAGGTGGTTAAAGGCAGACCATCTGGTCATTAAAATGCCATCCTCAATCCTCATTTTAATTTCTCCTTTTTAAGATTCTCAATTTGCCTTTCTTTTCCCCAAAAAACTTGGGGTAAGGGGAATGGTAAAGATGCTTTTGGATTTTCAAAACCATATTGATTTCTTCTATATTCTCTCTTTTATAATGAATGCTTCTTTGACTAAAGATAGGCAGAATAATCTAGTAATAAATGCCATAGAACAGTATCTTCTTTCTTTTAAGGTAAAACTATAATTCAAACAGAATATAATAATTATGAGTAAAAATATTTATATTATGTATCTTTTCAAAGGAACAATTTTTGCAATTTAATAAAATCAATTTGTATGTTTACAAAAGATACTCATTATGGGATGAGCTGCAAACTTCACTTTTCAAGCAGTGTCATATGCCTGACAAATAGAAGAATTTAAACAGTCACAGAAAAAGAATTTGAAGCAAATTAATATCTTTAAAATCTTTTCAAAAAAGTGAGTGTTCTCTATTCCCTTTCAGTCTACCCACCTTTCCCTTTCTGTGCTATATTATGGTGCACAATAGCAAATACATACATACATACATACATATATATGTGTGTATATATATATATATATATATATATATATCTTTGTAAGAAGGATTAGGCAAAGGATCCTAGAATCAGTACAATACCTTGGGTTTCTCCAATTCATTTTATGAACTAAGGCTCAGCTGTCAAATTCCTTGGATGACTACTGTGGAAAGGAAATAAGACTGACAGTTGGTGGAAAACAATCCTCCCAATAAATATTACACTACATACTCCATATCAACATTCTTGGGCATAAGAACTACTTAAAACCTATTGTATATGACAATTAGGATATAGTTTTTTTTTAAACAAGATGGTCATGCTCTTTATTTTTAACACCATGAATATATAACATATAACAAAAGTGGACATATCATAGATATCTTGGATATTTCCTATAATTAAAAAATACTCTAAAATATAGAAAAGGTAGCATTTCTGTGGTTATTTGGGAAAATTGGTCCAAAGTAGTAAAAAAAAAAGAGTAATGAGGGGAGAGACCAAAAGTGGGTAGAATCATTTTCACTTAGGGATCCCCCTGAATACCCAGATGTGATCTCTGATATTCTAACCTCCAGTTAGTGAGAGTGAAGCAGAATCACTGGGCCAATTGTACAAAAGCCTTGGAGACAATTGATGTCTAAAATCAGTATCTCTTTTATTATAAGAAGGGATACAAACTGGGGACCAGAACAAGGGGTCCCTACCTCTAAGGGATCTAGCTATCCACCCCACAACCACAACCCTCTACATCCCTCAAAAGAGGGAGCCTTCAGGTCTTGTGGCTAACTTACCAGCTCCCTACTTCTATTTCCCCAAAAGCTGACTAAGCTACCTATCTATGACCCTCAGTAGTTGGTTAGATTTAATTAAAAAACTGTCTCCAAAACCCGTTAGGATTGCTCTCAAATGGCTAAGATTCAGGGATTCTGACCTCTCAGGTCAAACATCAAAGCGGATCTGACAGGATTTTTAGTTAAAAACCTTCTGGAAGGCACAACAGGTATGGTCAGATCCTTTTCTAGATGTTCCCCAGACAAACAGAGAACCTCCAAAGATGATTTAGTGGTTTCTCCTTCTCCACAGTCATGTTGAGATAGCTAAGCTCCAACAAGATGCCTTTCCTCCTCCCTTTTGAACAGAAAGAAACTAAAACCTCCTACAGGAAGTCACTCACTCTAGCAGTTTTCACTTCCTGTTCCTCCTCTGCCTACTGCCTACTAACATTCTTTCTCTAGAGTTCCTAGCCTGTGCATTAAAGACAACCTTCCACTTCTCTTAAATCTTATCCTTTCACTATTCTTTTCCCATTATTGTAGTCAAATCCTCTATGGAACTATCCAAGTTTAAATTTTAAGGAAGTAAAAATTATTTTACTGTTGTCTCTTTTGCCCAACCTGAATGGGTTGTTCATATGTAGGTAATAATCATACTGAATTTTTTGAAAATCAAGTCTCCAACTCTTGTTGGTTTTATTTTTCTTAGTATCAGCATGTTTTAGCAATAGAGGATATATATGACTTAATACATAAGAGTATTTTGTCTTCAAGGGTTTTATTTTATTTTGGAGGGTTTTATTGCAAATTTTAGACCTTTATCTTTTAGAAATTTACTCATTTCAATGTGAAGCCCATGATTTAGCATTTCAGAACTCAAGTATACTTTTCAAAAGAGTAATTTTCTCTAAGTCAAAATTTTTTGCCCTAGTCTCTATTTAGAAGGATTACCATGTGGAAGAGAACTCTGTGTAGTCATAAATCTTTGCATAGCCTAGAATAAATGGGTAGCTGCCATACATAAACCAAGCTGGAACATATTTTTCTGGGACTGACAAAATGTTAGAACCCCATGTTCTCAATTTTAACTCCAAATTGATATAGTTCTATATACAGGAAAGTCAAGGTCTTCAC
This sequence comes from Monodelphis domestica, assembly GCF_027887165.1. Taxonomy (NCBI): domain Eukaryota; kingdom Metazoa; phylum Chordata; class Mammalia; order Didelphimorphia; family Didelphidae; genus Monodelphis; species Monodelphis domestica. Next base: position 266,435,737 of record NC_077233.1, on the reverse strand, counting down.
TATGAGGGAGCCAGAAGTTATCTGGGAAAGAAGGTCATAGGATTCAGCTCAAGGAAAAGAAATTGGAACTGAAATTTTCTTTATCTTTAATTCAGAAACACTTAATCTTAAATCAGTCATCTTCTGAAAAATATTATGGGAAGAAGAAAAAGAAATATTCCCTGTCTACAAGAGACACAGACAGACAGACAGAGACAGCCACAGAGGCAAAGAGAGAAAGATAATTTCAATAATTCGTACCAAGACATCATGATTTATACTAGGGTAAAAAATGTCTGGTAACTATTTGCTCTTTATTCACTCAGAATTGTTCAGAGGTTAGGAAATTGGAAAGTAAAGAAACCCATCACCTCACCTATTTGGGCAAAACTAATTTCATTCAGAGAAATATTCCCTAATTCTGCTAAAAGAAAATTGGACTAATTTTAATATTTATTGCTATTATTAAATCATTTTAAATTGTGCCTAACCCTTCTGACCTCATTTCAGGTTTTCTTTGCAAAAATAATGAAGTACTTTGCCACTTTTTTCTTCAGCTCACTTTACAAAAGGCAAACAGGATTAAGTGATTTGCCTAGGGACACATACTGTCTAATGCTGGATTTGAATTCAGGTCTTCCTGACTCCAGGCCTAGCATTCTATTCACTGTACCACCTACCAGCCTTAATTTCAATATACTGTGCTGCTATAGCAAAATCTTATGTGACTTCTAGCACTTGTCTTAGTGTCCTGCTATAGCAATAAACTCTCAATCTCTTACTTAAATATTGATTCCCGAATAGTAGTTTGGTAAATGTACAAAGTTAGTATGGCAGAGATTTGAGCAAATTCTAGAAGATATAAATGGTTTATAACTGGAAAAATCTCATAAAGATTTAAATTGTATTCTCTTTGCTTTGGTAATTAGACCTATGGGATTCAGGGGAAATGGCATCAATACAAGTCCAAGGAACCTACTATTGAGGCAAATAAGTTAAATCACTTAATATTGTGTTTACTAATCAAACTTCTTAGGAACAAAATGTTTTGCTAGTTATGATGAAATTTCTTTGGTAGACAGTTGCTAACAAAGAGATATGTCTTTATGAACCATGTGTCCTAATCTGTCACAATTTGTCACTCTTGTGGAAATACTTTCAGAAAGTTTTAGAAGTTATTTCATACTGCAAGATCTCCATGAAAGTTACAAATCAAGAATAGATTGGTGTTATCACATGGTTAGAAAAAAGATCAAAGATAGAATTTATGATAGTGCATCATAACAGTATCATATAGTTTCCAAGCTCCATAAGATGGGATACAAATATCACAAGTAACAAAGATTCATAGGATAGCAATTTCAAAAATTCACTGGGAGATGAGTGAAAGGAAGAAGGCATCTGGATTATAATGGCTTCCAAAGTAAAATGTTATTAATAGATGGTACCTTGTTTAGTATTAATGTTTTGTTATATAGTTTCCACCATTTCTTTGCATGATCTGTATTGATCCATAAATTCTGAAACTATAAGTAAAATAATTTTAAATTTTATTTGTTAAAATCTAGTTCAATTGATTTGATAAATCCTTTAATTTCTATTTGTAAATATCACACAACCCAGCCATTTGTTCAACACTTCTTTGCTAATATATTTTTTTGCTGAGTTAATGGAGATATCACCCATGTAGAGCCTTTTTTTTATTTTATTTAGTCAATTTAGAACATTATTCCTTGGTTATGAGAATCATACTCTTTCCCTCCATTCCCTCCCCCCATCCTTCCCATAGCTTCCAGACAATTCCACTGGATATTACTTGTGTCCTTCATCAGAACCTATTTCCATGTTGTTGGTGTTTGCACTGGGATGATCATTTAGTCTACTTCCCCAATCATATCCCCTTTGACCCATGCAATCAAGCAGTTGTTTTTCTTCTGTGTTTCTACTCCCACAATTTTCCCTCTGGATGTGGATAGTGTTCTTCCTTATAGATCCCTCCAAGTAATTCAGGATCACTGCATTGCCACTAATGGAGAAGTCCATGACATTCTATTGTACCACAGTGTATCAGGCTCTGTGTATAATGTTCTCCTGGTTCTGCTCCTCTTACTCTACATCAATTCCTGGAGGTTGTTCCAGTTCCCATCGAATTCTTCCACTTTATTATTCCTTAGAGCACAATAGTATTCCATCACCAACATATACCACAATTTGTTCAGCCATTCTCCAATTGAAGGGCATCCCCTCATTTTCCAATTTTTGGCCACCACAAAGAGCGCAGCTATGAATATTCTCGTACAAGTCTTTTTCCTTATTATCTCTTTGGGGTACAAACCCAGCAGTGCTGTGGCTGGATCAAAGGGAAGACAGTCTTTTATCACCCTTTGGGCATAGTTCCAAATTGCCCTCCAGAATGGTTGGATCAATTCACAACTCCACCAACAGTGCATTAATGTCCTAGCTTTGCCACATCCCCTCCAGCATTCATTACTTTCCTTTGCTGTCATGTTAGCCAATCTGCTAGGTGTGAGGTGATACCTCAGAGTTGTTTTGATTTGCATCTCTCTGATTATAAGAGATTTAGAACACTTTTTCATGTGCTGATTAATAGTTTTGATTTCTTTAACTGAAAATTGCCTATTCATGACCTTGCCCATTTATCAATTGGAGAATGGCTTGATTTTTTTGTACAATTGATTTAGCTCTTTATAAATTTGAGCAATTAGACCTTTGTCAGAGGTTTTTGTAATGAAGATTTTTCCTAATTTGTTGCTTTCTTTCTAATTTTGGTTGCATTGGTTTTGTTTATATAAAACCTTTTAAATTTAATGTAATCAAAAGTATTTATTTTACATTTTGTGATTTTTTTCTAACTCTTGATCAGTCTTAAAATCTTTCCTTTCCCAAAGATCTGACATGTATACTATTCTGTGTTCACCTAATTTACTTATAGTTTCCTTCTTTATATTCAAGTCATTCACCCATTCTGAGTTTATCTTGGTGTAGTGTGTGAGATGTTGATCCAAAACTAATCTATGAAGAGTTTTTTGATTCCATTCATGGATCTTAACCACTTTAAAGCCCCAGCAGGAAAGTAACTTGCTTTCGCATAGCTTTAACAGATCCAATGGTGTAGGTCTATAGTATATAGTCTTTAGAGCAACTCATTGGAACAGTAGAGTACCAAACATAGATTCAGTAATATTCATCTTTCTGAGTTTAAATATGGCCCCAGACACTTTACTGTGTGACTAGGGGTAAGTCACTTAGCCATGTTTGCCCATTTCCTCATCTGTAAAATAAGCTGGAAAGGAAATGACAAACCACTCCAGAATCATTACCAATAAAATCTTAAATTCTACATGTCTGAACAACAACAAATTTTTTTTTTACTATTGCTTATAGTTTTTCTATACTTTTTTACCCATTTATCATATGCTCTATGCATATCTTTCAACTTGGTCTCTAGTTCTGCCTCTTCAAAAACCAGTCTCTTGGTAATTCTTGATGCACATGTTGCTGAAGCCTTGCTTACAGAATCTTAAGCATAACCTTGAAGGCATTAAATAAGTGCAATTGTTCAGTAATTTGAACACTCTTTGGCATTGACTTTTTTTAGAGTGATCTTTTCCAATCCAGTGACTGTTGTTGAGTTTTATGGATTTTCTGGCATGGTGAGAGCAGCATTTTAACACCATCTTTTAGGATTTTAAATAGTTCAACAGGAATACTATCATCTCCACTAGCCTTATTGGTAGCAATGCTTCTGACTTAGTTGTCCAGGACATCTGACTTTAGATCACTAACCATACCATTATAGTTATCAGTGATGTTAACATCTTTTTATATAGCTTTTCTTGCTGTCTCTTCTTAATCTTTTCTATATCTGTTAAGTCTCTGTCATTTTTTTCTTTTATCATGCTCATTTTTGTATTAAATATTCCCTTGATATTTCTACTTTTCTCGAAGAAATCTCTTGTCTTTTCCATTCTATTGTTTCTTTTCTTTCTTTTCATTGCTCACATAAGAAAACCTTATTTCTCCTTGCTATTCTCTGAAATTCTGCTTTTAGTTGGACATCTTTTCCTTTCTTATTTATCTTTTACTTTCCTTCCTTCCTCAGCTATTTGTAAAATCTCATCAGACAGCCATTTTGCTTTTTTTCCTTTTCTTTTTCTTTGGAAATATTTTTTGTTGCTGCCTTTTATACAATATTGCAAATTTCTGCCCATGATTCTTTAGGTATTCTATCTATCAGAGCTAATCCCTTAAATCCATTCATCACTTATACTTCATATTACCTAGGTTAGACCTATACAGTCTGTTGGTTTTCCCTGCTGTCTTCAATTTAAGTTTGAATTTTACAATAAGAAGTTTATGATTTGGGGGCAGCTGAGTAGCTCAGTGGATTGAGAGCCAGGCCTAGAGATGGGAGGTTCTAAGTTCAAATCTGACCAGATACTTCCCAGCTGTGTGACCCTGGGCAAGTCACTTAACCCCCATTGCCTAATAAAAAAAAAAGTTCATGAATTAAGTTCTAGGTCTTGTTCTAACTTACTATATAGAACTTCTCTACCTTTGACAACAATGAATATAATCAACTTGGTTTCAATACTTACCATCTGGTGTAGCCTATGTGTAGCATTATCTTTTGGGCTATTGAAAAAAGAATATTAGGGGGCAGTTAGGCAGCTCGGTGGATTGAGAACCAGGCTTAGAGACAGGAGGTCCTATATTCAAATCTGACCTCACATACTTCCTGGGCAAGTCACTTAACCTCCTAACTCTCTTCTGCCTTGGAATCAATAAATAATATTGATTCTAAGACAGAAAGTAGGGGGGAAATGTATTTTCTATGATCAGTTAGTTATCTTAACAAAACTCTATTAATCTCTGCCCTCCATTTTTTTATTCCAAGGAATTCTTTCCTGTTATGTCAATTATCTTTTCATTTCCTGCTTTAGCAATTCAATCCCCTATAATAAATGTGATATTCTCTTTTTTGAGTATTATTTCTAGAAAATGTTGTATGTCTTCATAGGACTGATCAACTTTGACCTCTTCAGCATCAGTGGCATCAGCGTTTGGAACTAGACTTATAGTACCATAATGTTTAACAGTTTGCCTTGGATTGGAACAGATATTCTGTCATTTTTGAGACTATACCCTGTACTGCTTTTCTCATTCTTCTATTGACTATGATGACTATTCCATTTCTTCTAAGGGATTCTTGCCCTCATTAGTCTAAGTGATAATCACCTGAATTAAGATGATTAATTGAAAATCAAGATATCAACTGTTTAACCACATCCAGCTTATCTTGGTTCATACATTTTACATTCCAGGTTCCTATAGAATATTCATCTTCACATCATCACACTTTCTTCTCATCACCAAACACATCTACAGTTAAGCTTCCTTTTGACTGAGTCCCATCATTAGTAGTGAAGCTACTTGTAATTTTTCTCTGCTTTCCCCAGTAATATATTGGACACCTTTTGACCTGAGGGGTTTATCTTCTGATGTCATCTCATTTATCATTTTGATTCTGATCTGGAGTAGTTTGCCATTTCCTTCTCCTGTAGATCATCTTTTGTCAAACTCTCTATTATGACCTGTCCTAGATAACCCTGCATAGCTTAGCTCAAAATTTCACTGAGCTATGCAAGCTTCTTCACCACCAAAACACAGTCGCCAAGAAGGCTAAGATTTTTTGGAACACTCTTTTCATTTCTGAGGCAGCTGGGTGATGCAATGGATTGAACATTGGACCTAAAGACAAGAAGGTTTAAATTCAAATTTGAACTGAGATATTTACTAACTATGGGACCCTGGACAAGTTATTTAAACTCTGTTTGCCTCACTTTCCTCATCTTCTAATGAAGATAATAATAGCACTTACCTCCCATGATGATGGTGAGGTCCAAATGAGATATTTGTAAAGAACTTAGATTTGGTGCCTGATAGAAAGCAGTATATAAATGTTAGCTGTTACATATTCTTTTATTGTAGGGCTTTATAGTTTTTTAGTGATAAAATCTATGAATGCTTTGTATGAGGTACATAACTATGAAATTAGCTAATATTTGAATGGGTCACAGATGTTCTCACTTTGGGTAATAGCTATATGATGCTTTCTGTTAAGAAAGATCTATCTGAGATGAAATTGGTATGTAATATCTTTCTAGTGATGCAAATATCCCTGGAGGTATTAAAGCCAATAACTGTGGATTCCATCTAGCCCTGCTGCCTCCCAGGTTTTTACAGAAGCTAGAGTGGCCATCACCTCTCTTGACATGGTTCTATCTTGCATTATACTAATGATGCACAAGCTTTCTATTTCTCATTTTATTCAACTTGTGTTTTCACATATTGAATTTTTCATAATAGAGGTGACCAGAAATGTTCCACATCCTCCTCCTTTGAGGATTCTTTCTTGCTTGTCTTATCTTTTCTTCTCAAGCCTTTATAATAAAGTTTTTAATTGATGTTCAATTATTTATTTTATTCTTTATACTGCTATGCACCTAGCATAGTGCTCTCTACATTGTGGCTGCTAACATGTTTGTTAAATTAAATTGATCCTCAAGATTACCTAAAATAGGGTGAGATTTTAGGGCATATAATTTTGGAAATGCTGTAGTAATTATCTCTGCCTTTAGTTTTTCACGCAATAAAGTTGTCTGCTCATACATTTTCACAGACACAATGATTTAATATATCCTGGTAATTCCTTCACCGATAAATCAGCTCCTCCACACTTTAAAAGGTGATCTTTCAAGGTTGCTGTGGCCAAAACTGTTCATTAGCCAGTGGCCACACTCCTACGAATGAGATTTCCATAGGATTGGTTGCTCTCAAAAATCACTGTCCAATGCCAGGTTCATAAAGTCTTTCCTGTTTATAATAGTATTATTGTTGAATCATTTTTTAGTACTGTCTGACTCCTCATGGCCCTATTAGGGTTTTCTTGGCAAAGATCCTTCAGTATTTTGCCATTTCCCTCTCCAGCTCATTTTACAGATGAGGAAATTAAGACAAATGGGATGAAGTGGATTACTCAAGGTCACACAACTAGTAATTGTCTGAGGCTGGATTCAAACTCAAGAAGGGAGTCTCCCTAAATCCAAGCCTAGTGCTCTATCCACTGACCCACCTACCTGCCCCATAGAAGTATTGCCTGATATTAAACTCTGTAGCCATAGACTAGAAGAATTCATATCATGATAAAGCATCAAACTTGGCCTCTAGGGGAGAAACATAGTCTTACAATATTGTGCTTAAAATATTAATGGAATTACCTTTATTTTCTTTCTAAAATCAAACTCAATTTTTCCTTTCCTTTTTTTCTTTATAAATAAATGATAAACCTATTTTTAAGTGCACATATGTCTAGCACATAAAATTAGGTTATATAGAGAGAAACATATATATATATATATATATATATATATATATATATATATATATATATATATATATATATATATATAAAGAGAGAGAGAGAGAGAGAGAGAGAGAGAGAGGTAGATAGATCTATGTTTCTCCATGAAAGATAGGGAATGGACCTCTGATTATAATCATTTTTCAATTAACATTAATTACCTAATATACAGCTTTCCTATGCTGGGTAATGGCGATACAAATATAAAAAAAAGGAGTTCCGGTCAAGATGGCGGCTTAGAGAGAGCTAAAGTTCAGATCTCCGGAAACCCCATCCTTACCAATCTCAAACTGTATGCTCCTAGGACACCAAAATTCAAAATAAACAACAGGATAGATCCAAGGAACCCTACTCCTAGACCTGGACCTGGATCAAAAGGTACAGCCCCCCAAAAGCCAGAACCCAAGATCACTCGGATTTAAGGAATAGGCAGAAGGAAGGTCCCAGGACCCATCCCCCCCCCAACCCAGAGCGCTGAGTCTGAGGCAGCAGCGGGAACCTAAGAGCCAGCAAAAGGACCCCAGGGCCGGCTATTCTGAAGGCCACACCCTGAAAACAATCTGAGCCAGTTGGGGGGCACCCAGACAGCAGGGAAACAGAGAGAGACAGAGGGGAGCCTGTAGCCCCCTGGCTGGATCCTTCCCTCCTAGTCTCAGGGAAGGTCCCTGCTTTAAGACACACTCAATCCAACCCAGGGGAAGTTAATCCTATCAGGAGCCCTCTCCAGGAAGCCACAGCCCCTCCCTCCTCAGAGTGCAGGGTCTTCTGAAACAATAGTAACCCTCAGGGCCGGCCATTCAGAAGACTGCACAGTGAAAACAACCTGAGCCAGTCACGGGGGCACCCAGACAGCCGGGAAACAGAGAGAGACAGAGGGAAGCCTGTAACCTCCTGGCTGGATCCTTCCATCTGAGTCTCAGGGAAGGTTCCTGCTTTAAGACACACTCAATCTAACCCAACTGAAGTTAATCCTATCAGGAGCCCTCAGAGCTTGGGGAAGCCTTGGCCACTCCCCCCCTCAGAGTGCAGGGCTCTCTGGCCCAAAAAGGCTCTCAGATACCTGGGGAACAGTGCAAAGCCAGGCTCAGAGCGTGAGAGTAAGGCAATGAAGAAGCAACAAATGGACAATTTGTCTGTGGGGCTAAAGCCTCTGAACACCAGACAGAGATAAGAAAAGCTAGACCTCCCCACTCAGATAGAGATGGCAAGCAGCACAGAAAAGCCTCAACACTCCAAGAAAAAACAAGAAGAAGGGGGCGACTTTGGACACATTTCATGGAGCAAAAATAAAAAATACAGAGGAGATAGAAGAGGAAACACAAGCAAATGTTCAGAAACCTTCCAACGGAAACAGAAACTCTCCACAAACCCATGAAGAATTTGAATCAGAAATGATCAAAAAGATGGAAGCCTTCTGGAAGGAAAAGTGGGAAATAATGCAAAAGAAATTCATGCATCTACAAAACCAGTTTGACCAAACTGAAAAGGAGAACCAGGCTTTAAAAGACAGAATCAGCCAACTGGAAGAAAATGAGCAAGAATTAATAAAGCAAATCCAAAAGACCAAGAAATTAGAAGAGAACATAAAATATCTCACCAACAAGGTCATAGACTTGCAAAATAGAGGGAGAAGAGACAATTTAAGAATAATTGGACTATCAGAAAATCCAGAAATAAACAGCAAACTCGACATCGTAATACAAGAGATAATCAAAGAAAATTGCCCAGAGATTCTAGAACAAGGGGGCAATACAACCACTGACAGAGCTCACAGAACACCCTCTATACTAAATCCCCAAAAGACAACTCCCAGGAATGTAATTGCCAAATTCCAAAGCTTTCAAGCAAAAGAAAAAATCTTACAAGAAGCCAGAAAAAGACAATTTAGATATAAAGGAATGCCAATCAGAGTCACACAAGACCTTGCAAGTTCCACTCTGAATGACCATAAAGCATGGAACATGATTTTCAGAAAGGCAAGAGAGCTGGGCCTTCAATCAAGAATCAGCTACCCATCAAAACTGACTATATACTTCCAAGGGAAAGTATGGGCATTCAACAAAATAGAAGATTTCCAAGTTTATGCAAAGAAAAGACCAGAGCTCTGTGGAAAGTTCGATATCGAAAAACAAAGAGTATGGAATACTTGAAAAGGTAAATATGAAGGAAAGGGAAAGGAGAAAAAACTTATCTTTTTCTTTTATTCAAACTCTCTTCTATAAGGACTATATTTATATCAATCCATGTATATTAATATGTGGGGGAAATGTAATGTGTAAATAGGGGGAAAAGAAAGACCAAATAGAATAATCTTTCTCACCCAAAGATTCACATGGGAAGGGGAGGGGAAGAAAACTACTATAAGAAGGAGAGGAAGAGAGTTTTTACTTAAACCTTACCCTCAGGGAAATCAACTCTGAGAGGGAAAAACATCCAGATCCATGGGGATCTTGAACTCTATCTGACCCAACAAGGGTAGGGAGAAGGAAAAACCAAGCGGGGTAGGAGGGCAGAGAACATAAAAAAGGGAGGGAAGAAGAGGGGGTTGGGGGAGGGAACAAAAAGGGAGGGGCTAGAAAGGGAAATATATCAAGGGAGGGGAAAAGGGGGACTGATTTAAAATAAATCACTGGATTAAAAAGTTAGAGCTGAAGAAGAAAGGTTAGAATTAGGGAAGGATATCAAAATGCCAGGGAGTCAAGTGACAATCATAACTTTGAACATGAATGGGATGAACTCACCCATAAAATGTAGACGAATAGTAGAATGGATTAGAATCCAAAACCCTACCATATGTTGTCTCCAAGAAACACACATGAGGAGGGTAGACAGCCAAAAGGTCAAAATTAAAGGATGGAGTAAAACCTTCTGGGCCTCAACTGACAGAAAGAAGGCAGGAGTGGCAATCATGATATCTGATAAAGCCAAAGCAAAAATAGACCTGATTAAAAAGGATAGGGAAGGTAATTACATTCTGTTAAAAGAGACTTTAGATAATGAGGAAATATCACTAATCAACATATATGCACCAAATAATATAGTACCCAAATTTCTAATGGAGAAACTAGGAGAATTGAAGGAAGAAATAGACAGTAAAATCATATTAGTGGGAGACTTGAACCAACCATTATCAAATTTAGATAAATCAAATCAAAAAGTAAATAGGAAAGAGATAAAAGAAGTGAATGAAGTCTTAGAAAAATTAGAATTAATAAACATATGGAGAAAAATAAATAGGGACAAAAAGGAATACACCTTCTTCTCAGCACCACATGGCACATTCACAAAGATTGACCATACACTAGGTCACAGAAACATGGCATACAAATGCAGAATAGCAGAAATAATAAGTGCAGCCTTTTCAGATCACAAGGCAATAAAAATAATGATCAGTAATGGCACAAAGAAAACGAAATCAAAAACTAATTGGAAATTAAACAATATGATACTCCAAAATCATTTAGTTAGAGAAGAAATCATAGAAACAATAATTTCATCGAGGAAAATGACAATGGCAAGACATCCTTTCAAACCTTTTGGGATGCAGCCAAAGCAGTAATCAGAGGTAAATTCATATCCCTGAGTGCATATATTAACAAACTAGGGAGAGCAGAGATCAAGGAATTGGAAATGCAAATAAAAAAACTCGAAAGCAATCAAATCAAAAACCCCCAGCAGAAAACCAAACTAGAAATCCTAAAAATTAAGGGAGAAATTAATAAAATCGAAAGTGATAGAACTATTGATTTAATAAATAAGACAAGAAGCTGGTACTTTGAAAAAACAAATAAAATATACAAAGTACTGGTCAATCTAATTAAAAAAAGGAAAGAAGAAAAGCAAATTAACAGCATCAAAGATGAAAAGGGGGACATCACCTCTGATGAAGAGGAAATTAAGGCAATCATTAGAAATTACTTTGCCCAATTATATGGCAATAAATACACCAATTTAGGTGATATGGATGAATATATACAAAAATACAAACTGCCTAGACTAACAGAAGAAGAAATAGAATTCTTAAATAATCCCATATCAAAAATGAAACCCAACAGGCCATCAAAGAACTCCCTAAGAAAAAATCCCCAGGGCCTGATGGATTCACCAGTGAATTCTATCAAACATTCAGAGAACAGTTAATCCCAATACTATACAAACTATTTGACATAATAAGCAAAGAAGGAGTTCTACCAAACTCCTTTTATGACACAAACATGGTACTGATTCCAAAACCAGGCAGGTCAAAAACAGAGAAAGAAAATTATAGACCAATCTCCCTAATGAATATAGATGCAAAAATCTTAAATAGGATACTAGCAAAAAGACTCCAGCAAGTGATCAAAAGGGCCATCCACCATGATCAAGTAGGATTTACACCAGGGATGCAGGGCTGGTTCAATATTAGGAAAACCATCCACGTAACTGACCACATCAACAAGCAAACTAACAAGAACCTCATGATTATCTCAATAGATGCAGAAAAAGCCTTTGATAAAATACAACATCCCTTCCTATTAAAAACACTAGAAAGCATAGGAATAGAAGGATCATTCCTAAAAATAATAAACAGTATATATCTAAAACCATCAGCTAATATCATCTGCAATGGGGATAAACTAGATGCATTCCCAATAAGATCAGGAGTGAAACAAGGATGCCCATTATCACCTCTACTATTTGACATTGTACTAGAAACACTAGCAGTAGCAATTAGAGAAGAAAAAGAAATTGAAGGCATCAAAATAGGCAAGGAGGAGACCAAGTTATCACTCTTTGCAGATGACATGATGGTCTACTTAAAGAATCCTAGAGATTCAACCAAAAAGCTAATTGAAATAATCAACAACTTTAGCAAAGTTGCAGGATACAAAATAAACCCACATTAAGTCATCAGCTTTTCTATATATCTCCAACACGGCTCAGCAGCAAAAACTAGAAAGAGACATCCCATTCAAAATCACCTTAGACAAAATAAAATACCTAGGAATCTATCTCCCAAGACAAACACAGGAACTATATGAACACAACTACAAAACACTCTCCACACAACTAAAACTAGACTTGAGCAATTGGAAAAACATTAACTGCTCATGGATAGGACAAGCCAATATAATAAAAATGAATATCCTACCCAAACTTATTTATCTATTTATTGCCATACCCATTGAACTCACAAAAATTTTCTTTACTTATTTAGAAAAAACCATAACAAAGTTCATTTGGAATAACAAAGGATCAAGGATATTCAGGGAAATAATGAAAAAAAAACACAAATGATGGGGGCCTTGCAGTCCCAGACCTCAAACTATATTACAAAGCAGCAATCATCAAAACAATTTGGTACTGGCTAAGAGACAGAAGGGAAGATCAGTGGAATAGACTGGGGAAAAGCGACCTCAGCAAGACAGTATACGATAAACCCAAAGATCCCAGCTTTTGGGACAAAAATCCACTATTCGATAAAAACTGCTGGGAAAATTGGAAGACAGTGTGGGAGAGATTAGGAATTGATCAACACCTCACACCTTACACCAAGATAAATTCAAAATGGGTGAATGACTTAAACATAAAGACAGAAATCATAAGTAAATTGGATAAACACAGAATAGTATACATGTCAGACCTTTGGGAGGGGAAAGACTTTAAAACCAAGCAAGACATACAACGAATCACAAAATGTAAAATAAATAATTTCGACTACATCAAATTAAAAAGCTTTTGTACAAACAAAACCAATGTAACTAAAATCAGAAGGGAAAGAACAAATTGGGAAAAAATCTTCATAGAAACCTCTGACAAAGGTTTAATTACTCAAATTTATAAAGAGCTCAACCAGTTGTACAAAAAATCAAGCCATTCTCCAATTGATAAATGGGCAAGGGGCATGGATAGGCAGTTTTCAGATAAAGAAATCAAAATTATTAATAAGCACATGAAGAAGTGTTCTAAATCTCTTATAATCAGAGAGATGCAAATCCAAACAACTCTGAGGTATCACCTCACACCTAGCAGATTGGCTAACATGATAGCAAAGGAAAGTAACGAATGCTGGAGGGGATGTGGCAAAGTAGGGACATTAATTCATTGCTGGTAGAGTTGTGAATTGATCCAGCCATTCTGGAGGGCAATTTGGAACTATGCCCAAAGGGCGATAAAAGAAGGTCTACCCTTTGATGCAGCCATAGCACTGCAGGGTTTGTACCCCAAAGAGATAATGGGGGAAAAGACTTGTACAAGAATATTCATAGCTGCGCTCTTTGTGGTGGCCAAAAACTGGAAAACGAGGGGATGCCCATCAATTGGGGAATGGCTGAACAAATTGTGGAATATGTTGGGGATGGAATACTATTGTGCAAAAAGGAATAATAAAGTAGAGGAATTCCACGGAGACTGGAACAACCTCCAGGAAGTGATGCAGAACGAGAGGAGCAAAACCAGGAGAACATTGTACTACAGCGGTTGAGGGGACATGACAAAGGAGAGACTCTAAACGAACACTCTAATGTAAATACTAACAACATGGCAATGGGTTTGAATCAAGAACACATGTGATACCCAGTGGAATCACGCATCGGCTATGGGGGTGGGGGGGGGGTAGGAAAAGAAAATGATCTTTGCCTTTAATGAATAATGCTTGGAAATGATCAAATAAAATATTATTTTTTAAAAAAAGAAAAAAAAACAAATATAAAAAAACAGTTCTTACATTAAAGTAGTTTCCTATCTAATGGAGGAAGACAAGTCATAAAATGAAGCTAAAGAGCAAAAGTGAGTGGGGGAGAAGGTATGAAGAAAGCCAAAGGAGAACATCTGATTAGGAAATGAAGAGATGGCTGGCGCTCCTTAATATGGGCTTGGGAAGAGCTCTCTATGGCCATTCTCCATTTAGAGGGATCCCAAGAGGAGAACCTACTGTTGGGGTGTGAATTCTGAATCTGAGTGATCTAGCATGACCAAAAAAAAGCATTGATATAAGGAACTCCTCCTAGATGAAGAAACTCACTTTACTACTACAAATTGACTTCTCCTCTATATTTATATGGTTCTGGAAAGTTGCTGAAATGACTTGCCCAGGGCCAAACGGCCAGTAACTTAAAATCCAGGCCTTCCTGGCCCTGAGTCTAACTCTCTATTTGCTATATTACACTTCTCAAGTCTCAATAATCTCAGATAAGATCAAACGAGTTAATGTATACCACATACTACTTGTACACTCAAAGTGTTAGATAAGTGTCAACTGTTATGGGTAGTGGTATTCTCTTGACCCTCTTGCCTAATTCTACTAAGGTAAGACACTGAACTTTAAAAATAATAATAATGGCACGTATTTCTATAGTACCTTAAAATTTGAAAAGCATTTCAAATTATTTGATCTTCACAATAATTCTGTGAAATAGATGCTATTAATTGTCCTCATTTTACAGTCAAAACTGAGGCTGATAATGACTTTCCCAAGGTGATACAACAATGTAAATAAACATCCTTTGCAGAATTTAAACCCAGGTCTTCCTAATTTCATGTCTAGCACTGGAATCAAAAAGAAGAGAACTACATATACAAGGCTCACAAAGTCAGCCTGTTCCCACACCGAATTCTGATTTTCTGTCAAGATTAGCTTCTTGTAGCAAACGATTAAGGGAAAAATAAATGATAAGGCCAATTACTTCTGGATGCTGACATTAAAGCAATGAATTTGTTTGACAAATTCATCATAAAAATGGTGAAATATAAGGCTAGTGATTTTTTTTATCTCTCCATAAACATTTCAGGACTAAATACATTCTTCACAGAATGTGGCATATTCACAGTGTTGACGAGCACTATTTTTGTTCCTATTTACACTGATTCTATGAGAAGAGTAGTTTACTGTCTCAGATCATTGTATCCTCTACCATCAGTACTGAAGTTAGCACAAAGGGTAAAGGACCACAAATTTCTGTTTAATCTGAGAGTTCATAGGCACAATACTGTTAATTCTTCTAAATCTGATATTTAAAGATATATGTTTTTAGCATGAAAACTTATCTTCCAGAAACCACTTTCTTTTTATATGAAAAGGAAAAGAATAGCACACAATTTAATGGGCATTCCTTGCAAATAGCACTTTGCTAGTCAAACTCATGCCCTGGATAATTTATTTGTAATTTCGAGTACTTTGTGTTTCAATTGAGATTCTTGTTTGAAAAACTGAGATGTAAATTCCAGAGTGCTGAAAAGGTAACAAGGGAAAATTGTTTGATCCTGTGGCAACTCACGCTTTTTAAAATCTAGACATATATTGTAAATCACTCTTTTTTTTTATTCTTAAAAACCAAGCAGAAAATTTCTGTGAGTTTTTTTTTATGTGAAAGCATCCCTGAAAATAGTGACTTATAAGTGAAGAAAGATATAAATGTGTTATGTGGTAGACTACTAGACCTTGGGAGGGGGGGAGAAAGGGGAATATGGAGATAAGAGTGTCCTTGTGGACTCTGGATATCTCATTGACCAGGAGTACAAAGCCTCATAAATATAAAACCTGAAATGTCTCTCCCTTGTTAAATGGCTTCTCCCTCACCCCGACCCCTTTTCCTTTTTTTACAGTGGTTTATCTCTCCTGCCCTACTTCTCTCTTCTATCAACTTTCCTCCTCCCTTAATATGCTGCTTCAGCCATGGCTAGAAGGTAGTTAAATTTTAATGTTGAAAGTAACAACATTTTGTATGCCATTATTTCAATGGCTGGGCTATTAGTGAGAATAAAAATTGCTCAATAAATCCTGGCATTTCACTCCCGTTGGTGACATCACAAGTGGAGGAACAGATAAAAAATATTCTGTGTCTAAACAGCAAACACATTAAAATAACCTAGTCTGCACTAATTCACGCTGGGAAGGGAGCAGATTAGAAACAAGCTAGAAAATAATGGGAGCAACATATTGGCTACAATTAGCCCTTTTGCTATATTGCCCCAAATCTGCATTAACATCACAATGTTAGTGAGAATGAGTTTTGATTCACACTATTACATAGTGGTGGAAATGTTAATGTAGAAAGAGAAGAGAATATCAGGAAACATACCAGTTGGTCCTCCTAACATCACCATTATGGAAATAATTTTATGGTATATAAAACATGATTCCATAACATTGTTATGTTTTTAGAACCAATTATTTCTATTTCTTGTACTGTAGTTATTGGGAAGCTGAATTACTACTATTGGTACCTAACTTTACTAATAGAATGCAAGCTCCCAAAGGGCAAGGATATATATATATATATATATATATATATATATATATATATATATATATATATATATATAATATTATGTATTGATTTGGAATCTTGAACCCTAGACACTACATTCCCCACAATCTCCTTTTCCTGTTTGTACGTCTCCTTACATGGATGGAGTTTTGAGTTTCCGTTTCAACACACGTGGTCTCTCTTGGGCTGGTATCAGCATGAAGTGGGGAGTGACTTTGAGGCTTTCCTCTGATTTTTTTATTTCTCTGGTTGTTTTTAATTTCTCCCTGCTCTAAGTGGATTTTAACAAATAGCATTAAAATAATACTTGGAGTATTGAATATTAATTTTAATCTTTACAATCAGTAAATAGACATTCATTGAGTGCTTATTATGTATAAGTCACCATGTAGAGAACAAAGATGAATTGTGAGTCACTATGTGGAGAACAAAGATGAATAAAAAGTAATTGATACTACCAAAGTTGATAATTTAGTCATAGAGACAGGAAAGGCAGCTAGGTGGTTCAGTGGATAGAGTACTGGGCCTGGAGTGGGAAGACATCTTCCTGGGTTCAAATCAGATGTCAGATTCATTAATAATATTAATATCGGGGCAAGTAGGTGGCTCAGTGGATAGAAACCCAAGGTTGAAGATGGAAGGACCTGGTTTCAAATCTAGCCTCCAACACTTCCTAGCAATGTGACCATGAGCAAGTCACATAATTCCAATTGCCTAGCCCTTACTACTCTTCTCTCTTTGCTATTTGCTTTTGTTTTATGGGTGAGTTCATCCCATTCACATTCAGAGTTATTACCACCTCTGTATTCCCCAACATTTTGATAGCCTCTCCTAGTTCTGCCTTTTCTTCTTTCACTATTTCCTTTTAAACCAGTGGACTGTTTTTAATAAGTCCCCTAATCCCCACCCTTATTTTACTTCCCTTTCTGTCCCCTCCCTTTTTGTTCCCTTCTTATTTTTAGGGTCTATTAAATTCCCTCCTTCCTCTCTTTCCCTCCCTTTTTGCATTCCCTATCCCACTAGCCACCTTGGTTTTTTCTTTCCCACTTTCCCTGTAGGGTAAGATAGAATTTGATATCCCAATGGATCTAGATGTTCTTCCCTCTCAGAATTGATTCCACTGAGAGGAAGGTTTAAGTATTACCTATTAGCACTCTCTTCCTCTCCTTCTTGTGATATGCACCTCTTTGTGTGGTATATCTTATTCCTTCAAGTTTCTCTTGGTACCATCTTCTATCCCCCCCCTTTTTTTATGTCATCAGACCACTATATTACCCCAACCTCTACCTATGAATAATTCTTCTAATAACTATAATAGTGAATATAATTTTTGAGTTAGAAATAACATTTTCCCATTAATTAATATAAACAATTTGATATAATTGAAGCCCTTAAAGAAGAAACTTTTTTTTATTTTTTCCCCTCTCTTTCTTATTTACCTGTTCATGTTTCTCTTGATTTTTGTGTTTAGATATCAAACTTTCCACTTAGTTCTGGTCTTTTCTTTACAAATACTAGGAAATCCATTTTGTTGAATGCTTATACTTTTCCTTGGAAGTATATAGTCAGTTTTGACTATAGGTAGGTGATCCTTGGTTGAAGAACCAATTCTCTTGCCTTGAAGTCCTTTAGTGTGGTAGCTGCCAGATCTATTGTGTGATCCTGATTGGTGCTCCTTGATATCTTAATTGTCTCTTTCTGGCTTTTTGTAAAATTTTCTCCTTAGCTTGGAAGCTCTTAAATTTGACAATTACATTCCTGGGAGTTGTCTTTTGAGGATTTAGTATAGAGGGTATTCTATTAATCTTTCAATGTCTATTTTACCCTCTTGTTCAAGAATATCAGGGCAGTTTTCTTGGATAATTTCTTGTAGTATGATGTCAAGATTTTTGTTTATTTCTGGGTTTTTAGGTAGACCAATGATTTTTAAATTTTCTCTTCTAGATCAGTTTTCATGGTCAGTCATCCTGTCAGTGAGGTATTTCATGTTTCCTTCTATTTTGTCAGTCTTTTGACTTTGTTTTATTAATACTTACTGTTTTGCAAGATCATTGGCTTCCAATTGCCCAGTTCTGGTCTTTAAAGATTGGTTTTCTGCTATAATGTTTTGATTTTCCACTATAGTCTTTTGATTTTCCTTTTAAGTTTCATCTATTCTGTTTTTCATGGTTTCCAGCTGTTCAATTTTTGGTCTCCAATTTATTTATCATTTCATTTGATTTCTGGGCTTCTTTCTCCAATTGAGAGTACCTGTCTTTTAAACTTTTATTTTCTTTTTTACCTATTTCCCACTTTTCTCACCAAAACACTTCTATCTTTCTTATAATCTCAGATTTAAATTCTTCAAGAGCTTGTGGCCAGTTTCCTTTTTTTTTTGAAGATTTGGATGGGTTTACTTGTTTGTCATCTTCCGTTGTTTCCTTTGTAGTATAGATTTTTTCTCCATAAAAATTATCCAGAGTCAATGCCTTCCTCTTGTTCTTCTTGGTGGTTGTAAGTTGCATTTTCCTGGGCATTGCTTGCCATCACTATGCTGGTTTTTCCTTCCCTTTCCAGTCAGAAGTCTAAGTGAGGAGGGTAGGCTCTCTGTGTATGAAGCTAAGGAGCATGGTTTTTGCCTGAGGCCACCTCTCAGGTCTCTGCAGCTTTACTGTGTGCCACCCCTCTCTGCTCTGTCTCCATGCCCAATGTCCACACTCTTCAGCCTGATGGGGTCTCAAGTCTTGCTGCTCTCAGGGGTAAATCTCTAGCGGTCTTAATCAGCTGAGAAGTACCTAGAGTTGCCCCTTGCTCACTCGCTGATTCTAGCTTGCTAGCTCTGAATCTGAGTCTGTAGGTGGGGTGGAGGAAGGTTGATCAGCTCTCATTTTGGTGGGAGTAATTTTGTCCACTTATAGCTCAGAAATGCCCAAATCCCATATACCTTCAATGTTGTGAGCTACTGTGGAATCCTTTTGTTTATTCTGAATTTGTTTTGTTTTGTTTTGTGTTTTTTTGGCCTTTTGAGGTAGTCTATATCAATAGGGGGTGAGGAGAGGAAGAGTCCTGCTTCTATGCAGCAGCCATATTAATCCACTGCTCTTCTGTCTTGGAAGCAATACAAAAAATTGCTTCCAAGACAGAAGGTAAGATTTCAAAAAAAATAAGGTTTACTTGGATGAAGCCTTCTTTCTAGCTTTGTTGATATCTCCTTTGTAAGGTATGAATTAATCTTTTAATCTTTTCTGTTTATTATTTGTTGGCCCCTTAATGGCATGCTAGGGATAATAAGTTAATCTACTTCCTGTTTCAAAACAACTAAACTACAATCTTGGACTTGAACTTGAAAAGGAATACCTGACACATACACACAAACACAGCACAATAGTTCTGTGGAAGGAAACCTACATGTGTCTGCATTCCATCTAAACAAATGTATCAAGGTTCCAATGGCTCCAAGGATGGCAGGGGAAAAGGGAAAACGGGATCAAAGAAGCATTCCTAAGACAAGTTAGAGCGTCAAGAATGAAACTAGATCAAGAATAAGGAATCACAAGATGAGCAGAGGAATTCTTGGCTCAGATAAATGGTTTATGACCTAGGTAAAAGTCGGAAGAAAATTTAAACAGCAGTGACAATGACAATATGAAGGAGCAAACCTGGAGTAGTTCCTTAGTTTTGTAGAATGTATAGGTCCAGGAAAAAGGAATAATCTCTCAAGCAACCTAAATATTTTTCTTTTAAGGAAATATCTCAACTTCAAGGTGGTACTATCACAAGAAAAATTTTAGTGCACTTTTTATAAATGACAGATAGTTCACTAATGTTTAGCAACCTTGAATTCTTTCCCCTTGTTGGATAACTGACACAGTGCAGTCATGAAGACTATATAGGTATCTGTGGAAAGGTAGACTTATAAGAGAGAGGAAAATGGCTTAACTATTTAAAGGTTTATGTGCAAATCTTCAGTGTTTTCTGTTGGGTATAATAACATTTATCCTATTTGACTATATTTTTAGCTTGAGAACTTGCGTGGGAGCTGAGGGTACTTTACCTTTTCTTTAGAAAGCTAGGTATGATTTAAATTCTAAGGTTTCCAAGGGAAAGTCTGGGATATTCTCCTAATACGTCCAACAAGGTCCAGAATTGAAACTTTAATTTAGGTCACTATTTAGAATAACTCACTAAAATGCCTTTTTGGCTTCTATATTACTCCAGGGTTTCTAATGGAAATATCAGTATTTGTTTTCTCTTATCCTCACTCAGAATCTGCCTTAGAAATATTTGAATTTCGCTTTTATCTAGGTCTCTACAGAGAAGAAAAGATTCCTATATTCTCATATAAATATTCAAGTTAATAATAACTTTGAATATAAGATACACTTAATTTTCCTCATAAAATACAAAAAAAAATGTACCCTAACCCAATATACAATCAACTAATAACAAATATATAGTCAAAAGGATTTTCCTTCCCTCTCTTGTGAGCCCTATTCCTGAGAGGTACGTGTATCATCATATAAATGTGGGAGGAACTTGGTTGTGTGTGTGTGTGTGTGTGTGTGTGTGTGTGTGTGTGTGTGTAAGCTTTGGTTATCTCTGTATATTCTCTAATTATTAAACAGCCAGGACCAAGTATTCTAAAAGTGCAAGCTAATCAATCCATCCTCCTTAATGTGGAGTAGCCAATGCAAGAGAAACCAGTGCAACAATTGAGTCCTTAAATGCACAGAATTCACAGTGGAGGTTAAATGGGAATCCATGAATGTTTCTTATCCAAATCAAATACATATCTGGTACGCTGTATTTTGAATCAGCACTAGACAGTCAAAATAAAAAACTTAATCTAGAGTACTTTATTGATTTTTCTATTGTGTTGTTCTTGTTGCTATTCTTATTTTCCTTGCAATAATCCCAGGTTCTGTTCAGTAAAAGAGTTATCAGTATGTCCTTGTCAAAGAGAGGCTTGTTGTTGTTGTTGTTGTTTTTAGTTCACTCTACCTTAATGGATGGGAGTCAAGATAATCAGAAGAAGAGAGCCTTGAAGAGCTAAACCCCAGAAGCTAGGAGCAGAGAGAGAACTCATGGGAGTCGTATAGGAACACCCAGCAGAGAAAAGTAATGATTTAATGCCCAGTTGAGATAATGCATCCAGTGGTGAGCTACATAATAATAGCTGCTGCCTGTAGCATTCAGAGGCATGAGCTTCCCTAGCCACATGTGAGCTTTATGTGTATAGTATCTATCCATGCATATAGCCCAGTAACCAGGATTCCTGATCTGAGCTCCTTCAAGTGTATTTTCTGCTTTCTGTTTCCTAGGTCTTGGTTCTCTATGATTATCCTCTTAGCATAGTGGTGCTACCTTAATTTGCGGGAGAGTTTACCCCACATGTACTTCATGAACACTTTTCTCATCGGTTTATTTCCTTTGTCTTTTGATGAATCTCGTTTTTATTGTTGTGTTTTCTAGTTGACTAGCTGGCTGGCTGATAAAAGTTAAACACATATAGAGATGATTTATGAGTTATAGGCTTCAGGGAGTACAGACCCACAGAGTACCTCCAATACGGACTGGCCTATCGAACTAAGACAGTTCATGTGTAAGTGGAGATGGTCCAGGTGTTATATACTTGAAGTAGCTCCTTAACTGAACTTCAATATATTTCTTTTAGAGCTGCCTGTCATGAACATAAAAAAGGCATAATGGATAAATTTTATGAAAGTTGACCATTTAAGACTACAGCATCAAATAAATTGAAGCTCTATGTCAGAAACAGAAGATCAAGATGAGCCTTGGCAATTGAACAACAAACCCTAGAAAGAAATCCCATGAGCTAAATGTGATTGTGGATGAACCAAGTTTATGATTCTCAATAATATGACTCTATTGACATTTCTAGTAGTATAAGAGATGCTGATGGTGAGGAATGAAAGGGGGGAGAGGGAGAGAGAGAGGAAAGGAAGGAAGGAAGGAAGGAAGGAAGGAAGGAAGGAAGGAAGGAAGGAAGGAAGGAAGGAAGGAAGGAAGGAAGGAAGGAAGGAAGGAAGGAAGGAAGGAAGGAAGGAAGGAAGGAAGGAAGGAAGGAAGGAAGGAAGGAAGGAAGGAAGGACATATCATCTACTTGTTGTTAGAGTATTCAGCTATCTATTTTAAGTGAAAAATAAGTACAGTTACATATAAAATGTGTCTATCTATAGCTGATATTTTTCCCCAAAGTCTGCTTTGTGGGAGCCATAGGAATTGCATTTTAATGTGTCTCTATCCAGGCAGAAACAAAGAGTAAATCACTTTAAAAGAAGGCCATTTCTTGCTGTAATAGGTTCTAACTTCTCCTGACAGCTCAGGGTCAGGATTCAATGCTTGGATAGGGGGGGGAAAGTGTTGATTAATAGGTCTTTCTCAACCTGTTCCTAAGGCAATGACAAACATCTGGGTTCTAGAAGAAGTGGATCAAGAGATTTAAAATATGTTCACAACTGTATTCATTGTGACATCTATTCAAATTATACCACGTTCCTGTTTCCAAGCACCTTAGGTTGCTTTTTTCTTTTTTTCAATTTTTAATACTTCAAGTATAACACAAGAAAATCAATAATTTTCTATATTGAATTTTCAAGTAAAAAAGTAATATGTAGTGGAAGGAGATCATGATCCTTCTAAGCTTCGAAAGGAACCCCAGTGGCCATTCTGGGTTTCTCTATCTGGCAAGATTGGGCTAAGTAAGCATTTTCCCTCCCACTTGTTTTAATGTTATCCAGTTTCAACTTAGTCATGATTTTCCCAAACCACATCTTTCTCCTTTGATATTTGATATTCAATTATTTTCAGTAATGTTCAACTCTTCATGACCCCTTTTGGAATTCTCTTGGCAAAGATACTGTAGGGATTTGCCATTTCCTTCTTCAGTTATTTCCACAGATGAGGAAACTGAGGCAAATGGTTGAGGTGACTTGCCCAGAATCACACAGCTAATAAGTGTTTGAGATTAGATTTGAACTCAGGAACTTTGACTCTTCCTAACTCCAGGCCTAATTCTCTTTACACTATGTTACCCAACTGCCATCTCCTCCAACTAAGTAGGGATATATTCTATATAGCTAGAACTTAACCTCTTCAGAGCTTCCTCTCTTCTTAGAGCCTGGAGAAAATAGTCTATCATTTTATAACCCAATATGTCTTTTGGTCATTAAACAAACCAAAGAATTCTGAGCCTGTTGCTTGGTCTCCCTACCTCATTTTTATTTACTCCAGTCCATTCTCCATGGAAATTGATCTTCCTAAAGTACAGTTCTAATCATGGCACCTCCTCTACACTCCCCCCCCCCAAATTCAATCAAATGCTGTGCTTGTAGGATCAAATATAAAATCTTCTATTTGGTTTATAAAGCCAAAATAACCCACTTAAATACTTAATATATTTCTTCCTTACCTTCCTAGTCTTTTTGCACTCATCCCCCAACATTCTGTATGGTCCAGTAACACTGGTCTCCTAGCTATTTGTTGAACACTACACTCCATCTCCCAACTCCCTGTTTTTTACTGTGTGTCCCACATGACTAGAACTCTCTCCCTACTCATCTCTGTCTCTCAGCTTCCCTGGTTTCTAAAGTCTCAACTCACCTTCTGCTAGAAGTCTTTTCCATTCCTCCCTTATTTTAGTGACTTTTTTTTGAGACTAGCCCTAGTTTATCCTGTATATAACTTATTTATACCTGGTTGTTTACATGTTGTCTCCCCCATTAAACCATGATCTTCTCGAGATCAGACACTGTCTTTTACCTTTCTAAGGAGCTTCTCGGTACTTAGCATAATTTAGCATATAGTAGCCATTTATTAAATGCTAGTCTGCATGAATCATTCACAGGCTTCATTATTAGTGTTCTCAGCATTTCCTTAACAGGAAAGACAATGACAGACTACTTATCCTATTTATCCTTGACAGAAAGACAAACCTAGGTTACATTCCAGAATAGTATCTGGGTTTATAAATGTTTTACTGTTCAAACTTTGCCACCTAATTGTCTATATAATCTCAAAATGGACTCTTTATACCTTTGGACCTCAACTTCTTCATCTCTCAAATGAATAGTCTCTAAGGACTCTCTCAGCTCTCACATTTTCTAGTTCTAGCAACAGGAAGACCGAAAATATCATAGTGTTTCTTCAGAGTCAACATTTCCATATAAGAAAACTAGATAGTATTTTACATTATTTTAAAATAACACAATAATGAATATAGCTGACATACCTAAAAATAAGCATAGTAGTTTGCTTTAAAGGAGTAAGAATTTCCTGAAGTAGATTTACAGCATTTTCATCCATTGACTTCCTCTCTGTGAAGTACTCACCCTTTCCAGACTTCTCCAAAATTAGACATAAGTTATGCAAGAAGCCATTTGTTTCCTGCCAAAATGTAAACTTGATTTGTTATCTTCATATCCCCTTTATATTAATCACCCTGTAACCATTAAAATGGAATGAAATATGTAAATCAGTCTGTAGTGTTAAAATATTTTTAAATGACCACCAAACCTCTCCATCCAGAGGAAATTATACCAAAAGGCCAATCAATAAGAGGAAAAGCAGATTTCTTCTGGCACATATCTGCCTATTCTGAGGTTTGCTAGATTAGGGTATTAATCAATTAAAATATATTTTAAGATCCTTTGGAAGGCTAGAGAATCAAACCTCGAAAGGGGCCATCTGGTCAACATTTGTGTTTAACTGCTTTCCAAATACTGCCATTCAGTGGACATCTGGGGCTAGTGCAGCTCCCTACAAAGTCCACAGAATGCTCTGCTTGGTAAATTAGGCCTTCCGGCATGAATTTTCATTTTATAATATAAATATTTCTACATTTTAGGATTCAACCATATGGTACAGGAAGATGGCGATCTTAGTGCCGCCACCACCCTAATTACTGTTTATCATTTTATAACACAAATATATCAAAACCAACTCATTTACAGTTTTTTGCAAATTCAGTTGCCCAGTTTTCCAAAGAATACATATGTTGTTTTCTTTTTTTTAATGCATTCCATTCTCAACTCCAACACAAACGAAAGTGTCTGTCAAAACTCAATACTATTATCATAATTTAATATTCATTTATTGAGCACAGTAACTACAAAGGTAATTTAGGGAATGAAAAGAAAGATGAGAATAAAATTTCAGTGTATGTCATGCTATTTTTCCCTATTTTTAAGTTATTTCTTACTACCATTATTAAAGTCTGTGAAGATCATGACTTTGACAGCCTCAGTGTAAACTGCCCTTCTGGATTTGTGTCATCTAAAAATTTGATAAGCAGACCATCTATGCCTTGATCCAAGACATTGATAAAAGTGCTGAACAGTATTTCACCAGCCAACTACCTACTTACATGGCCTTCTTCTGAATAGCTTCTTCCAAACTGATATTGATCCATTAATGAATATTTTTGGAGTTCATTTACTTAACCAGTTTGGGCAGATCTATATTATTGTCCATCTTTTCCACAAAGATAAAATGATCTCTTTTGTCAAAGGCTTTGCTATGCTACAGGTATACCTAGGTGCATGGAATTCTCCTGATCTACCAATTGAGCAACTATTTTAAAAATGGGAAATGTGGTTAATCTTGCATATTAAATTATTGCTGAAACCGTGCCAGTTCTTAGTAATGACTGCTTTCCTTTTATAAATGCTCATAAACAATTACTTTAAATGTATTCTAAAATTTGTTGACATTCAAAGTCAAGATCATGAAAAGTTTCTCTACTCATTTGTCCTTTAAAAAGGTGAGTGGTAGCATTGACCCTTTTTTGTCATACAATATCACCACTCACATTCTTCAAGGTCTTTTGAAGATCACTGACAGCTCAATAATCACATCTGCCAGTTCTTTAAATACCAAGGATCTGTTTTTTCTCAACATGTTGAATCAAATTCCATGAAGAAATGGAGCCCTTATTATCATCTCTGCATTTATTTTCTGTTTTCATTCCCTGTTTTCCGTTTTTTTTTGTTTGATCCTCTCCAGTGCAAAAATCATCTGTCTTAATAAACAATATAAGAGCAAATTAAGATTTAAGATTCTGTCTTCTTTCCTTGTCTATTATTATCTCACACATCCCAAGCATGTGCCCTAGCACTACTTTCATATTCCTTTAATTTTCAGCATAATTTAAAAGCCCTCTTTTTTAAACTCTATTTACTATTTGTCATCAGGTTCAGTTCAATCTGAGCCTCAGCCCTTCTAATGTTACTTCTTGCCAAATTGTGTCTTCTTTACCTCCACAATATCTATCCCACTCTCCCTTCTTACATAGCTACTAGCCTAGTTCAGGCCTTCATCACCTTCTGGCTGGACTGTTATTTGAAGCCTCCTAAATGGTCTCTCAGCCTCTAATCTCTCTGCATTCCAATCTGTCCCTTGTATGGCTGCAAAGATGATTTCTCCAAAGCACAGGTCTTACCATGTCACTCCCTTCTTCCATAAATCTTAAGGTTCCCTATCGCCTTTGGAATAAAAGAAAAAAAATTTTAATCCTTACCTTCCATCTTAGAATCAATACTGTGTATTGGTTCCAAGGCAGAATAGTTATAAGGGTAGGTAATGGAGGTTAAGTGATTTGCCCAGGGTCATACAGCTAGGAAGTATCTGAGGCCAGATTTGAACCCAGGACGTCCCGTCTCTAGGTCCTCAATCCACTGAGTCACCCAGCTGTCCCCAGAATCAAAATTTTTAAAAACCAGTTTGACTTTTCAGTATCTTTACAACCTCCCTCCAACCTATTTATCTAATTTTAATAAATTGTATTACTCTCCTTCCCATACTCTAGTCAAATATGGCTGTCTACTTTGCTATGCCGCAAATGCATCACTCCGTCTTCCATCTCTGTCCCTAAGCACAGGCTGTCCTCATGTCAGGAACATACACCCTTTCCATCTCTGCTTCTTTGAATCCCTTTTTTTTTCTTCAAAACTCAGTTCAGATTCCATTGCTATGGGAAACCTTTCCTGATTCAATGGACTTTTAGTGACTTCCCCCATAATTTGTTATTCTTCTTCAGTCAACATCCCATGGACCACAGTATCCATGGGGTTTTCTTAGCAAAGATACAGGTATTGTTTGCCATTTTCATTTTTTAATTATTCGGTAGTCATTTTACATATACTTATATATTTTCCTGTTGTCTCCTTAATAGAATACAGGCTCCTTGAGGGAGGGGACATTCATTTTTGTCTTTGTATACCAAGTCTTAACAGAGGGCTTATCATGTATGAGACACAATAAATGTTTATTGTATGTATTGGGTGTTTGATGATAGGACTCTGCAACTTTGTATATGTTTACTCTGTAACTACCTCCTGTTTTCAACTGCAGTACCCATCTTTCCAAGTCTAAATCAGTTCAGGAGTTCTCTCTCTCTCTCTCTCTCTCTAGAGATTCCTGAACTGAATTAGACTTGGAAAGATGGGTACCGGAGTTGAAATACATATATATGCATATATATATATGTACAAATTTAGACTACGTTCCCTTTTCTTCCTCATTTGGTAATATTTGTGGTTTCAGAAGTAAATGCTTTATATAAACCAGTAGAATTACTTGTCAGCTCCAAGAGGGGGTATGAAAGAGAGGAGGGAGAGAAGATGAATCATGTAACCATGGAAACTTCTTTTTAAAAAAAGAAAAGAATGTGAAAAAAAAAGAAAAGAAAAGAAATTTAAGTTAATGCTTTAGAATTTCCAATATCTTCTGGGCTAACTTCCCTAGAAAACTTAGTCTTAATATGTTTCTCATCCTTTCTCTAAACTCAAAATAGTGTTCCAAAATCTAGGGTTCTATAAGGATAATTTAGGGTTGTGACCTACTACGTTTGATTTTTGGTTGCCAGGGGGGATATCCCAAATAAATATCCAAATCAGTTTGGAAATATATGGTAGTTTAATCAATATATAGGGAAGAAATCAAGAAGAGAGAGGGAAACGTATAGGATTTCTCCCGCCCACCCTATGCCAGGCAAGGTCAAAGTCCTCCGCTGCCACAAGGTCCTTGAAGATTAGAGGCTTTCTCTAAGAGGATAGTGTTTGGAAGGTAAAGGAGAGGAAAATCAGCCTGAACTCCAAGAGATCTCAGAGAAGAACCTCACCTGAACTAGGTTACTAGTCTTCCTCCAGTATGGTATCAAGGAAAACTCACCCCTAAACCCGGACAATAGCAGCCGCCATGCCAAGATGCCAACACGCTCAGCAAGTTGCCACCAGCCATCTCTCCACCATCAAAGAGGCTGGAGAGAGGAAGTGACACAAAATAGATAGACGGTTTTATATCACTTTCCTGTGTCTCACATGTACCAATAATATCTTAGGCAGCCCAGGGGGTCTGTCAGTTGTTTCTGATTTGTCATTTGCTAGCACATGTCTATCATAGGCCATCCTCCTAAATACTCAATCCTTAAGTATGGGTGTAGACATTCCTGATTTTGTTAGACTATGTAGGGTGGAGTAATCTAAAGTTCACAATTCATCTAAGACTACCATCAGTTTTCCTTTCTCTTTTATGATATTAAGTTTCTATTATAATATTATTAGTCAGCCACAAACATAAATTTTTCAATACATACTCTCACATACTATATGTTGTCTTATGTATAGGTTAAATTTAACAAGGTCATATCAAAGTTATTCTTTTCATTTGTGTACCCATCTGCATTTTTTTGTTTTCTTCTCCACGGTTTTTAAATGTACAATGGGACTAAATAAGTGAGGCTTTTTGATGTGAGGTACTCTGAACCACTTCCAATTGGCTATATTTGAAGCTTAGGGCTGAAAAATGATGCTTTGGAATAGCATAGTAGTCTCTTGGTACCATGATGGCAGCAAGGGATGTCTTTATAAAAGAGGATTTACCACTGAGCCAGGAAGAACTGTCCGTTCAGTAAATGTTAAAGGAAGGACAACTTTCATTCTTGATCTCTTCCTCTCTCTGAAATATGTCAAGAACTATCTCCCTGGGACTTCCTTGGTATTGGTGGTATAGTGATAGATGCCTCATTCTCATCTCTTCCTCACAGTACTGGCTCTTGCTTGCACAAAGCAACAGAAAAACTCACTGCCTAGGTGAACCTAAGCCTTTACCTCAAGCTCCTAGATGCAACTTCTATTTTCATTCAATGAGCATAGGTGACCAAGGAGCAATACTGAAATGGATATTTCCAGAACCAAAGGCAACTTTGGTAATTGAGAGGTTGGGAACTCCCAGGTTCCACAGTGAGATCTGACTGACAGCAAAAAGAGTTTTTTAGAATAACAACCTTTAAATGAGAGAGGCTAATTTCTTTTTGAGATAACCCATCAAGGCAGCAAACATCATCTCATATGATGAGCTCAAGCCCTGGAATAAATAGTTAGAAAACATGGACCTTAAGAAAATTATTTAGACAATTCAGAGCTTAAGTGAATGATAAATGCCTTTTTCCAGTCCCACTATGTGTCCATGTTTTCATATTTTTAAGTAACAAACAAGAGAGTATAAGAGCAATTATCAATTATTCCATCATGGTTTTAGTCTTTATCAATAAATGTTTATTATTTTTTTTTCATTTTTAGCATTTGTTTTATGTGGAGGAAAAAATAGCTAACCAATACCCAATCTACACTGTACATTAACCTCTTTCTGTTTCCTTTTGGGGAGATCCTAGATTTGATCCAAATGTAAGCTTTAAGGAAATTCTCCCAGAGCTCTGGGATGGTGATGCAAAATGCCTAAAACAAAGAGAATGACAACATATGAACAATAATTGATCTGTCTCAGAAACTTTGCAACAAAGTGAACATAAATTTAGAGAAGGACCCCTTGGAAATAAAAAACAAATAATCCAACCACTCTTTATTATTATCTTACTAGGAATATATTTCACCATTTTACAAGCCATAGAATATTCTGAAGACTCATTAACAATCTCCAACAGAATTTTTGGCTCAACTTTCTTTGTAGCCACAGGTTTTCATGGCCTCCATATAATTATTAGATCTACATTCTTAATTGTATGTCTATTACGTCAATTCTACTTCCATTTCACTTCAACCCACCATTTTGGTTTTGAAGCAGCAGGTTGATACTGACACTTCATACATGTTGTATGATTATTCCTATACATCTCTACCAACTGATGTGGCTCATATTTAGTATAATTAATAATACTGATTTCCAATAATTAAGTTCTGGGTAAAACAAGAGAAAAATAATTAATCTCATTATGACACTAATTACTAACTCACTCCTAGCAACCATGGAATCATAACTGCCTTCGGACTTCCCCAACTCTATCTGTACTTAAAAAAATCTAGTCCATCTGAATGTTGTTTTGATCCACTAGGTTCAGCCCAATTACCACTTTCTATAAAATTCTTTCTAGTAGCAATTATATTCCTTCTATTTGACCAAGATATTATACTTTTACTTCCTTTACATTGAGCTATTCAACTTCCAACCCCAAATATGATATTAACATTATCATATTGCTTTGTTCTACTCCTAACTCCAGTTTGATTCTAGTCATTTCAATCAACTGGAAGATTTAATACCATTTTCACTTGTCATGAGTTTTTAAAATATATATGATTTAATGTTGGCTCCCAAAGATTTGCTTCTCCTTTCATAACTAATTCCTTCCAAGGGGAACTAGGTTTCTTGGATTTTTTCCCATCTCAAAAGTCTTTTTAACTTGACCAAGTCTTATAGAGTTTAGTTTTAGAGTTAAAATAAAAGCTTTGACAAAAGAAAATAGAATTACATCATAATTGATATGTTACAATTAGTCAAATAACTTGCACATATAACCAGATAATTTAGGCCTCTACAAAATGAATGTTCCTGCTGCTATTCCTAATATAAACATATACATTTAAATATCATAAACTGTCTTTGTAACCTATAAAACCAAATCATTATCCAAGTTCATTTTTAAAAAACAGGGGCAGGGATATTTGTGTTCATTCCACATTGTTCCCATTCATTTTTGAAACTAAAAATGGTAATAATATCAGTCACCTCAAATAAATGGCTTTCATGCTTTGTAATTATTGTAAAGAATAAGATGTATAAGTTAAAACAAACATTGTTATAATTTGTGCCCAGAAAGTTGCAAAAAATGACAAAAGACAAGAGTAGTCAATACTGTAAGGATAGTAGAAAGATGGATATATTATTGACAATGCCATGAATTGGTACAACCAATTCTGGTTGTACCTGGAAAACAGTTTGCAGTTATGCAAAGAAAGTAACTAAAATGTCACTCAACCTAGAGAACATATTGCTGAATATATACCTACAGGGGGTCATTATCAGAAAGAAAGATCCCATATACAACAAAATAGTTATATCAACATTTTTATGGTAGCAAAGAACTGATGTTCATCAGTTAGGGAAATAACTAAACAAGCTCTGGTGTATTAATATAGTATAATATACATTGATATAACAGTGTCAATTGCTATAAGAAACAACAAATATTATTAATATAAGAGATAATGGAAAGACATAAAACTGATACAAAGAGAAGTAAATGGAAGGAGGAAAATTAGATAGATAGATAGATAGATAGATAGATAGATAGATAGATAGATAGACAGACAGACTACAATAATATAAATGAAAAGAACAAAATCACCAGAACTGGATATTGAAAAATAAATAAAAAGCATGGCCAAAAGAAAAGCTATAAGTAGACACCTACACTAGCTACTTTGCTGAAGCGAGATGTATGACTACAGAATTTTTTGATATGTTGATTATTTTTTCCTCTGTTGGTCATTATTCTGAGGAATGGCTATCTTGGAAGGGGTAGGGAATGGCTATAATTGGAAATGGAATTGATTCAAAAACAAAAGATACAAAGAGAATTGATTTTAAAGTAAATTATTTTTTGTGGTAGCAAAGACTTGGAAATTAAGGGAAAGTCCATCAAATGGAAAATGGTTGCTCAAGGCATATGGTTGTTATAGCATACTATTGTATTATATGAAATGATGAGCAGGATGATTTCAGAAAAAAACTTGAGAGACTTACATGAAGTTATGTGAAATAAAATGAGCAGAATCAGAAGAACACTGAACACAGGGACAGCAATATTGTTTGATGAAAAAGTCTGAATGATCTAGTTATTCTTAGCAATACAGTAACCCAAGACAATCCCAAAGAATCTTGATGAAAAATTCCCTCTATCTTCAGAGAAGAAGCTGGAAGAGTCTGAATGCAGAACAAGTACTATATTTCACTTTCTATTTTATTTTTTATTCAACTTCTCTCCACAAAATGACTAATATGAAAAAAATATTTTATATGATTATACATGTAAAATCTATATCTAATTGCATGGCATCTCAAGGAAATGAAGGGAAGGAATGCTGAAAATTGTTCTAAATATAATTAGGAAAAATAAAACTTCAAAAAGTAAATTACTCAGTGGTTTGAAAACTGTATAAATCACACTAAAAGCAAAAAAAAATCCAAATGATTTTAAATTGGTTAAAAATACAAGGATAGATGTTCCATATATTCTGAAGCTGATGCTATATTTGTATCTATAATTTTGGCAGGTGTTGATTAATTCAGATCAAGTGTATTCCATAAGAGTTTCTAATTTTGATTATGATATATCCAACTGCTACAGGGGCAAGAAGCATAAACAGTGAGTATCCTAGGAATATGTGACAACTACAATGGAATTTATTTACATTTTAAACACACACTCGGGGCATACACACACACATGCACTGGCTTATGCCAATAAAATTATTTTTTCAACAGTAAGAATATGTAAATTCAGTTATAAAGAATGCTAGGTGAACAACAAAAAGTATCTTTAATTGATTTAATTTGATTTGATTAATTTAAAATGATTTAAGAAATCTAGCATTTCTAACATAGTCATGAAGATACAAATTAAAAGACTCATGAAATGTCAGACCAATTAGAACTTAAGGCCATATAGGACAACCTTATTTATGGTTATTCAAATTGCTTCAAATCAATCCTTCCAAAGAAAGTTTGGTTCAATGCTTTTAAATCTTCATTAATAAAGATCTCGATGTTCCCAAACCAATTGTCTCATTGTATGATAGTTCTATCATTAAATCTTTCATAATATTTAGACTAAACAATTTATGGTCACCATTTATAAATATTTTCCCATTTTTTCAATAGTAAGTTAACAATCCAAGCTCTCTATTAGACCAAATAATAAAGTTTAGGTCAGACAGAATTTCAGAGGGATCATTTAGATTAGTCATTGGATAGGGGAAGGTACAAGAAGATGGGCATAAAAATGTCTTGGAGATTATTGAAAGTATTTATGGGAAGGTTACATTCTTCATTTTGATTCTTTACCTGACATTGCACTTCTGGTCTTAACACTTCATGTTTCACCTTTGATAACCTTTTAATTTGTTTTCTTGCTTCTAACCTATCATCTGTTCCAATAAATCCTGAACACTCTGGCAGATTGAACTTCTCCCTAAAGTTCAAATTCAATCATATTTTTTCCTGGCTAAAAAATAACAAGGCAAAACAAACAAAAAAAAAAGTCTTTTGATGGCCCCCATTAAAAAATGGGATAAAGTCCCATTCTTTTTATACTGGCATTCAAGGTCGTCTATACATTTTAATCCCGAACAACTTTTATAGTCTTCTGTACTATTGTCCTTGCAAACTGTTTTTTTTTTTCAAATATACCATGAATGTATCTGACTCTATTCCTTTGCTTATACTAGCTCTCTAGTCTGCTATGTCCTCCTATACCTTTCTGCCTCTTCAATTCAACTTACTCTTCAATTTCAATTTCTTTTTTATAAAGCCTCTTCAAGTTTATTGCTCCTTTGTCACTTATCTTTTCATATGTTTCTCTTTTTGACTAGACTATAAACACCTCCATGGATTACCAAGTCATTTGTGTACATATCCATATACAAATACATAGATATTTTCTATATACCTACATATAATATATGTGTTGCCTATAAGTCCTGAGCAGCTTACAGTATTTCTCAAAAAATTCCTTTGATTAATGACAAGGAAGAACTGACAAGGAAGAGTAAGGAAAAAATAGGAATCAAGTTTCATAAAATTAGGGCATATAACAGAACAAATTTCTGTTGATGTTCCCGATCTTGGTTTCTACTAGGAAAAGCAATATGAAGAACAAGTAGAGGCAATATATTTTATTCACTGTTTAATTCATAAAAGTGACCTTAGTTTCCCCCCCAAAAAAATTTCTCCTTATTTGATTTTTAAATTTATTTAATTTTTAAAAAATTTCTACTTATTTGATTTAATTTTTTCAGTCTTTTCACTAACACAATTAGCCATAGAATTTTTGGTAAATCACTTAAATTCTTTGAATATTAATTTTCTCACATATGAATTCATCCGTAAAATGAGATGGTAATACTTGCCACTTTCTACTCCTACCACCTGCTATCCCTTCTTCTTTTCCTGAAAACCAAGAAAATTGTCCCCAATATATGATTGACCCAGGAGGCTAAGATTCAAGCTGCCTAGATGTTGACACAAATTCCTGGTGGCCTCACACTTCTTGTTCACCTATTATTGCACATTAAAAAGTTCACCTATATGGAACCAAAGTCTTACAAATTTGCCAGGTGTCCAAAGGACCTAAAAGTTCCCTTTACTGCTAACCGTATATGTTTCTTAATGTAACTGAGTGTCTGTGTCTGCCCAAGCTCTGAGTGCTTAATCCTTGCTTGCTATCCTCTCTATGTTTTGGATAAGTAAACCCCCTTTCATTACCTGTTAGATTATGAGCTCCTCCATTAGATTGTAAGCTCCTTGAAGACATAGCCAGCCTTTTGCCTCTTTTTCTAGCTGTATGACTTAGCAGTGCTTGGCAAATAGTTGGCCCATTATTAATGTTTATTAAATTATTGTTGAGTGACCTTTGAGGGTTTCATTTTGTTCTAATATTGGACCTAAACTAAGGTACTAAGTTGAGTTAAACCCACCCCACTGACCAGACAATTCTCTAAGACTTTAAGTTATAGTTGAGTTGCTAATTTTCAGAGATCAAGAAAGTTTCCCACATATATGAAATCACCTATCATGGAGCAAAATCAAAAGCTTTTCTCCACAGCTGAGAGAAACAAAGAATACTAATTGTCCTGGTGTTTATTGTTTTAAAAAGATATTTGTCAGTAAAACAAAACTCAGCAGTACTAAACTCCAATGGAGTTGCTTATATGCTTTAATTCTGCCTTTTGCATGATGTAGCAAGGGAAAATTTTCCACTCAACATCTCTTGGGTCAAGAACAGTCCCATCTCCTCTGACATTATGTGCTCCACATCCATGGTCAGGTCAGGTGGGAATTACCCTTTGCTTTCTCAACCCCTATCCATCACCCATTCACTGAAGAGGTCTTGGTCCTACCTCAAAAGTGTTTAAACACAGCCTTGCTATTCAAGTGGTTCCTGTTTTGTCAGAGTTGAGTGTTGTTTCTATTCTGTAAATTTTACAAAATTGATGGTGGGTTCACAGAATTTACATATCCTTCTATTCCTCTGGACTTCACAACATTTTCCTTATTTCCCTTTCATTTACAAATCTCTCCAGTATCCTGAATT
Source organism: Monodelphis domestica (assembly GCF_027887165.1). Taxonomy (NCBI): domain Eukaryota; kingdom Metazoa; phylum Chordata; class Mammalia; order Didelphimorphia; family Didelphidae; genus Monodelphis; species Monodelphis domestica. Next base: position 266,399,460 of record NC_077233.1, on the reverse strand, counting down.
TTGAAAAAGTTTATCTGCCTGAATTTTAGAAAATCAATCTTTTCCTATAATTTACAAATCTTCTTACTTCCTCTGCGTTTTGCAGAGTTGATCTGCCTAGGTATTGAAAATGTGGTTTTGTTTCAATATGATTTTACAATATTGATATTATTTTCCTAAGATTTACAAACCTCTAAATCTCCCTGGATTTTGCAGGGTTGGTCTTGTTTTGGTAGGAAGGAAGGAAGGAAGGAAGGAAGGAAGGAAGGAAGGAAGGAAGGAAGGAAGGAAGGAAGGAAGGAAGGAAGGAAGGAAGGAAGGAAGGAAGGAAGGAAGGAAGGAAGGAAGAAAGGAAGGAAGGAAGGAAGGAAGGAAGGAAGGAAGGAAGGAAAGAAGGAAGGCAGGCAGGAAGGAAGGCAGGAAGGAAGGCAGGAAGGAAGGCAGGAAGGAAGGCAGGAAGGAAGGAAGGAAAGAAGGAAGGCAGGCAGGAAGGCAGGAAGGAAGGAAGGCAGGAAGGAAGGCAGGAAGGAAGGAAGGCAGGAAGGAAGGAAGGCAGGAAGGAAGGAAGGCAGGAAGGAAGGAAGGCAGGAAGGAAGGAAGGCAGGAAGGAAGGAAGGCAGGAAGGAAGGAAGGCAGGAAGGAAGGAAGGCAGGAAGGAAGGAAGGAAGGAAGGAAGGAAGGAAGGAAGGAAGGAAGGAAGGAAGGAAGGAAGGAAGGAAGGAAGGAAGGAAGGAAGGAAGGAAGGAAGGAAGGAAGGAAGGAAGGAAGGAAGGAAGGAAGGAAGGAAGGAAGGAAGGAAGGAAGGAAGGAAGGAAGGAAGGAAGGAAGGAGAGGAAGGGAGGGAGGGAGGGAGGGAGGAAGGAAGGGAGGAATTTTGCTTCAAACTGTGCAAAGAAAGGGGGAAAAGATGCTTGTCAGGTTTTGATGCCTCCTGCTTTCAGAAGCTTCAACAGCTGGGATGTTTCTGAACATAAGTGAGTCTGTCTTTCCTGTGAGGAAGACACAGTTGATGACTGTTCAGAGGAATGTATTTCTATGTCTAGTGTTTATAAAATAACAGTTTCTTACTTGCCTTCTCTAACTGTGAATAAGGAAATGCTGGCTTAGGTGACCAGTGCATGAACATCCTGGCTCAGAAATAGCTCAAGCCATATCCACGTGAACATAAGTTTGATATTAGGGCCAATTTTGTTTTTCAACATGGAAACATTGACTACACCTATGCATGTACACTGTTCTGATGACTTTTGTATGTGATATTTTTCTTTTTGATATCTTTAGATCAATGGTACTAAAGATACATTACTTAGAATGAGGGATCACCTTATGAGCAAGACAGTGGTGCTGACTCATTTGAAGAAGAATTGCTAAAATTGTGCATAGTGCTTTAAGGTTTGCAAAGTATTTTACACATTATCTCATTTGATTCTCAAAGCAAACCCCGTGAGATAGGTGAAATTTCGTTCCCAAGATCAAGTGAGATTTAATAAATGTTTGTCACTTCCCCCAAAAAATTTACAGATGAGGATACAGGCAAAAGAGAAGTTACATGACTTGCCCAAACTTAAACAGTCACTAAGTGTCTGAGCCTCAATGTAAACTATGGATTTCTTAATGCTGGACCTCATTCTTTTCTCACTGTGCCACCCAGAATGATGGAATTGATGAAATTTCTTTTGATGACTAGCACCTGAATATGAGAAAATGAGGAGTTTTGGACATTATGGAAGGAAATCTTGTCTCAGGGTCAGGTTGACTAGTTATGAAATTCTCTAAAGGTCAGTCAGAGAACTCTTTATGAGTGCAAGTGCTCTCCCCCTCATATCACCTCCTTCCACCACTCTATCCCCTTAACTCCACAATTGTCGCAGAAGGGAATTTGGGGCATTTTTATTTAGGTAGCCCTTAGCAAATCTAAAAGTCTTTGATTCTTTGAATCGTGGGACAGGTGCTAATCCAGGTGTTTTCCTTTCAACTAAACCAATAAATGACTGTCCTATTACTCATCTCTTGGTTCAAGAATTTGAAGCTATGTGGTAAACTATGAAGTTCAACCATGGTAAGTCCTTGATTTTATGTTTATGAAATTGAATTTGTGGAATTTCTTTCCTTTTTCCCTTTCAAATATGTGTTTATTCATGTCAAAAGTTTATACAGTGACTAGATTCCTCCTAATATACCTTTCTATCCCTCCATCTCTCCCAGAAAACCATTGCTTATCACAAATATTTTTAAAGAAGAGAAAGAACACAAAAAACACCGCACAACTAATCAACACGTCAAAACAATTCAACATTATATGCAATCTTGTACCCACAAGAACCTGTCCATTTCAATAAAGAAGAAAATGTTTCTCCCATCTCATCATTGAGACTGAGAATGTTCTTTATTATTTCACAGCAATAATTTTAAAAATTATTTTATTATTGTTCTTTCCATTTACATTGTTATACACATTGTTAATTTTCCTTTCTTGGGTCTACTTCACTTTGTATCAATTTATATGAGTTGCTCCATGCTTCCCTAACCTTATATTTGTCTTTAAAATTTTTTATTATTAATTAGAAAATAATTGACAAAAATGAACAAATAAAAGTATAAAAGGAGGATTGCATGTTGAAACCATAAATCAAATGTTTTATTTGAACCCATTAATTAATTGAAACCTTCAGTTTTTTGAGATAGATATAAATCAACTTACATGTATATATTAAATTAAACATAGCAGTACAACTGTGCTCCCTTCTGGATTTCCTCCTACTCTCTTTAATGTATATTTGAAATGTTGCATAGATGCCTTTTCATTTCTTTTTCTTTCTAATAATTTCACTACCACCATTATAACTCACTCTTCCTCCCAAATAAAAGTCACTCTTTATTGCAAGTCAATAATAAAAACAAGTTTGCTTTATGTTGGGTATGTCTGGAAAAATACATATAAATGTATATATATGCATATATTCAATCTGTACATATATTGATATGGATATCAGTAAATCTTAGTATTCAATAAAACTTGAATAAAGCCAAACACATGGAAAACCCAAAACAGAAGCTTAGTCAGACCTAGAACAAAACCTAAGTGAGAAAATCCAAAATAAAAAGAACTAGGGAACCTAGATTTATTGGTAGTCCCAGAGAGTTACGAGGTCATTTTACATTATGGGTTCAAATAACCTCTAATCACATAAAGTTAGATTTAAATAATATTTTTCCAAATAATATAATAAAGCATTTTTCACAGTAAGATCCAGAAACAATTGAACATAGTATTGCAGTGTTCAGTGAAGGTTATTAAATATAAAACAATCAAAAAGTATTTCATGGTGTTAAGTGCTGGAGGATAAAAGCACAACGAATTAAACAATCCTTAGTCCCAAGGAATTAACAATCTAATAAATTAGATAATAACAATATTTAAAAGTATATCCCACACAAACAGAATTGAAAAATATATTTTAAATGAGTCAGCTGAGAAATTACTGTTTGACAAAACCTTTGGGGAAATCTAGAAAGCAATCTGGAAGAAATCATGGTTAGATTAATATTTCACATCAATATAATAATAATAATCTCCAAATGAATGAGACTAAGATAAAAAATCATAAATCAATTAAAGGAACAGAGAAGGGACCTATCTTTCATAATTCTGGATCTAGGAAATTAAATTAAAACAACTGTTAGGTTAGGTACTATTTTGCATCTATTACATTGGTTAACATGACTGAAAATGAAAATGATAAATGTTGGATGGGATGTGGGAAAACAGGGGCACTGATACACTGTTGTTGGAGTTGCAATATGATCCTCCCATTCTAGAGAGCAACTTGGAAAGATCTCAAAAGACTCTAAAACTGTGCATACCCTTTTCTCAAATCAAGAGTGATTTTGTGCATGTTTATATGACTACAGATAGCTTTGTTTTTTCATCTGAAAAATGACTTCATATGCTTTGACCATTTATCAATTGAAGAATGTCTAATTTTTATAAATTTGACTTGTTTTTCTCCATATTTGAGAAATTAGACCGTTTTCAGAAATACTTGCTATAAAAAAGTTTTTCCAGCTTTATGCTTTCTTTCTAATCTTGGTTGCATTTGTTTGGTTTGTGCACAAACTTTTAAATTTAATATAGTCAAAATCAATGCAAAATCTATTGTAAGGTACTATCCCTTTAAGATATTTCCTTTTAACAGGGAATAATTTAATACTGAAAGGGGCAGGAAAAGTATTTTTGTTTGAAAAGAGAAAGTTAAATCAACTGATAAAAGATGTAAAGTATTGCTTCTTTCATAGATTAACACTTTTATGCCTGAATGGAGTGGGGAAAATTTTTTTTTAACGAAAACTGCTAAAATATGTGTGTAAAGAAATCATTTTCATATGGGTTTTGAACAGTTCAGGACATAAAAAGAATTGTAGTAAAAATACAAAAGCTTAAATTATTTTTCAAGAGATGTGGGTAATCTCCCATTTGAGTGTGAAGTTTGATGATTTAAAGGGGCAGAAAAAAACTTTTTCAAATAGCTGGCATTTAAAAAATATTATTTATTCAACATTCTTTGAATTTCAAATTCTCTCTCCTTCTACTCCCTTCTCCCTCCTTCATAAAAGTGAACAATATGAAATTAATTATGCATGTGAAATCATGCAAAACGTGTTTCTATATTAGCTATCCTCCTCCCCCAAAAAAGCAAGAAAAATAAAGTGAAAAAAATATACTTCAATTTGCACTCAGAGTTCATCAATTTTCTTTCTGGAGGTAGATAGTATATGAGATAGATATAGAAGATTGAGGAAGGTAAGGAATGTAGGAAAGAGAAGCAATGGATGGCACCTTCAGAGAGTGAGAATAAATGGATTTTACTTGGCATTTTTGGGTAAAGTACCTACATCAGCATGATCATGAATATATTGAAGTATTTGAATAATACATTTGTTTAAAAAACAACAACTTGGTGATGGAATACTATTGCGTTCAAAGGAATAATAAACTGGAGGGATTCCATGTGAACTGGAATGACCTACAAGAATTGATTCAGAGTGAAAGGAGCAGAATCAGGAGAGCATTGGACACAGAGCCTCATACACTGTGGTACAATTGAATGTAATAGACTTCTCCATTAGTGGCAATGAAGTGATCATGAACAGCTCGGAGGGATTTATGAGAAAGAACACTATCCACATTCAGAGGAAACACTGTGGGAGCAGAAACACAGAAGAAAAACAACTGCTTGATTACATGGGTCAAGGGGCTATGGTTGGGGATGTAGACCCTAAATGAACATCCTAGTGCAAACATCAACAACATGGAAACAGATTCTGATCAAGGACACATGTAATACCCAATGAAATTGTGCATTGGCTGTGGGAAGGAGTGGAGGGAGGGGAGGGAGGGAAAGAAATATGATTCTTGTAACCAAGGAATAATGTTCTAAATTGACTAAATAAAATTTTCAAAAAAAATAACAACTTAATTTTGGTATATTATCATCATATTTAGGCTTTTCTGATTCAAGGACTATATCAGCAATTGGCAATTGGGAAACATGAGAAAGTATGGATTATATCACATTTCTTATGTGTAGGCTAACAGGTCCATATTTATTGACAAAATCTATATATCATTGTAAGGTTTGCAAAGCATTTTCTATATGTTATATCATTTAATCTCTACACCAACCCTATGAGATAAGTATTTTCCATGGATTGCCTATTCTCTTGATTGATGGCCCATCTACCTTTTTGTGTTCTCTTTAACAGATAAGAACATTTTGTCATATTTTTCTCCAATGACTTTTCCTTCTTTCATCATTATAAAGTAGAATGAGGATTGGATAAAGAGTCAGAGGACCTGGGTTTAAATGGCAGCTCTATCAGTGTATCACTTGTGTGACCTTGGGCAAGTAATTTTATGTTTCTGGGCCTCAATTTCCTCCTTTTGAAAATGATGGGATTGAATAAAATGGTCCCCAAGATCCTAGGCCTATGTACTTTCAGGTGCCAAGGATTTACAGGTCTCTCCCAAAAGCCAATGCCCATGAGTGAAACCATTTAAGCACCAGGACAGCCACTGAGTCCTTAAGCTAACTCCATCATGCCCACAGGAATTTCCAGTGTTATTCAGAGACCAGCTCCTACCAGCTTTTGAGATCTGATTATTAAATCTTCAATGTGTTCTTTTGCCCCTCAGAAGTAAGCAAAGGCTGCAAATCAGAGTTTGATTCATTGTTTTGTTATTTAGGCTTAAATTGATGAAAAATGTTATTCATGGAGATTAAACTTAAAAGTAAGTCACACATACTTTTCCCCCAGAGACAGTTGTTAAATATTTGCCAGTATATCTCTCGCTCCTCATATGGGGCACCAACTCTGTTACAGTTGTTGTTCAGTAATGTTCAACTCTTTGTGACCCCATTTACAGTTTTCTCGGCAAAGATACTGGACTGGTTTGCCCTTGCCATCTCCAGCTCATTTTAAAGAAGAGGAAAACTGATGCAAAAAGGTCTTAGTGACTTGTCCAGGATTACATAACTAGTACTTGAGGGCAAATTTGAACTCCAGGTCCGTGCTCTGTCCACTGCACAACCTAGATAGCCCAATTACAGCATTACTATCCATGTGCCACATGCCAAATACCTCCCAAATAATAATATTCAAATAGATTTCAAACAAAACTTATACTTCTCTGCTGGCCTATGCAAAATCCTAATGGAAGATTGCTATTAAAACAACAGAAGGGATCATTTGAGATGGTAGTAATTTGGAAACATGCCCCCCCAAAATTAAATTCCTTTAATATCCAAAGAATGGACAGTGTTTCCAGAGGTAGCAAATTACTGCTGCTTCCTCCTCACCTCTGAAATAATATAGGAAGTAGAGAGAACTATATGAGTTTCTGGAGAAAAGCCCAGTTGAGTACTGGGTTATTTCGACATGGATGCTAAAACATAGATAATCGAGTTAGGCAATTATAAAATTCCTGTGTTCCCTCTAACAATTGGAAAGCATTTTTTCTTTATTGTTTTCCATTGTTAAAAGTTCTAATGACTCACTCTGATTGTACTAAAATACAGAACAATTGTAGAGCTATGCTCTTGCTCCTGGCCACCCTTCTCCCAATGCCCAAGCATTTGTTTTGTTCCAGTGCTCTTTGTCATTAAATGTGTGCTTTGCAGCACATTCATACTGTGCTCCTTTATCATCCATCATCCTTTCCTTGTCATAAGAAGGATCCTTCATACAGCTGGGAGCCTGTTTGGCAATTTCACTGCTTGGCTTACCATCTCTCTTACTGTAATGGAACAAAACTTGCCTTTATTCACTTCTGCTGTAGGAACCCAGTTCCCATCTGTCAATTAATCATTTGCATTATTCACCACAGACCAGGCAACTGCTGGAACTGTCACCTTGCTAAATGTCGGAGCAACAACTTTTCTTCCTCCTTCCTGACATTTTTGGCAATTTGGTTTGCAAGTTCAACAGTTTTGCTCCTGTCATGCTTAACAAGTTTTTACAGCTTACAATGAGGTCTTGCAAACCATCCCTCCTCCATCTCTTCCACCCTCTTGGAATATATTTACCAAGGAAGCAGCAGGTACTCCCTGACCCACAAGTCACCAATCATCTCCATTGGAAAGTCCTACTCCTTTAGACAGAAAAGGAAAATCAATGCCAGGAAAAGGGGGTAGGTTAGGGGAAGAAGTTCCAAACTTTTGAATGACTTTTATCATAATACCTCTATTTGAGCATGAAGGCATCCTGGTTCCTCACCAATTATAAGCCAAATGCTCCTAGGGGACTAAAAACTAAACCTAACAACAGGGTGGAGAATTAGGGGGATCAATTAAATACAAAACACTGTTGTAGAAGGAAATAGTGAAAGAAGAAAGGGTAGGACTAGGAGTAGAAATCAAAATGCTGGGAAATACACAGTTATTAATCATAACTCTGAATGTGGGAGACCTAAATAAACCTTCCTCTATCAGAACTAGATAAATCAAACCAAAAAATAAATAAGAAAGAGGTAAGAGAAGTGAATTAAATCTTACAAACATTAGTTAGTCGATGTGTGGAGAAAAATAAATAGGGACAAAAAGGAATACACCTTTTTCAGCAGCACGTGGTACATTCACAAAGATTTACCATGTACTAGGGCATAAAAACATTGCAAACAAGTTCAAAAGACCAGAAATAATAAATGCAACCTTATCAGACCACAATGCAATGAAAATAATAATTAGTAAGGGTACATGGAAAGACAAATTAAAAATTAATTGGAAACTAAAGAATACGATTCTCCAAAACTGGTTAATTAAAGAACAAATCATAGAAACAATTAATAACTTCATTGAAGAAAATAACAATGATGAGGGATCCTTTCAAAATCTATGGGATGCAGCCAAAACAGTACTCAGGGGGAAAATTTATATCCTTAAGTTCATATATTAACAAATCAGGAAGGGCAGAGGTCAATGAATTGGGCATACAAATTAAAAAACTAGAAAGTAAACAAATTAAAGATCCTCAGATGAGGACTAAATTAAAGATCCTAAAATCAAAGGAGAAATTCATAAAATTTAAAGTCAAAGAACTATTGATTTAATAAATAAGAATAGAAGCTGGTACTTTGAAACAACAAATAAAATAGACAAAGTACTGGTCAATCTAATTTAAAAAGAAAAGAAGAAAACCAAATTGACAGTATCCAAGATGAAAAGGGAGACCTCACCTCTAACGAAGAGGAAATTAAGGAAATCATTAAAATTTTTTATGCCCAATTATATGGCAACAAATATGGCAATCTAGATGATATGGATGAATATTTACAAAAAATATAAATTACCTAGACTAACAGAGGAAGAAATAGACTACCTAAACAACCCCATATAAGAAAAAGAAATTGAACAAGCCATCAAAGAACTCCCTAAGAAAAAATCTCCAGGACCAAATGGATTCACAAATGAATTCTATCAAACATACAAAGAATAATTAATCCCATATTATACAAACTATTTGACAGAATAAGCAAAGAAGGAGTTCTATCAAACCCCTTTTATGACACAAATATGATACTGATTCCAAAGAAAGGCAGGTCAAAAACAGAGAAAGAAAACTATAGATCAATCTCCTTAATGAACATAGATGCAAAAATCTTAAGTAGGATACTAGCCAAAAGACTCCAGCAAGTGATCATGAGGGTTATTCATTATGACCAGGTAGGAGTTATACCAGGAAAGCAAGGGTGGTTCAATATAAGGAAAACCATCTACATATTTGACCATATTAACAAGAAAACTGACAAAAATCACACGATTATCTCAATAGATGCAGAAAAAGCCTTTGACAAAATATAACACTCATTCCTATTGAAAACACTAGAAAGAATCAGAATAGAAGGGTCTTTACTAAAAATAATGAATAGTCTATATCTAAAACCATCAGCAAACATCATCTGCAGTGCGGATAAACTAGAAGCCTTCCCAATAAGATTAGGAGTGAAACAAGGATGCCCATTATCACCTCTATTATTTAACATTGTACTAGAAACACTAGCAGTAACAATTAGAGAAGAAAAAGAAATTGAAGGTATTAAAACGGGCAATGAGGAGACCAAGCTATCACTCATTACAGATGATATGATTGTCTGCTTAAAGAATCCTAGAGAATCAACTAAAAAGCTAGTGGAAATAATCAACAACTTTGGCAAAGTTGCAGGATACAAAATAAACCCACATAAGTCATCAGCATTTCTATATATTTCCAACACATTTCAGCAGCAAGAATTAGAAAGAGAAATTCCATTTAAAATCACCCAAGACAATATAAAATACTTAGGAATCTATCTGCCAAGACAAACATAGGAACTATATGAACACAACGACAAAACACTCTCCACACAATCAAAACTAGATCTACACAATCAGAAAAACATCGATTGCTCATGGGTAGGATGAGCTAACATAATAAAAATGACAATCCTACCCAAATTAATTTACTTATTCAGTGTCATGCCCATTGAACTACCAAAAAACTTTTTTACTGAATTAGAAAAAAACATAACAAAGTACATTTGGAAGAACAAAAGATCAAGGATATCCAGGGAAATCATTAAAAAAATGTGTGAAGGAAGGTGGTCTTGCATGCAGTCCAAGATCTCAAACTGTACCATAAAGCAGTGGTCATCAAAACAATATGGTACTGGCTAAGAGACAGAAAGGAGGATCAGTAGAATAGTCTAGGAGTGAGTGACCTGAGCAAGACAGTCTTTGATAAACCCAAAGATCCCAGCTTTTGAGACCAAAATCCACTATTTGATTGCTGGGAAAATTGGAAGACAGTATGGGGGAGATTAGGTTTGGATCAATATCTCACACCCTACACTAAGATAAACTCTGAATGGGTGAATGACTTGATTATCAAGAAGGAGAATATAAGTAAATTAGGTGAACACAGAATAGTATACATGTCAGATCTTTGGGAAAGGAAAGATTTTAAGACCAAGCAAGAGTTAAAAATTGCAAAATGTAAAATAGATAATTTTGATTATATAAAATTAAAAACTTTTCATACAAACAAAACCAATGCAACCAAAATTAGAAGGGAAACAACAAAGTGGGAAACAATCTTCATAACAAAAACCTCTGACAAAGGTCTAATTACTCAAATTTGTAAAGGGCTAAATCAATTGTACAAAAATTCAAGTCATTCTCCAATTGATAAATGGGCAAGGGGAATGAATAGGTGATTTTCAGTTAATGAAATCAAAACTATTAATAAGCACATGAAAAGGTGTTCTAAATCTCTTATAATCAGAGAAATGCAAATCAAAACAATTCTGAGGTATCACCTCACAACTAACAGATTGACTAACATGACAGCAATGGAAAGTCATGAATGCTGGAAGGGATGTGGCAAAGCTAGGACATTAATGCACTGGTGGTGCAGTTGCAAACTGATCCATTCTGGAGGGCAATTTGGAACTATGCCCAAAGGGTGCTAAAAGACTTTCTGCCCTTTGACCCAGCCATAGCACTGCTGGGTTTGTACCCCAAAGAGAAAATAAGGAAAAAAACATGTATAAGAATATCCATAGCTGTGCTCTTTGTGGTGGCAAAAAAATTGGAAAATGAGGGAATGCCCTTCAATTGGGGAATGGCTGAACAAATTGTGGCATATGTTGGTGATGGAATACTATTGTGCTCAAAGGAATAATAAAGTGGAGGAATTCCATGTGAACCAGAATGACCTCCAGGAATTGATGCAGAGTTAGAAGAGTAGAACCAGGAGAACATTATACAAAGAGACTGATACACTGTGGTACAATTGAATGTAATGGACTTTAGCGGCAATGCAGTGATCCTGAACAACCTGGAGGGATCTAAGAGAAAGAACACTATCCACATCCAGAGGAAAAACTGTGGGAGCAGAAACACAGAAGAAAAACAACTGCTTGGTTACATGGGTCAAGGGGATATGATTGGGGATGTAGACTCTAAATGAACATCCTAGTGCAAACATCAACAGCATGGAAATAGGTTCTGATCAAGGACACATGTAGTACCCAGTGGAATTGCATATTAGCTATGGGAAAGGGGTTGAGGGGAGGGAGGGAAAGAATATGATTCTTGTAACCAAGGATTAATGTTCTAAATTGGCTAAATAAGTTTTTAAAAATAAATAAATATAAGTCCTACTTGTTTCCACTAAACTAATAACCTTGTGAAACAGTGTCCTTTAAGAGAACTGAAGGGAAGGGAGAGAGAAGAAACCAGGCAAGTGTAAACCTCAAAATTTCTCAGACTTATGAATGTTAGGGGTTTCCCCCATTGGGGAATCTTCTACTTAAAAAAAAAATAAGAGCTCAGAGAAGAGAAAAGTTCTTGATTTCTGACTCTCATTCTGAAGGAGAGTTCCTTGAGGAGCTCCTCTGAGGGGCTCTGTCCCTCTGGGGTAGGAGTTCTGGAGGCTCTTGAGAGAGGCCCTTTGAAACAATCTCTGGCTGGAAGACTCTTTGAGGAAGGACGCTGGCCTGGTGTCACTAGTATCCTTGTTTAGTCAGACCTTGTGGTGAGTGTTAAAAAACTGACTGATTTCTCTTTTAAGACTCAGGTCTAGGCCATATTGGCTTCAGGCCCTTCATACTTATTCCTTTCTTACTCTCTCTCTCTTTCTTTCATTGTATTGTTAATTAAAATCTCTATAAAACCCAATTGACTTGGGTATTTGAATAATTGGGAATATTTCCCTGGCGACCACCTTATATTTGATTTTAAACCCAAGACACTGTAGTGAAACATATTTCTGTGGTCAAATTTACTCACCCTCTCTTATATCTATCACAATTTATATCTTCCACTATTTTAATCACTACAGTTTAAGACCTCAACCATTTTAAATATCACACAAGAGAGAAGGTAATTATCAGATAATGAAACTCATAGATTATTTGAATTAAGTCCAATGAACCAGAGAAGTGATAAGTGTTATTCTTACATTTGTAAAGCATTATAACTTATTTTCATATACAGTATCTCTTTTCACCTTCACAACAATTCCGTGAGATATATAGGGAAGCTATTATTATCCCATTGGCTTCTCTCCTGCTTTCCACAAACATACCAAGTCTCCATCTTTAAAGAATTCTCACTTAACCTACCACCTACCATTCTTCAAGCCATCACCGCTCCTCCCTTTCATAGAACCCCCCAGAAAAAAATTATCTACACTTTTTACTTGTACTTCTTGTTCTCTCATTCACTTCTCAAATCCTTGCCACCTAACCAACACTCAAATAAAATTATTTTCTCCAAATTTACCAATGTAATTTATCAATGGCAAATGCAATGATTTTCCCCCTCAGTCTTCAGTCTTCCAGACCTATGTAATATTTTATGACTATTTTGATTTTCTTTATATTCTCAGCATAGTGTCTGAAATATTGTAGACTTAATAAAATCTTGTTGATTGACTAAGTGATTGATTTTACAGACTGAGCATCAAAAGGTTGTATTTGACCAATTAGCGCCTGCCCCTGGATGATTCCTCCAACTTGTATTTATAGTTGTGGGTTGAGTTCCCCAAGAGTAAAAGTTATTTCAGGTTCAAAGTTGTTAATAAGCATTTAAGTGTTGACTGCTATCCTGTGCTGATTATCCAAAGGAGATAATTCTATGGATATATACTCCTAAAACTACCATTCAAATGCCCCCACTATTGTGCTTCTGATGAACAATAATCCAGTAGAAAATAAGCTCTCAACAGAAGTATTTAATAACATGTTATAGCAAAAGCAGTAATTATAAAATACTCCACCCCTGAAACCTGGGGTGGTTTCCCTTAAATTTGCATTTCCCATAGATATACATTGTGTCCATGGGGAGGGTGTACTCACACTTAAAATGCAATAATAGTGAGGCATGTGTATAAGATATATGTTTTTCAGGGAGCAGCTGGGTAGCTCAGTGGATTGAGAACCAGACCTAGAGATGGGAGGTCCTCAGTTCAAATCTTGCCTCAGATACTTCCCAGCTGAGTGACCCTGGGCAAGTCACTTGACCCCCATTGCCTAGTCCTTACCACTCTTCTGCCTTGGAGCCAATACACAGTATTGACTTCAAGATGAAAGGTAAGGGTTTTAAAAAAAAGATATGTGTTTTTCAAAGGCAACTCAAATCTCCTGATACCACAAAAGTTGACATCTATTTTCTCTTCACAGATTCCTCATCCCCTCCCCTGCTCTCTACAGAGTCTCTGTTAAATGTACGTGGCTTAGTTGGGTTTCCAGTATCTGATCTTATTTATAGTCTGGCTCTTTTCTCTTCTGCCAGGGGTCATATTCTTTGATGTTCCTTCCTTCCTTGTATCTACTGATCTGTGCCCATATGGAGTTATCACTGATGTATTCAATGTCTCCAAATGACTCAGTAGCTTTCCTCAAAAGTTATATGATTTATGTGGATGAGGAAGAGAGAAATTCCCTCTTCCCTTCCTTAAGGGGTCACCTCCACAGAGCACTCCCAAGCATCCAATTTCTCCCTCTCTATTTAGAACTGATGAAATTAATCCAGGTGTTAGCTACTTAAGCCCCCAGATGTAAGACTAATTTGTTCAGACAGTCATGTTGTTCTTTTCTTGATTCATCAGAGAAGCATTTTCACCTCTTAAAGAGATCAGGGAATAGGCACATCACAGAGTTTAACACCTCATTTAAGCTTTGTAATTACATTCTGAGCCTTCTGTTGTTGTTCAGTCATATTTCAGTCATGTCAGACTCTCTGTGACCCCTTTTAGGATTTTCTTGGCAAAGATATTGGAATAGTTTGCCATTTCCTTCTCTAATTCATTTTGCATATGAGGAAACTGAGGCAATCAGGGTTAAGTGATTTGCCCAGGGTCACACAGCTAATAAAGGTCATGGGCAGATTTCAACTCGAGAAGAAAGTCCAGCATTCTATCCACTGTACCACCAAGCTATGATTATATAAATTAAAATGGAGAGAAATTCACCCCCCCTGAAATAGCATGCATCAAAACTAGAGTTTGAACCCACTTCTTATGACACCTAATTCTCTTTCTACCACATGTTGACTCTTAAGTCTCTTCAAGACTCACAAAAATTAAAATCTCATGATGGAATTATGATTATTTAGACAGATGATGGAGAAGATTGAGGAAGGTGGAGGTTACATAACATTGGGGATTTTCTTTTACTATTTACTCATAAAATCAATCTAAGCTATGACATGTGATGGGAAGAAATTAGGGAAAATTTAAGTAGATGTATATAAAAACTAAGGATACCTGTGTACACACACACGCACACACACACACTGCCAAATTTAGCCAGGGATCAGATTATACTTATAATAACAATAATAGCTAGCATTCATATAGTACATACCATGTTAAGTGTTTTGCAAATATAATCTCATTTAAGCCTTACAATAATCTTAAGAGGTAGGTATTATTATTATCTCCCTTTTACAGATGAGGAAACTGAAATAAATAAAGGTAAGTGATTTAAGTCTGAGATGAGATTTGAACTCAGGTCTTCCTAATTTCAGGTCCAGCACTCTAGCCATTATGGATATGGCTGCCTATGATAGAGTGAGTGACACAATAAGAAAAGCCATTTCCCTTATATTGCCATTTGTTCTTTGAATTTCTAAATCCATCTATGATCCTCTAATCACATTCTATGATGCTTTGATCCTACTAGAGCTTGCCCAAATCTTTCAGTAGTCCATGAAAATTGATAGGGCAAAGGCTGAGAGATTGGTTTCCAGTCATCACAAAGATAAAGGTGGTGCTTTATAGAGGGGATCAGGGGGAGGACTTGCGGGACACTAGACAGTCAACAGACCTGGGCTCAATTCCATACTACAGCACTTACTAGATGCATGACCATGGGTATGCCACTTACTCTCTTTGGGGTTCAGTTTCTCTCCCTGTTAATATAAATATAACAACACCTATACTGCCTACTTCACGTGATTGTCAAAGGGAAAATACTCTGTAAACTCTAAACCCTAAATCTGAGCTGCACTTCTGGCAAAAACAGCCCATCGGAACATCAGACCTTGACATGACCTAGCCCAATGCACTCTTTCTGGATTTCTTTCAGGTTTTCACTTACTGCTTTTTCATAGTCCTTTTTACTTAAAATATCATAAAGACATTTTTTAAAGAACCTCACTGGCAGCAAGTTGCGTTCACTTTTATTAGTTCTGTATTTAACATGCTGCTTTCTGTTTTATTTTACCTTCACCCTTATGAAACATAGATTAAGCTTCAGAAACCTCAAATGAAGGTTCTGCATTTGAACCAGGCGTGGAAAATTCTCTAAAGAGCCTCTAAGTCTGACATCTTTGGAAAGTGAATTTTGGAAGTGATTATTTTGAAATTTAGGATATGGGTCGTCGTCGTAACTGAAGCAAAATGGATCAAAAGCATTTTAGTTTTTTAGTTTTTTATATTTATATTTATTTATATGTAGTATTTTAATTCACTTTTAAGTTTCCCTAACTGTTTACATAATCTAAATTATTTTCCCTTCTCTAGGTATTTGCATAATAATAATCCTTCAGCCAATGACTATTTATTGAATGAGTAGCTTTATGTTAGGATTTTGGTACTAGGCAGAGACAGGGGAAAAAAGGAAATTTTCCACTGATCTACAAGTAGATAATACTAGGAGGACCATCACATGGAGAACCTAACAAATATATAATAAATATGAATCAAAAGAGTAATAAATGCCACTGGTTTCAAAGGAAGAAAGAATATCATGTCTGGAGTTAGGAAAGCGTAAGTTTACAACTGGCCTCAGATACTTACTATCTATGTGATCCTGGCCAAGTCAATTAACCTCTACTTGCCTCAGTTTCTTCATCTATAAAATGAAGATGATTCTAGTGCTTGCCTCCCAGAGCTGATTTGAGGATCAAATGATATTATATTTATAAAGTACTTAGCACAGTGCCTGGCACATAGTAAGTTACATGTAAATGTTAATTATTATTATTGCTTTGTTATTTTTATTGAAAATTGGAGTGGTCAAAGAGACTACTGAGAAAATACGAGGCCTGAATTAGACTTAAAGAACATGCAAAGCTTTGGAAAGCTTAGAAAAGGAATTCTAAGAAAGAAGTCTACAAGCCAAATAGTTGAGGTAGAAAGATATTTCATGTAAAAGGAACCACCGCTGTACCTCGATGTTGTACCCAGATGATATTGTTGAAGCCCACGTCTCTCTTTACCATTTTTCTGTCTTTGCCCTCTTTTCCCACTACCATATAGGCTTGGGGTTGGTCCAGCCGGCTGTCTGCCACTACTGTTAAAGCATCCTTAAACTGGTCCTGAGATTTTTCTAAGTTGCCACCACTGGGCACTGGACTACTGTTTCCATTGAAAGCTATGTGCTCCAAGCCTTATATCTGTTTCAACAACAGTGCAGCTAAAGTAGTAAACAACTCACGACCTGCTGCTCCATCTACCTCCCTAGTTATCCCTCCTGAGTGTATATAACTCCTGTTGTAACCCTCCTCTCTGAACATCCCACTTTCACAGTCCTGCATTGTATTCCAAATTGCGATTCCTCTGATCCCAAATAAATCTCAGTACTCGCGGACTCTCCTTGGTCCTGCCTCTTTTATTTTCAGGTTGACAATACATCTAGAGCTTTTTTTTCCATTACACAGCATTCATTTTATTTTTATAGTGATTGAAAACCAATCTCTCAACCTTTGCCCTATCAATTTTCAAAGACGTCTTGAAGGATTTGGGCAAGATCTGGTAGGATCATAATATCACAAAACGTGATCATAAGATTACCCAAGGCTTTAGAAATTCAATCAACCAAAGGAAATAGGAAAGTAATAGCTTTTCTTTTCCTCTATTTTTAAATGGGCAGTATGTCATACTGTGTCACCCACACTATCATAGAAATTCTGGTACCCAGAAGGCAAGTAAACATATCCTGGGTCATGTTACAGATCCATGGTTTTCCTGGAAAGCCTTAGAAAACTGTAGTTTATTTTTATATCTTAGACAGCGATTTTTAGTTCCTAACTTTACCATTCCCAGATGAATAATATAATTATGAAATTTCAGAGATGGAAAGGACATCAGAAATTATCTAGTCTATCACATATCTTAACAAAAATCCCCTCTATTGAGAGAACCAGATTGTGGTCGTCCATCCTTCACTTCTAAGGCCTCCATTGAGATGAAACTTCTACCAAATGAGGAATCCCATTCATTACATTTGGAGAAAATAGAAAGAAAGTTATTCCTACACCAAGCCTAAATTCTGATGTCTGGAACTTCAGTACATTCCTGCTAGTTTTTCCTCTTTCATCAAGCAGAACAAATCAAATCCATCCTCCACCTGACTGACAGTCCTTCAGATATTTCAAGATACGTATCATGAGCCTAGGCTAAATATTCTGTTTCCTCAACAGATCTTCATAAGACATGAATGCAGTCTACTAAAAGGTTTTTATCCTTTTATCTTTTCCCTTTCAGAAATGTCTTCACTATTCCCCTGGACACACTCTAGCTTATGAAAGCTCGAAAATATGATGTCCAGAACTATTTTTCTTATTCTATTTATGTTCTAATCAGGGCAGAAGAGTAGACTTTAGGACTGAGACCTTCTTAGCCTGGAACATTTTGTTGAGGTTCAGGAGCTTTCAGTCATGTCTGATTCTTGGGGAATATTGAGGATTTTCTTGACAAAGATCCTGGAGTGGTTTGCCATTTCCTTCTCAAGCTCACTTTACAGATGAGAAACTGAGGCAGAATTGAATGACTTGCCCAGGGTCACACAGCTACTGTGTCAAGGTCATATTTTAATTCAGGAAGATGATTCCTGACTCCAGATCCAGCATTCTATTCATTGTGCCAACCAGCTTCTAGCCTTAGACATTATGTCTCTCTTAATGAAACCTAACATTTTAGGCTACATTATCACACAATCGCCTCATGTTGAGCTGGCAGCACACTATAAGATTTTTTTAGATTTTTTTCTTTGGTTTACAAAATAATTGCTTCAAACCATACCTGCTATTCTGGTATTTGATGAACTGAGTTTTTGACAAATGGTCATTGCATGGTACTCTCTCCTGAGAAATCTCTCACCAAATCCACAAGCTCAGCCAATAGGAAACAATCCAATTCAGTAGTCTCTTTGAGCTAAGGGTTACACATTTATTCCTATTAAATGCCTTATTAGATTAATTCCAATGTTCTAACCTGTCTAGACTATGTGAAAATATATACATATATTCTGTGCATTTGCTAATTATTTTAAGTTATTAATAGATGTTAGTTTCCAATAAAAGACATTTCCCTAAAACATCCTCAGAAAAAAAAATCCTTTTCCTTTCTTCACACTTGCTGAAAGTAGGATCCCCAATTCTATTTCCACCTTGTTGATAACTATTATAGGTAATTCATGGGATTGCTCAAGGCTAACTAACTTTTTGTTTTCAATGGTGCTAGGTACTCTGTCCCAAAAGGATCCTAAGGGATGCTTTATTTATAGCAGGCTTCTTCAGAAGGTTGCTCAACTATCTACTTGGTAGGTTATACAATTAGCATAATTGCAAAGGCCCTAATGCAATCAGAAGTCCTTGGCTCCTATTTATGAAAACCTCTTAAGTAGCAGTTAGTGATAACATCAATATTCTATCAGTAAGCTAACCTTATAAATTTGAAGTTTGCTAAAAAGCATAGAAGACTAGAGCTAGAAAGCTGGGAAAAGGGAAGTATGGATAGAAGGTAGGAAGGAATTTAGGGAAGGAAGGAAGGAAGGAAGGAAGGAAGGAAGGAAGGAAGGAAGGAAGGAAGGAAGGAAGGAAGGAAGGAAGGAAGGAAGGAAGGAAGGAAGGAAGGAAGGAAGGAAGGAAGGAAGGAAGGAAGGAAGGAAGGAAGGAAGGAAGGAAGGAAGGAAGGAAGGAAGGAAGGAAGGAAGGAAGGAAGGAAGGAAGGAAGGAAGGAAGGAAGGAAGGAAAGAAAGAGAGGAGAGAGTGAGGGATGCATGGAGGGAGGCATCTGGGTCTGGACCAGATAAAAAGGAGGAACAAAAGAACAGAATCTGATAACAACTCCAATAATATATTTCTGGTGTTGTTCCCATTCCCTTTCTTTTCCTATCTTCTTTCTTAAAGGGCTGAGGGAAATTCAAGGAAAAAAGGTAGAAAAACTATAACTATGTAAATATAATGAAAGAGGGGAAAACATTCCTAATAATCATAATCATCAATGTAAATAGGATTAATTCATTTGTAAAACAGAGGAAGGCAGTACTATGGATTAAAAAGCACAATCCAACAATAAGTTGTTTACAAGAAATACACTTCTTACATAAAGATTGATACAGAATTAAAAATTAGAGGCTGGATAAAAATGTTTCAAGGTAATTCAAAAGATTCAGCTATAACCATCATGCTCTTAGACAATGCAATGGTAAAAACAAACATGGTTAAAGATCAACATGAGTTCAACAGGAAAATTACATTATGATTAAAGGGCCATGGACATTGAAACAATATCGATATTAAATACATATGCAACAAATTACAAAGTAGATAAATTCTTAAAAAGAAAAGTAATTGAACCACAGAGAGTAATAGCAAAACAATGTTAGAGATTTTGACAGATCTATTTTAGACAGAGACAAATATAACAAAAGGATAAATAATAAAGATAGTTATGTTCTGAATACTATTTTAGAAAAGTTAGAAATGCTAGAATTCTGGTCATTGATGAATAGAAATTATAAGGAGTATATATAATTTTTACATTTCAATGACACTTTTTAAA
The DNA here is from genome assembly GCF_027887165.1 of Monodelphis domestica. NCBI lineage: Eukaryota > Metazoa > Chordata > Mammalia > Didelphimorphia > Didelphidae > Monodelphis > Monodelphis domestica. The sequence continues at coordinate 266,379,153 of NC_077233.1, read as the reverse complement.
AAGCATTAGAATTCCTAAAACTTAGTAAAACTAAAAAATATTAAGCACATCCCTTACCAACTAGAATGCTATAAAAAGTATAATCAATAAAATATATTTGAAATAAATACTAAAGAATATGTGATTCAAAGAACAAATCATAAAAGCAAAAATAATTTTTTCAAAGAAAACAATGATAACAAAACTTGGGGGATGCAACCAAAGCAGCCCTTGGGGGAACTGCACATGTCCAAAGATTTTCACTAAAATAAACAAGAAAAAATAGATCAATAAATTGAGCATACAACTAAAAAAAGAAACTGGACAAGCAGCCAGTAAAACCTAATTAAATGCAAAAAAATAGAAATTCTGAAAAACAGTTACTATTCAACAAAAGTCTTCTGGGAAAATTGGAAAGCAGTCTGGCAGACATCAGAAACTTAACTAGAAGTTGACTGAAAATGAATGAATGAATGAAAATATTTCTCATGTGCCAAGCATTGTTTTAATTGATGAAAGAAAGAATAAATAAATTTAGTTCCTATTCTCAAGGAATTCAAAGGGGAAGACAATAGACATGAGGTTTCAGATTTAAGACGAATGCAAAGGTCTAATGGTCCTTACTGTGACAAAGCAAATGGAAACACATCTTCTTAAGCACCATTTCCATTTTGATAACACTATATCCATTTCTAACACTGAACCATTTTACAGAAGCAAGGACCGTAATGGAAGGAACTTCCTTTTTTTGGTCTTCAATTACTTTTGCTACTAAGAAAGGCAGGTTGAAATACTGGCAGAAGTCATTAGGGTCGTTTCTTCATGTCAGTGACTTCCCCTAAAAATGACTCATAGGAACAATCCAAAGTTAAGAATGGTGGCCTGGAGGAGTGAGACTGGTGGGAGGCACTTGAGTGCAATATCCTGGGACATATTCACTTGACCTGAGGGAGAATGGTAGTCATAGTGGGGCAAACCATAGACTTAAAAAAGGAGTGCCATTGGGGCAAATTGTGACCTTAGTTCATATGACTTAAGAAAAGACCTTTGTAGTAAATTTCTCTGATAAAGTTCTGATATCCAAGATATATAGTGATGTATATGTGCATGTATATATATATATATATATATACACACATATATACATATGCATATACACCTGCACTGATATGTGTGTATATAATAAGCATCAATGCTCAATCAATAATTCATAATAAAAAACTATATATATAAATAGATAATTAAAAATAAAAAATTCAAATTGTCAATGCTCCAAAAAAATACTATATGAATATATTCACTAAAGAGAAATGCAAATTAAAACTTCTGAATTCAGCAAAGGGGATAAGCCCATTAATGTAATGGTTGGTGGTACTTTGAAACTGTCCAACTTTCAAAGTTCAAACTATATTCCAAATAGCATATAGCTCCAAAATATCAGAGACCAAGAGAAAGGATCATTTTATATCCAAAAACTGGAGACAACATTGGGTCCCCTTTAATTGGGAAATAATTGAACTAATTATGGAATACATGAATATAACATGATATTATTATGCCATAAAAAGATAGGTATAATGAAGTCAAAGAAACCTAAAAAGACATAGATGAATTGATGCAGAATGAAGCCAGTCAACCCAATACAACAATTTATACATGTAACTATGTAAGGGAAAAAATTTTGAAAGATTTCAGATTTCTGATCTGTCCAATGTCCAGTCATGACTTCAAGAAACTAATTAAGAAGCATACTTCCCTCCTCTTGACAGAGAACACCAGAGATGCATAATAAGACATACACTTTCAAATATAGCCAATATATTGATTTATTTTGCTTGGAAATACTTATTATAAGGGAAGATTTCGTGAGGTATAGAGAAATTGGTTGGTAGTGGTAGTAAGACAAAAAAAAATACAAAGAAAAGAAAGAACTCCAATTAGCCAATTAAAATAGAACAAAGCAGAAAAAATGTTAAAATTGGATGGAGACAAGTGGAACAGTTTTGTTACTACAATGGTAAGTTAATATACTCTTTTCCTGAATATCACAGAATTCCACAGTGCTATAAATAATTCTCTTTTACATTTTTCTTTTTTATTGAAATACTCATTTTATTAATAATTGTTAAATTCATAATACAGTTTAATGGGGGAGAGTTTAATAGGCCACAGGTGAGTAGTAAGTCAATTCATTATTAATAGATATGGAAATGAGCCTATATAAATAATAATATAATTATCTTCTAATAATAGCAGCAAACCAGGCAAACTGATGCTATGAAAATCTCATGGAAACTGCATGGGATGGCTCTGATGATTTTCTTCACAAAGTTTTAAGTATATTATAAAAAAGGTCTTTCTACTTCACATATCTGTATTTATTAACAACTGATTGATTCAATTAGAAATCAATTAATGCATAAGTATTTATTAAACTGGTATTAATATTAGGTTACAATGGCCATGGGGTAACAGTTCCTGGCCTCAATGAGCTTACTTACATTTTACAAAATGAGAAAATACTCAAGATATCATTAGTATCCAAAATCCAGGACCACAAGAACAAGGTAGAATTCATGAGTAGTTGGGTATTTTAAATAAAAGCCACACAAAGAGAAAAGAGGAATGAAAGTAAAGCATAACTCTGCCAATAAATATCTGATATCAGCTTACCTCCATTATATGATAATAAAGAATCGTTGTACTGTCCATAACTAGAGCAAAAGGGATTAATGCGAATTCTCAATTTTCTTAACATTTTTTGTAGCACCAGTAAGAGGATTTATCATGTCAGAGAACTGAACTGAATAGATGAAAGGAGTCTGTGTTTCATGTTCCATTTGGCAAATGTTAGATGGGGAGTTGGAGTGGGGGGGGAGTAGAATCTATGCCACTATACCAGCTATGATGTTGAGTAAGTCACTGAATTTCATTGGGTCTCAGTTTCCTTATCTGTAAAATGAAAGGATTAGCTAAAGTAATTTCTAAGACCCATTTTAGGACTGGCATTCTATCAGTCTGTAAGGGAGCTAAATAGTAGAATGAATAAGAAAGACATGCCTTTGAATACTGCTACAAATAATTATTAGCCTCTGTGACCCTAGGAAAGTCATTTAACCTCATCTGTAAAATGGAGTTAATAATAACTTCTTTAAAATATTGCTGCAAGGATCAAATGATATAATGTATGTAAGGCACTTTGCAAATCTTAAAGCATTATATAAATGTTAGCTATTATGATCTTAATTACACAACACCATAAGAAAACTATACAACCTATGCCTTCATCCCATGTCTCATTTTTAATGGGCTTCTATAATTACAGATGCTTCCCTCCTGTTCGGTACTCATTTGTAAAACTTGCTGAGCTATTTGCCTCAATAACATCCTGAGCCAGTAGAGCAGGGGTTTAAAACACAGGCTGTCCTAGTAAAACAAATGACAGAGTGTATGAACTAGGCACACAATTAAGAACTGCTATAAAAGGAACTTCTGAGCTGTTATCTGGAAGCGGACAGGGATATTTCAGGGTTTACCAAAACACAGGCAATCATCTGCACAACCATAAAAGAGGCTCCATTACCATGGCAGGAAATCAAAACCGTAATAAATTTAAAAAGAAACTCACAAAGTTGGAAAATGTTATACCAGCTCATGAAATGAGAAGCAGCTGGAGAAAGCCATTGCAACACTGGCCAAGCATGGCATGACCTTAACTGGTGATCAATACAGCATTTAGGACTGGCTTGTAAATAATCCAGATGACACCAAGCCCTGGTGATTAGTCAAAGCCTGAATCCTGTTTTAGAGTTAATTTAAAATAATAAGAAAGGAAATCATGTGAATGATGGTAAGGCTTCAATTACTTCCCTCTTATGAATTGTTAAGGGCACCAGCTATCAGCAGCCTTTGAAAGGACTTGAAATGTTCTGGCTCCATTTCAGTCTGAGGACAGTGAATGAGGATGGGGTTGGAGTGAAAATAATATCCTATAATATAGGACTAGGTCATCCTTCTGAAAGCTGATCCAGGTTTTTCATTAATAAGTACGGAAGCGGGGAAGTGCTGAAATGATTTTCAAGACTTGACTGACTCTGGGACGATGGTCCAAGCTTTTGACATCACTTCCTGATTACCTGAGTAACAAACAGTCATAGAGAGTTCGAATTCTGGCTGGCAGATCACAATGAGCAGCTCAGAAGATGGGAAGCTTCATTCATTCAGTTGAATCAACTCCATGTCCTCATTCACATATTTGTGAAATATTCTTCTCTTGCTATAGCTAAGCAAATCTCTTATTAACTGTTGAATGATCCACAAGTGTATCATTTCATTCCAATAGGAACATAAACTACCAACAGATTGGCCTTAATCAAACCCAAACCAGAATGGAAAGCAACTGAAGAGAAGCAATTTAATTGGGAGTTAAGTGGTGCAATGGATAGAGTGCAGGATCTGCAATCTAGAAGACCTGAGTTGAAATCCAATTTCAGATGCTTACTAGCTATGTGAGCCTAGGCAAGTCACTTAATCTATATATGCATCAGTTTCCTCAATTATAAAATGGGAATAATACTAGCACCTTTGAATTAAAAGAGATGTTTGTATTTAGCATTTAGCAGAGTACTTGGCATATAGTGGGTGTCTGATAAATGCTTATTCCCTCCTTCGTTCATAGGAATCATTTCTACATCTTTGCAGTGCAGTGGAGTAGAGCACTGGATTCATAGAATCTGAGTTCAAGTCCTGGTTCTGCTACTTAAAGCTTTGTGACCTTGAGTAAAGCAAATCTCTTCGTTGACTTTAATTCCTTTGTCTATAAAATGTGTACAATAATAATGTATTAAGAAAAACCACTCTCAGGACTGTAGTGAGGATTAAATGGGACCGTGAATATAAAGCTTTATGTACAACTCTACTTTTATTATTCTTCGATTTACATTCAGCAGACACATAAGACAAAGGATAAACTATCCCATTTCTTTTTTACTCATTTGATGCAATGCCAATAGCAAAAGGTCTCCAATACTAGATTATTCTCAGACTGGGGTGGCAAGTTCAGCTGAGCTATTTACTTGGTAAGCATAAGGTTATACTGTCTCAGAGGACTGATCCCCATAACTAAACTAAGAATTCTGCATCCTACTGTGGCTATGATTACATATTTAGGGTCAGTTCAACAAATTTATCGCATGAAAATTCCCTCGGGGTCACTGTAAAGTTGGCAAAAGAAGAAAAAGTTGAGAAAGATGTTGTAAGCAAAGAGAAAAGGAAGATTCTTTTCCCTTTCTGGCTACTACTGTTAGTTTTCTTGTCTGTAAACTCATAGAAAATATCTTAGGGTGAGTTGTCTAAATATCCACTTCCCATGATCTTTCCCTTTACTCACCACACCACAATATACATTGACTCTATTGTTTGTTCATTTGTGGTTGTTGCTCACTTGTTTCAATCATATCTGATTCTTCATGACCCCATTTGGGGTTTTCTTGGCAAAAATACTGGAGTGTTTTGCCATTTTCTTCTCTAGCTCATTTTATAAAAGAGGAAATTGAGGCAAATAGGATGAAGTGACTGCCCAGGATCACACAGCTAATAAACATATAAGGGCAGGTTTGAACTCGGGAAGATGAATCTTCATGACTCCAAGCCTAGCATTCGATTTCTTGTGCCACTTAGATTCCCATGTTTGTTCATTATATCAATAATAATGATGATTGTTGATGACATACCTTTGTGGACACATTTTATTCATAAACATAACAACTCAAAATTTGACAATAATTTACAATTTATATAATACTTTCCCCCAATAAGCTTGTGAAGTAGATAAGTACAGAATTAGCTCCATTTTACAGATTAGGATATTAAGGCTTAGAGATGCTGGATTACTTGTTTAAAGTCATAGACAGTAGTACTAATAATCAAACACAGATTTTTCTGACTCAGAGTTGTTTTCTTTTTCATAAAAAATATAGAATCACGGAATTAGATTAATACTTCTTTTTTTAAAAAATTCACCACAAGATTCCTTTATATAATCAATGTTCCCAGCATCATCAAGATGCAATTCTATATACCAAACTTCAAATTTCACCCAACCTTTTCAAATTGCAAATGCAATGAGCAAAGGAAAACACACTAGATTTTTCTTACAACATCCTCACAACAACCCTAGGAGTTAAGTGCTGTTATTATCACCATTTTACAATGGGAAATTGAGGCTAAGAGAAGTAAAGTGATTTGCCCAGGATGACATAGCTAGTTAAGTGTCTGAAGCCACATTTGAACTCAGATCTTCCTAGCCCCAAACCCAGCTCTCTATCTGCTGTGCCACCTAGCTCCCTCTATTTAATTTTCATTACACTTTCCTGGTATTCAAAGAGCAGTTTAACTTGACCTTGAAAGTGCATAAAAGTGCTTGGTACTCTTAGATGATAAGATGATGTGTCTGTGTTTCAGCTTTCATAACACTTCTACTCCCTTTTTCAGAATAGACAGACTGGATAGATAGACAGACTGGATAGATAGACAGACTGGATAGACAGACAGACAGACAGACAGACAGACAGACAGACAGACAGACAGACAGACAGACAGACAGACAGATAGATAGATAGATAGATAGATAGATAGATAGATAGATAGATAGATAGATAGATAGATAGATAGATAGGTAGATAGATAGGTAGATAGATGGATATGTAGATAGATAGATAGGTAGGTAGGTAGGTGGGTAGGTGGGTAGGTAGGTGGGTAGGTAGGTGGGTAGGTAGATGGGTAGGTAGGTAGGTAGGTAGGTAGGTAGGTAGATAGGTAGATAGGTAGATAGATAGATAGATAGATAGATAGATAGATAGATAGATAGATAGATAGATAGATAGATAGATAGATAGATAGGTAGGTAGGTAGGTAGGTAGATAGATGGATATGTAGATAGATAGATAGGTAAGTAGGTAGGTAGGTAGGTGGGTAGGTGGGTAGGTGGGTAGGTAGGTGGGTAGGTAGATGGGTAGGTAGATGGGTAGGTAGATGGGTAGATAGATGGGTAGGTAGATGGGTAGGTAGGTAGATAGATAGATAGATAGATAGATAGATAGATAGATAGATAGATAGATAGATAGAGGGATGGATGGATAGATGGATGGATGGATAGATGGATGGACAGAAGGATGGATGATAGATGGATGGACAGAGGGATAAATGGAAAGATGGATGAATGGAAGGATGGATGGATGGATCTCATATATGCTTATCTACATATGGGATTAGATATATGTATATATGTATACATAGAAACATAGTCATAATAGAATCATAGATTTGGACCTTGGAGGCCAAGTCCAAACCCCTCATTTTATAACTGAGGCACAAAGAGGTGAAGTGATATGCCCAGGAGTATATAGCTAGTGTCCCGGTGAGACTTGAACCCAGGTTTTCTTAACATAATGTACACCATGTCCATCATCATTATATCACAGCAGCCTCTCATCAAGTCTCCTTTACTGGGGGGAGAGAGAGGAGGCAAGGAGGAATATTATGCCAGAAATGAACTCAGATGATTAAATGGCTTTCATATGAATAAGAAAATGATGATGTGTCTTTAGTTGGCAAGTTTTCCTGTTAATATTTTCAGTAATGTGTGCAGAGTTTAAAGTGAGTGCATTCCCTATGCAACTTTATAGCATAGTGTCTTTCAGTGGGAATTTGTCAAGAGATGAATAAATGGATTAACCTCGTAAGTAGAAAACATAAAATCTGCTTTAGCACTAAAACTACTTCAGGCATAGTCAATATAGCTCTGAAAAACCCCTTCAAAGGAGACTCAGGAAAGACAGAGAAGACCCAAGGTAGAGAGAACAGTCATGTCAATAATTGCTCCGTCTCTAGAAAAAATATCTATGTAAGAAGCAGTCCAGGCCAGGCAAGGTGGAACAGACCTGTGATCCCTGCTTGTGAGGAGACTGGGTCTAGCCGATATCGTGAGCTCTGGGATTCTGAGCTACAGCAGCCTACATTGATTTTCCTCACCAGTCACACTGGTACTTGTGTGGTGAGCCTTCAGAAGCCGGGGCCTCCAGATTGCCCAGGAAGGAGTAAGTAGCCCAGGTCAAAAATGAATCAGGTTAAATGCCTCATGCCAATCAGTGGTGGAATTGGGCATGATTCGTCCCTAACCTACAATCCTGAGAAGGAGGGGGAGATCTAGTCTTTAAAATAATAATAAAATGCAAATTAAATAAGTGATGAAGCAATATAGTCTAACAGAATAAATGGTGCCTGCGTATATGATTTTGACTGCAGGTATTGTGGAAGTCTCTAATTACAAAATTCTATGGTTGATGGGCAGAGATTCCTTTTTAGAGTTTCCTTCCTTTCCATTAAGTTTTAAGTCTCTGTTGGAAGGCAAGTCTATTTAAGAATGAAAGAAGAAAAAAAGCATTTACTAAGTAACTTTTACTCTATATGTCAGATACTGTGTTAAGTGCTTTATAGCTACAAGTATTCCTTTCATACTGTGGGGGTTATGGACATATGGACAACCACAATCTGGAAAATCTGCATAAAAATGTTGGGCCCTTCCTTTGTACCAGAAAAGACACTGGAATTTTTCATTTTTCTTTTATATAGTGTTTATAGTAAAAGAAATTGTGTATATTTATGGTTTTAAAAGATCAACCATGCTGATATTGTATAATACTACACATATTTTTTATGCATTTTGAAATTTCTAAACCGTTTCTGTCTTGTCTGCTGCCTTTGTATGTCATCTGTGACTTCTGAAAAACTCCCCCAAATTCCCATCTAATTTCTTATGCCAGCCCATGATATAGCGAAACCACCAGAGGGACAGTCACAATGTGGAAAGAATATTTGTACTGTCTAATTATGCCCTCCCAACAACTCTGTAACATAGGTACCGTTATTAGCCCCATTTTACAAATGAGGAAATTGAGACAGAGGCTAAATAACTCACCCATGGTCATATGACTAATAGGTTTCTTACTTTTAACTGCCTCAGGATAATAACATTTATATGTTAAATAACATGTCACTTATTTAATCGCTTCTATTCAGGAGGCTCACTTATTATATTTAACTTTGCTCTAGAAATGATACAACAAAAGTGACATGGATTGGATATCATTTTATTTATTTATGTCCTTTTATTCTGGAGACTCCTCTCTGGATTTGGGGAACACTGCCCTCTCTTGTCATCCTCTCTTATTTCTCCTTCTTTGATTCTTACATCTAGATTGGTAGATCATCATCCATTTCATTCCTCCTAAATGCGAATATTCTCCAAGATTTTATCCCAGGCCCCCTTCTCTTCTCTAGCTTTTGTCTCTCACCTAATAACTTCCTCAGCTCTTATGGCTTTAATAATCATCTCTAGGCAGAACCCAACATCTATATAACGATCCCTAGTCTCTGAGCTCTAGTCCTGGTGTCACCAAATACCTATTGGACATTTCAAACTGTATATCTCAAACTCAATATGTCTAAGGCAGATTTCAACCTTAAAAACACAGAAGCACCAAAGTAGTCAGATCTTTGATCAAGACAAGGAAGACAATGCTCAGATCCATCCACTACAGAGATACTGCTCTGGGAATAATGCCCCTGGGAAAAAGCAGGAACTTCCCTTCATGCAAGTTCCCAAGGGACAAGGGCAAACTTGGGGATTCAATAAACACAGTTGACGTAGGCATATTCTGGTCCTCCATTGCAAGCTCAATTCTCTATCTCTGTCAATGGCACTCCTATTCTTCTAGTCACTAATGCTTGTCACTTTAATGTCATTTTACCTGCTCACTCTCCATTACTTTATATATACAATTGGTTGCCAAATCTCATCATTTCTAGCTACATGGAAGAGGGAAAAGATACAACAAGATTGGAAGAGGTATAGCAGAAATCCTTGAATGAATAACAAATATTTTTGAGTGCCTGATGTATGCTCTGTACAATGCTTAGTATTATAGATGATATAAATGTTATAGAATCTCTCTGAGCAAAATTGGATCCAATTGTTTATAATCATTATTATATATCCCACCCGCCCTTGGGCAGAGTATCAGATAGAGAGAAAACATTTTCCCATTGATAAAAGGGATATAGAGACAACCTGGTTTAGTAAAGTTATCATCTAGAAGCCAAGATGGATTTAAAAGTCTCCTTTGAACCCTACTTACTTTGTGACCCTGAGCTCCTGTCAGTGCTCTAGTCACCTCTGTTACATCAAAAAGTTACAAGGAAAGTGACAATCTCTATCAGTAGTTTCCTGGCATGTAAGTTCTCTATACCAGTAGTGTGGAATTCATAAAGATCTGGGAGTTACTAATCCATATATAAGGATCCCTATGGACTACATATTGACTTAGTTTTTAACTTTACTCTTACGCATGTCTTATTGCATTTTTATTTATTTTGTTAAATATTTCCTAATTGCATTTTAATCTGGTTCATATGGTACACTGGTTCAAGTACAAGTACACTCTTGGGAGTGTCATTGGCCACTTGGGGCCCATGTTTGATGCTTCTGTCTTTTATCAATGAAATCACAGGCCTCATCCTTAAGGAAGAATCCCTAAAATCTAAGGGATGTCTTCTCTTGGGGGGAAATCTAAGTCATTATAAAAAATAAAAAGAATAAATCATCGACTAGGCTAGATCAAGTTAAAATTGACAGGGAATACCAAATCTAGTAGGAGAGAGGGAGGATAGAGATAAAGCAGCATTCTAAAGCCAGTTAAGAATACTACAGTCAGAGAGAAATAATTACTCAGAGAAGGAAGAGATGTCAAAGCAATCATGATTTCTCCAATGAAGCCAACTTGCCCAAGGCAAATGCCTCTATGGTAACAGAGTCCTCACCATATGCTTTTCTGCTCTGTTATTACATGGAGTTATTGGCCTCAATTAGTATACATTAGAACTGGAAGACCACACTAACTCATATGAAACCAAAATAAACCTCAGACAATATATAATTAACCTGGAAATTGCACAGGACAGACAAGCATTTACCTAATGTTCTTCTTATAGCAATTATTTATTCATCTATAACACCTTTAGAACCAAAATTGTTATTTCTTAAAATCACACACAAAGTCTGATTTTCCCTTTCCTTATATCATGTCCCTACCACCATTTGCTCCCTTCTTTTCCCTTCTTCTTGGATCCAACTCCTTGAGTTTCTAAGATCTTACGATTGTAAAATTAGACTTGAACTCTGGACTTCAATCCCCACAATTCCTTGCTCCACTTCCCCAGAATGCTTTGTAATCTCACCTGGGCCAAGATTGAGAAGGTATTTAACCTGATTGCAAAAGCTTTTAGCGCTCTTTTGGACTTCCATTTTGGAGCAGAGGTGTCTCTTCCATGATGTGAGGTTATTTTGTCTAGGCCTCTAGCCTAGGCACATGTTTCTTACTTGTATATTCTTTAATCCTTAATAAACCTCTAAAAAATATAATACTCCTTGCAGAGAGAAACTAATTTCTACCTGCCTCAGTCTCCCCTAAATTTTAATCTTTACAGTTTTGGCGACCACTAGATTGGATGAGAACTTCTCAAAAATTTTAGCCTAGAGAATTTTTTTTTTAAAGCCACGGTTCTCCAAGATGCTCTTTAGAAAACCATCTTGATCAGCTCCTGCCTACCCTCTCCAGCTCCTGCTTCTGCTCCTGGCCTCTCACCTGGTGCCCAAGCTGCGCTCCGGCTCCCAGCCCGACCCACGCTGGAGGTCTGTCTCTCACCCATCTGGCCTCCGACCCAGACGGCTCATCACCCCAGCCCCAGACCCAGGAGCGTGACCCCAGCCGGCTCATCACCCAGATCCTTGGAACAGATTGCTGAGGACTCATTGCGACCAGCTGGTAACAGTATTGGCCACGTGGGTGGAGGGGAGAGACAAGAGGGAAAGGAGAATGGGCAATTTTCCCTTAGGCTAAGCCTCCAAGTGGAGGGGGGGGTATATTGACTCCACGTGGACTGGGGCAGGAGGAGGTATCAGAGCAGGGGAGAGAGAAAAGGGAGAGGAGAAGAAACAGATTTCTCAAACAGAAACTTAATAGCAATGGGCTGTTTAAAAGGATACCTTTTGACTGTTCTGGTAATTTCATTGATTTCACCTGCGTGCCAGAAGAAAGATTCAGCCCAAAGATTCAACTTTGAATTTGCAAATGGGTGGCTCAGGGCACTGACAGCATGGTCCTGGGTTAAAATCTGGCCTCAGATACTTCCCAGTTATGGGGCCCTGGACGGGTCCCTTGAAACCCATTGCCTAACTCTTACTACTCTGCCTTCGGACAATAGACATTTAAATGGATAAACACACCCAAGGAACTTTGAAGAGACTAAAGGCTATATATTCTAAGGCATTTCAGACTCCAATGGTTTATAAAAATCTCTGTATTCTATTGCATTTTTTGTTATGGTTTAACTTTGTGATTTTAAGTTCATATATTACTGGATTCAATATTATTCTGCTTGAACTGAAGGTTGATTGAATTTATTTTGAATGTACTGAGTTTTAAATTTTTTTTTTGTTTTTTCCCCTATAACTATTGAACAAATATTATTGTGAATAAGCCCATATATTAAAAACAGCTTTTTTTCTATTTTGCTGAGGATAGATGGACTTCAGAACTGGTTATAGTTGTATTAATAACCTTGGAAATTTTAATGTGCTAAATACCTCAAATGATTTGATTTTAAGTGTTTTTTAAATATGATTTTTGGAATTTTTTTTAACAATCTGGTTATTTTTGCCTGCCCCTAGCCAATAGTAGCTGAAGTGAAATACATTTTATAACCCCCAACCTTCCCACATTTCTAAATATGTGAATGGAAATTGGGCAGTTAATCTCAGGGCATTTGTATCCCTATAAGCCTCCAAGAAAAAGGAGCACCCCTTTATTTATACTCTTCAGCTCACTACTTTACTTGCACCAGAATGATATATAGATTTCTTGATTATGTTCTAAACCCAAGATGAGTTTTACTTTGTTTAAAAATATGTTTATTACCAAGGTTGAAAGATTGCTATGTTTGTAAAAATTGTGACAAATGTCCATCAATTCATAGGTTTTAAAAATGTCATACAGCAACTTATGTGAAATATGAAAGTGTGTTTGTTTGCTATTGCAATTAATTGGGCTATTGAAAATTTTGGGGATTTTGATAACTACATATTTGTACTACTGTATTTTAAAAAATGAAAAATTGTTAACCTTGTTCAATTCATTTGCCTTCTACTCACAGTGATCATGGCCAGATATTAAGAGGAAATTGATCTCATTTTTGGTGAGAAAGCCTTGCATTTTATATTTTCTTAGCTGACACAGAGTGTCAATGATTATAAGCTACATTTTTGAAAATTTTTAAAGATTTTTATTATATTTTCTTGCATGTGCAATATACTTTTCAGTTTTTTTTTAATTTTTTCTCTCCTTTTTATATTTGAAGCACATGTCACCAGTATTAAGATTTTCTTTAACTTTTTGACTTTTCAGTGCTACAAGTTTGAAATACATTTGCTAATGCATGCCCTAAAAAGCTTGTGACTATAAAAACGATGCCACTAATTATTTAAATAAATTATGGGACTTTGCTTAATGATTCTGTCTGATTCCAGGACAAGAGATACACACAAGAGCCATTGCACAGGGCCAAAGAAAAGCCAATCCAGGATGGATTGATGCACTTCTAGGCCAATACAAAGGTCTTGAACCTAGTGTGAAGACTCGAGGATACTATGTTTAACATTTGTTAAGACATAGGCTTTCCTTGTGTCCACACTCACTCTGAAAATACTCACAGACGAGTATCTCCGAAACCTTGGCTCCTATAATCTGGTCCCCTTTTCTGCCTTCCATAATGTGGTACCTTTCTGTAGTCCTGGCTACTGACTAGGTAAATGCATCATTGCTTAGATCATTTTAATTGGGCCCTGATTCAAGGACCTGTTATAGATTTATTTTTCTTTTACTTGGAATTTTTACACATGAGACTTTGATAGTCTATATTTTCATCCAGAAATTTTTTCTTTTCTTTTGGATTTTTCTGATTTTTTTTTAATTTCTCTTGCCAATTGATTCATATACCTCATACCTCAGCCATGCATCCCTAAGTGATTCTGTATTTGTCAATCACCTTCTTAACGGGGGTAATGTAAAAAAACATTATTATTTAAATTGCAAAGTTTAAATTCCTTTTGAGAAGAAGTTTAGGTAAAGAAGATGCTACTCTCTGAATCCAGAACTGAACTGTTGGAGAAGCCACCATGAAGAAGCCTCCAGACCACAAGTGCACCAAAATGAACTTTGGGTGTGGTTGATTGAACATTTATTTGTATGTATACTTTTATGCCAAAGGGGACTGCCCCCTAACTGGCTTTCTGTCAATGCATCCAGTAATTACTGGTTTTGTTCTTTTTTTTCTCTTATCCTCAAATTATTGTAATCTTTAAATTGATTATGTTTTTATGATCCTTTGGGGAAGGACTTCTTCCCAGAGGATCAAACGGGGGGAATGTAAAATTGGACTTGAACTCTGGACTTCAATCCCCACAATTCCTTGCTCCACTTCCCCAGAATGCTTTGTAATCTCACCTGGGCCAAGATTGAGAAGGTATTTAACCTGATTGCAAAAGCTTTTAGCGCTCTTTTGGACTTCCATTTTGGAGCAGAGGCGTCTCTTCCATGATGTGAGGTTATTTTGTCTAGGCCTCTAGCCTAGGCACATGTTTCTTACTTGTATATTCTTTAATCCTTAATCCTTAATAAACCTCTAAAAAATATAATACTCCTTGCAGAGAGAAACTAATTTCTACCTGCCTCAGTCTCCCAACATTCCCTAAATTTTAATCTTTACACTATCAATAGAATTTTAAGACTTTCAGAGTGCCTTCCTCACAATATAATCTTATGAAGTAGTTAATGTATTATCATCCATATCAAAAAAAAAGTATCATTCCTGTTTTACAGATGAGAAAACTGACACATTAATAAAAGTACTTACTCTGGCTCCCACTTCCTAAAGACCAGGTATGTTATATTTCCATCCCTGACCCAGGGTTTCCTCACTACCCTTATAGGATTGGAGATTGGAGGGTCTTGGGAGGGGGGAGTGTTTACACTTTTGTCATTGAATTAAGTATGGCATCACTAAAATGATGGCAGTCACAAATAAAGAAAGAAACCCCTACAATTGTTTTGTTACATGAGTTGAGAGACTAGAGTCCAGACATTACAATCTTGATTCCAGAAATCCAGAAAAGAAAAAAAAATTGATGCATGTGGCTGGGATATACTAAAACTGACAGTTTGAAATCAGCAAAAAGACAGCAAAGATTTTTCCCCTATAACTATAGTATCCTGGAATTGCCTAGTGATTTCTCCATTTCTTTAAGTTGTTTCTTATAGTTGATTTTGTCTCATATAAAACTATGGCTGATCATGAATCTTCCATGACTCATATGCTTATTCATTGTGTACAGAGGAATTACAATAGAAGTCTAAACCTCAGTCTAAAGTATTTATAATTTTATTTTGGCTCTGGAGGCTCTGAGCCACTATAATTGGGAAGAATTCTTATGGTTTGGGTCTTTTTTTTACTAACAACTCATAATTCCTCTTTCTAATTCCTTACACAGGAGGAACAAACGAACCAAGTAATTTAGCACCTGAGTTACTCAGGACTCATTTACTCTGAAATCATGAGTAAGCAAGATTCAGATAGCATGTAATGGTAGGTTTCTCAGTGAAAGATTCTAACATCTAGAATTAAAGGCAGAGTTAAGATATGAGCCAATGGAAGGTCATGGATCACTTAATGGGAAGAGTTTAGGATTGTCTAAGGAGCAATCTAACCTCCAAATTCCAGATGTGGGGATTATTCCCACATCTCTATAGCCAACTTTGCTTGATAGTATCACCTGCTCATTAAAATTGTTCTAAAAGCCAGGTAGGTAGACCCTAACTTCCATCCTACAATTTAGATTCCTATAAACTCTATGAAAATAGAGCTATAATTTTCTAGTATGTTGCAGGCATTTCCAAAATCTTGCAGAAACAGTTGGCACGTCATTCATTGTACAAGCATTGGAGATTCCTATTTCTTTTATTTATTTTTTATTTAGAATATTTTTCCATGGTCATATGATTCATGATCCGCCCCCCACTCTTTCTTCCCCCTCTCCCATATATGATGAGCAGTTCCACTGGGTTATACATGTATCATTGTTCAAAACCTATTTCCGTGTTATTCATCTCTGCAGTAGCACGATCCTTTTAACAGCAAAACCCAAATCGAGATTCCTATTTCTAAGAGATACATGGAAAAACTTATTAAGACCACTGTGAATGTTAACAGGAAATATAGTGCTGACCTTCACATCCCTAACTGGATGGAAACCAAAAACATCAAGAGACATCCTTGAATCACATTGATAATTCCCTTTATTTTGAAACATTACTTACCTGGACACCTTAAGAGCAGGCTTATGTTTTCATATCATATGACTCAACAAGAATAAGAGCTACTAGATTGTAAGCCCTTCGAGGGCAGGGGCCGTGTCTTATTTTACCTTCATATATCCTCCAGAGACTTAAATTTTAACATCTCTAGACTTATACTTCATTCCCTTTAATTCCAAGGAAAATAGAGAAAGCTTACGCTAGGCTAATAGTTAGAAAACCTGGAATTGGGTCTTGGCTTTGATATTTACCACCTATATGACCTTTACAACTCAACATCAGGCTCTCATTCATAAAATGTGAATCCTAAACTTCAGGATCTCTAATGTCCCTTTGAGCTATAACTGTTATATATAACAAATGTTATATTTTGTTGTCCCTATTACATAGTGTTCCAGAAGTCTTGGTACTGCTTTAAGCTTTAATAAGCGGAAACTGCACTGAGACTTTTGGGATCCCCTATATGGAAAAGTATCTCAGAATATAAATTAACTCAGAAAATGTTATAAACTTTGACACCGTGGAAAAGTTGCATTTTTAAAGGAAGCATTTAAAGTATGACATTTGATATATGAGATACATAGATGAAATAATTTGCCTGATAAAAATTCAAGTAAAAGGTTCATTGTTTCCTTAAGGAAAAGTGTTTGGGGAATAATGGTCAGTCCAAATCAGCTTGAATGTGCTTTAAAAAATGGAAATTCCTCCAAATGAGGGCAAAGTGTTAAACTCTAGAAAGTTAGAACCTGAGGGGAATGAATGTTGTCTCCCCTAAATGTCGACCCCCAAAGAGGAGCTCAAACATGGGAGAAGGGTTGTCTCTGGGTGAGAAGGACACATTCCAGGAGGAGGAAGTCCTAAGCTCTGAATGAAGTTCCAACACTACAGCTGAGGCATGGTAGCAAAATTGGAAAAGTCAATTAAGAAGGAAAAATGACAGGAAATCCTAAGGAATCTGGATATTGGTTACCTAGAGTAGAAACTGACATTTCCCTGCTTGGCCTGACATCTTGCTGACTTGGCCTCTTTGATCTGAAAAGTGATCGTAACATTAGAATATGTGTTCTAAGGTTTCACACTCTGTGTCACTTGCCTAGACTTCATGAAACTGCTGGTTGAGTGCATTTAGTTGAGGAAGCAGCAAAGCAAAATTGCACTACCATAAGCTTAATTTTCAGAGCTGATTGTTCTCTTGTGAATTATTGCTAAGAAAGCAATAACTTTGAAGATGGCATGGGGCCATATTGGAAGGCACCCAGAAGCCCACATAGATAAACAACTTGCCAGAGTCCAATAGTACTAAAAAAGATTTTTCTTCTTGACCTATATTATAGTAGCAGATCCTTCAGGAATGACAAATTTCTGCTTTTAATCATTTACACAAAAGCCCAGCATTGCAGGGGAGTAAAGATGTATGTGTCCAGCTAAACCAAAGACACTCCACACTGTCATTGCATGTTTCCATAATCACTGCAGTATATACTCTGGGTCATAGAAGTGATGAGAGTTACTATTTCTTGAGACACTAATGGGTAAGAGGATAGGGAATACCAGTTCTTACTCAGATTATTTTTTACGGTGACACTTATGCTGGACTAATTATAACAGCCTTCCTAGATCTACCTTCTGGAAGTCATTGTGAAGAAGCTGCCAACATTACCACATTGCTGGAAGAGTTGTTGAAAATTCAGTGAACCTTAGCCAGGCCAAATGTGAAGTGTTTGCATTAAAGAGTGCCTCAGCTGTGTGTGAGGGAAAGCAATGTGATTGGATTCTTTAAAAGCCTGAAATTTAAAAGGACCACATGCTCAGATGCAAAGTAGGATAACAGAAAAATGGGGGAAGGAGACTGGTGCTGTCCCTTGGCTCTCAATACTGCCTCATATTATAGGCACATAAAAATCAGAACCGGAGCCAGTCACCCATCTATCTCACGGGTCCTTTTCTTGGCTCCCACACAAAAGGATAACTCAAAAAAGCTTAAAAACATTTATTTTTATACCAGTTTGATTAGTAAATATGTATAGAGATAAGGGCTTCATCTATAAAATGGTTCAGAATCCTGGCTTTCTTACTCCTAGGTGAAACAAATTTGAATGAGGAGAAGATATCTAAAACCAGGCTCAGTAAGAAAGAGGAAGCTCATATCAAGTGCTAAAACCCTTGCTATTTCAATTACAACGGGCTCAAAGAAAAGCATAAGAGAAGCTTGGAAGGGGGAAAAAAGTGATCCTGCTTGAGCTAAAATAAAAATTGAACCAGAATCCAACATAGAACTTCCCATACAAATCAGCCAAAAACAACCCAAAAGAATAAAAAGTAGTTTGGTCATTCATTGGGAATACCCTGCTTTATCTTTGGCATCCAAGTTGTGTGCTGATGATCTTGTTCTTACCTACGATCAAGGCCAAAATATTAAGCCATGGCCCGTTTCTCTTCCAAAACTGAAGAGATACATTAAATGTCAATGTTTTAACTATTTCTTTTTTTTAGACTAAGCCCATTTGTGTCTCTTCTTCTTGAATATATAAGCAGCTTAATATTTTTGCCCTGAATGACAGAAATTATAAGGAAATTCTTTATCAAATTATAAACTTGTCACATTTAAAAATATAACAAAAATATAAAGTTAGAGAATATATGTAATCATTTACTCAGGAAATCTTAACTTTTAGATACAGATAGAATTATCAGATACTTCAAATCAATTGATATTCCCCTATCCCAATAAATCTAATCACAGGAAATAAGGGGCAGGTAACAAAGTCAGCAAGTTAATGCTTTAAACAAACTGAAAAGAGGGGTTTCCACTGTTAGCTCTTGAGAAGGCATGTTTTCCTACTCAAAAAAGAGAGCAGTTAACCATTGGCTAGTAAAGGATCAATCATGTCTCTGGTAGTCCTTTAAAGGAGACCTACATACTCAATAGGGAGTCAGTTAAGGCAGGAAAACTCCAAAGAAGGTAACCCCTGACAGCATAGAAAAGACACCAATGGAAAAAAGAACCCAGTCATTGAAAGAGAATCATTCCTTACTTCTCAGGAAGAGGAAGAATATTTCTCCTCTACCCACTCACTTCTAATGTCTTGCAGTAGAGTTGTTCCCCATTATGAAACAGAGGTTCCATCAGAGGACAAGCCAAGAAAAAGTCAATGACAGTAGAAAAAAAAAAGGGAGAGATCCATGTATTTAACAGTGATTTAGCTGTGTCAATCATGAGTGGAGACTCAGGGAGGTCAACTCCTAAAAGAACTGCCAGGTATAAATACTCAGGCCAGGGGAGCAACATGAGAGCTCTCCCAAAAGAGAAAGGATATCTAAGTCCTTTAGCACTTGAAGTGCAAATTGCCTTGTTTATATTTTTTCTATTCACTGAACCACCTAACTGCCTAGGAATTGGACCCCAATTTCATTGATACAAGGAATTTTACTAATGAAACGTTCTCCACTAAAATAGTTTTATGTATACCTTCTCTGCAGTTATAGCCTTTGAGAGTTGCCTAGAAGAGTAAGAAGTTAAATTATTTGCTTAGGGTGAAATAGCCAATGTACATGAGAGAGTGAACTGGAACCTGGTTTTTCCTGACTCCTAAGTCAGATCTCTATGCACATCTGTATAGCTCACTGAACAAATGCAATCAAATAGGAATAGAAGTTCAGATTTTGTACTCCCAAGTCTCTAAATCCATGGACTCAGAGAAAATTAAAAATGGGCCCAAGAGAGGAAAAATAAAATATCTCTGAAAAATTGTGTATTAACCAAGTATGCTTTATTTTATAAAACCAGGAAATAAACAAGTAAAATGAAAATAAGGATAAAAGAAGAATCTTTAAAATTAGATGGAAAATAGTCATGGTTTAAAACAAGCTATTAAAATTTTCAAGAAAACAAAAATTCAGTTCAAAAAGAGGAAAAGGAAAATCAAATAACCAAAATAAAAAATGAACAATATGAAATCACAAGAGAAAAATGACAAAATATATAATCAAAGTCTATTCTATGTGGTTATAGGTTAGCACAACCAAAAATTTTAAGAAAGTGACCAATCTCAAAAATGTAAAATATTTAGATTATATAACTCTTTTTCAGGAAATGAAATTGAATTAGCCCTAAAAATCTTATCAAAGTAGGGAAGGAAAGTCTTGATCCACATGCCTTACTAGTGAATCCTATCAAATGTTTAAAGAATAATTAATACTTATTTTCACAATTTATTCTCAAAAACTCAAAGAGAAAAACTCAACCAAATGTATTTATTAGACAAATATAGTACCACTGTCTAAATCAGAGAAGAATAAAATAAAGATAATTCTAGACAACTATCACTAATTACTGATCTCATTATCTATTTCTTACAGATACACACAAACAAACCACATACATTCTCTTTTCTTAAATGATTTCGGTACCTGGCTCATAATCTCTTCACCCCAATTTATGCCCTCCTACAAGGGGATTTCAACATGCATATTAACTTTCTCTAAATAGACTAAAATTGCCTAGTTCTTGATTCTACTAAATTCCCATAATATACTCCTCCACTCCATCTCAATCACAAAGATGGCTATGCCCTTGATCATGCCATCATCTACATCTCTTCACAAATTCTGAAATTCCTCTATATGATCATAATTTCCTTTTATTCCATCTTTCCCTCTGCCTTATGTCTAGTTCTGTCAATTTTGCCATGCCCTCCATTGCCTCTAGCCCTCTGTCCTCACCATTCATTGGTTATACTCTCTTCCTCCATCTAGAACTCTTAATGAGCCAGTTTAACTCTATATTATCTTCTACTCTTGGATCCCTTGCATTCTTCTCTTATTGCCCACAATTACACCTTACCAAACCTCCAGATGGTATTACAGCTACCTTTTGCCTCTTTATTCCTATTAGCTTGTTGCTCAATGGTATGGAGAGAAACTATGTTGCTTATTCCCACAATAAATTTACTTTACATCATCTCAAATGGGCCTTTACTGCACTAAAGAAATCATTTTCACCTTTCTAATCTATTTGCATCCCATTCACAACAGTAGCTACTTCATTTTTTTCTTCAAGACCCCATACACATATACTCTTTCAAGTGAGAATCTCAACTTATACTTAACTAAAAAAAAGAAGCCTTTCACAGAAAATGCCCCTTTCTTTCCTCCTCTTCATCTCCTATCCTTCAAGCATCTATCTCAACTATCTGTTCTTTTACTCCTGTATGTGATTAAGGGGTGACTCTTCTTACCAATGAAGACCTCTCTATAAGCATCCTTGATTTCATCCTCTCCCATCTTTTCTAGCAAATTGCCCTCACTATCATCTCTATTATTCCTTTAGTCTTTATTCACTATATATTTTTATTCACCATATATTAACTCTTTCCATTTTGTCTCATGTTGTCTCAATACTAATTATCCTTGATAATCCTTCTGCCTTTGACAATATCAGTTATTCTCTTTTCCTTTATACTCTCTCCTCTCAAGCTTTTCATGGCTTTACTCCTTCTTGTTTTTTCCTTTACTTATATGACTTCTCAGTCTCCTTCCCACTCACAGTCACTACGACCATGATATGGACCTTTATTAACAAATGCCAGAACAACTGTGATAGCCTTCTGGTTGGTCACCTTGCCTCAAGTCCCTCCCATTTCATTCCATACTCAACTCAATAACTAGTTATTTTCCTAAAGTTCTGATTATATATATATATATATATATATATATATATATATATATATATATATATATATCACCAATCACTACAACTCAAAAAATTCCAGTGACTCTCATTCAGGATCAAATAGAAAATCTTCTGTTTGGCTACTAAAGGCCTTCATGACAGAGTCCCTTCTTACCTTCCAGTGTTCATACATTTTATTCCTCTTCGTGCATCATATAATCCAGCAATATTGATCCTGGCACCTTTCTTCACATGCAACACCCCAAGTTTTGACTTTCTACCTTTTCACTCTTTGCCTTGCCATGCCCTTCCTTCCTCATGTCTGCCTCCTGACATTTTGAGGATCAGTTCCATTTCCACCTTCTTCAAGAGGTTTTTGATGATCCCTTCCTCAAATCCTGTTTAGTACATTCTGCTCGGTGAGAGTACCTTCTTTGACACTAACTGACTAACAACAAAACCCAGCTCCACAACCTGGTCCCCCCTCCCTCTTTCTAGTTCCATAGAAACCATCACTCCAGGCTGCAAAACTTTAGCCTGGTCATGACAAATAGACAAGCAACCTGAATCTCTCAAAATCAAAAACTTGTCAATAAGCCTGGAGCACCCACATGGCAAATCTCCAAATGACTGTTGCTAGGGACAAAAAAATAAGGAACAGAAGTAGTTGGACAAGACATCAGGACAGGTCACATGCCAGGGAAGAAGGGGAAAGGAGGCAAGCCTATGTGGCCCTCCACTAAGATGGAAAAAAGAGCACAGCACAGCATCTAGCTAGGACTAGTTCTCATCACCCAAAGTCACTTGGGGACAGAGACCCAAGTTGGTAAATCAGAAGTTGACCAGCATGGGAAGAGGCTGAGATACTTTGAAATACAGCCCCCAAAGAAACCACTGCCAGATTGGACAGATAGTAAACAAGAGAGAAAAGGGCATGGCAAATTGAAATTACCAAAGATTTCAGGTAGAAAAACATTCAAATATTTTTAATATAAGCAGATCAATCAATGGGGAAAATGAACAACAGAAGGGAATATGCCCTCTTGATCTTAGATCTATTAAGTTAGTTCAGTCATCTATGAATAAATACTGCAAAAATGGAAGAAAATCAGATACCTAACAAGGCAGAGGACCCTGTGGAATTTGAGAAGAACTTGGAACTATAACATGCTGTTCCTGGTACGTTCAAAAGAGAAACGGAAATCACAAGACAAGAATGTATAGCCTGCACAACAACAACAAATAGGGAGCAGAAAAGAAAAACTAGAACAAGAGAAATACTCACCAAAGAAGCAAGAAAGAGATCAATAGATTGGGAATGCAAATAGAACTGCAAAATAATAATTTTTAAAAGCATTAAAATAAAATACAATCACTACAAAACAAAGGCAGAAAGCTTAGGTGGGGAAAGCAGCACAGCTACAAAGAGAAATGTGTGATGTGTCAGGATCAAATCAATGGTGAACAAAGGAGGGAAGGTTATTTCTACAGGTGAGGATGGAAAAAGAGGAGAAATTAAAAAGGGAAAAAGGAAAGTGGCCTCACCTTGTGGTTGGAGGGGGTTCCACCAATGAATGTTCTTATAGGTGAAGGGAAATTGTATGTGAAGGGAGATGGGGTCCAGGTTTGGCATGGAGGATTCAGTGCTTGAAAAGCTGGCTTGTCCCATCTTAGGAGGAAGGTAGTTAGAACTCCTAAGAGCTCTTCACACCTAGGAGATTGGAAAAGCATGGATCCAGCTCATTTCTTGCCCTGGGTCACACAGTTAGTAAGTGTCTAAGGTCAAATTTGAACTCAGGCAGATGACTCTTTTCAGATTCTAAACCCCAAAGCTCTATCCATTGTGCCATCTAGCTGCTTTAATTCCCTGAGGGGTCTCCTTAAATGGAAGTTCTAGAAGGAACCATCCAATGAAAGGTTGCTTTTCCTATGTGAATTCTAGGACTGCAGTGATCTTCCAGGATAAAGAGGTTCCTGGGACATATTAAAGAAAGTCTGGCATTGCAGCCAATAAAATAACATCATATTTCACAATAAGTTCTGAGCAGATATTCAGCCTAAATATAAAAGATCACATAATTAAAAATTGAGGAAAATATGTCTTTCACTATTATGGCTAAGGAAAGGGTTCTTTAATTAAATAAGGGATAGAGGTCACCAAGAAAAAGATTTACAAAAGACAATTACAAGGGGCAGCTGGGCACCTCAGTGGATTGAGAGCCAGGCCCAGGGATGGGAGGTTCTGTGTTCAAATGTGGCCTCAGTCACTTCCTAACTATGTGACCTTGGGCAAGTAACTTAACAACTATTGGCTAGCCTTTACTGCTCAGTATTGATTCTCAGTCAGAAGGTAAGGGTTTTTTAAAAAAATACAACTATATGAAATTGTAAGGTTTTGCATGAACAATATTAACAATGCTGAGAGAAATAGGAAAGAATGAATGAGGAAAAAATCTCTTATGAAGATAAGAATTGACACGAACGGACGAAAAACCATTCTTCAGTGAATAGAGAAGAGTTCTCAATGAACAAATGTACACTATTAATAAGCAATTGAAAAACTGCTCCAAATCCCTTATAAGAAGAGAAAGGTAAATAGAAACAACTCTGTGTTTTGACCTCATGATCAGCAAATTGGCAAAATGACAACCTATGGAAATAGTCAATGTCAGAGAGTCAGTATCACGATAGACACATTCTTATAATGGTGTAACCATGAATTAAACAAAACAATCTGGAAAGCATTTTGGTGTTTGTTATTCTAAAACAAGTGATTAAAATTCTCTGTTTCTTTGATGCAGAGATTCCATAACTAGCCATCTTCTAGGAAGGCAAAGAAAAAAAAGGTCTCATATACAAAAAATATTCAAAACAGATGAGAGTACCATATTTCAAAGGCAAGACTTGAACTCTAGTCTTCCTAATGCTGAAAGTAGCTCTGCACAAATTACTCCAGGTCCACTTTACTTCCTAATGGCCCTTTTTGTGCTCCCAAAGAACTGGAAGCCAAGAAGATGCTTAACAATAGGGAAAAGGTTTAAGAAATTGTGAAACATTGATATGATGGAACAGAAACAATTACTATGAAGAACTCAGAGAATCAGGGGAAAACTTATATGAAATAATTGAGAATGGAATAAGCAGAAGGAGGGAAAGCATACACAATGACTCAACATTATAAATGGAAAGAATGAAAAAATCAAACTGTCAATAAATCAACTAGCATTTAAGTGTCTACTATGTTCCAGGCACTAAACTAGGTGCTGAAGTCAAAAAGAAGACAAAGTTTAAAAATGTACTTTCTTTGTTAAAGTGGCAAGAGAGTATCAATGCATATGGAATGTTGCATATATTATGAGATTGAGGTGATGTCTTGGTTTATTTTTTCAAACTGATTTTTTTCCTTTTTAATCTTTATTATTAAGGATGGCTCATTGGATAGGGTATGAGGGAGGGATATATTTGAAAAAGCAAGTATTTTAAAAATCAATAAAAATAGCAGAAGATGTTAGATAAAGCCAGAAAAGCCCATTTTCAAAATATTTCTTATATAATTCCAATATTTAATTCAATTCTATATTAGGCTATTTGTGCATTGATGTACAGAATTATGAAGCAGTCAGTTTAATTGATTGTACCTTTCTTTGATTTTAACTCTTCTTAACGTCTGGACATCTCTGCTGCTATTCTTACATGCTTGTAAATACTTTATATTGTAGTTAACATTTTTTCCCTTTTTAAAAGCTATTTGACTAAAATTTCAAACCCATGTGTAAATAGGATCATAAGATATAGGGTCAAAAATTTAAATTCAGAAGGGATTGAATGTCCCTCACTTGAGTACATTTATGTTTCAACATCCTCATTCCTTGGAGAATATGAAGCCATCTTCTCTTGAAGTTCCCCTTTCTTCCTGTTCAGATAGAGTCTCCTATTTCTTCCTTAGCACTAAATTGGTCCATTGGTCCTTCTTCCCTTTCTCCCATTTATCATGATGTTCTACCCTCTACCCTCTTGACACATAATGCTCATTCACTTTTCTTGAAGGTATAATTAAGGAGGAAGATATAAAACCACATTATTAAAAACTTAGAATTTGAAGAGACCTCAGATTTCATCTAATTGGATAAGATCTTTTTTGGTTCTCTGAAATAAAAACCTTTACTAAAGCCTTCCTCTAATGCATCATTATTCCAAGAAAGTAATATGTAAAATTATGAGGCTGATTGTAGCTTAATAACTTTATTAAATCAAAAAGTAGTAGTAGTAGTAGTAGTAGTAGTAGTAGTAGTAGTAGTAGTAGTAGTAGTAGTAGTAGTAGTAGTAGTAGAGAGAGGAAAAAGTAAGAAAGAGGTAGAGAGGTACTCAACCTTTCTAATCTATTGTCAACATTATGGGTCTCTAGCTACATTCTACCAAGAGTCCACTCTGCTCTTCCACATGCACAAAGACCCAAACTTCCTCCTGGTATCAACTTATAAACTTTTTTCTCTGTCCACTAACTCTCATATGTCACATCTCAGGAACCAATCATAGTTCCTTAATTTGCCTGGGTCACCCAGGAGAGGCAGTGCCTGTGGAATCATTGTTTCCTGTCTTGTTAGTTCATTGGTTCTTTAACTTCCTTTTTCTGAGGCTCATCTATATCTGAATTTACTCAGTGGTATTTGATCTCCAGATCACTGAGAGATGACATCAAAAACGCAACATTGAAGAGAGAGAAATTCACTTCCAACAGTCACCTGGAGTCCTCAAAGCCTGTGTTAAGAGCAGCACAGACTCTACCAAATGGGAAAAGTTTCAGATATAAGTCTCCATAGATAAGTGCAGAAATTTCATCCCCAAAGACTAGTAATCAGGTGGTAGATGTTTTTTGGGCACAGCAACTCATAAAATCTTCTAATAAGGGTTAGAGAGGCCATTGTATCAACATCAATGAAATTACGGAATTTTGTGATATGTTGAAGAAAAAATATAAAAGCATATTGAGAATAAAGAAAGGGCTCCAAACCTCACTAAAAACAAATAATTTTTAAAATGCAAGGGGGCAAATGTGCATTCTTTCATTTCTTACATTATTATATAGCCTTAGAATGGTTGGACTTGTTTAATTACATGGCCTGCCTGTGTAATTAAATTAAAATTTTGTGAAAATTAAAATATAAAAATTAAATTTTTGGAATCAAGACAAAAAAGATAGGTCTCAGAGTAGTCCAAAGAGATTCAGTGCTTAACAAAGTATTTGGCATATGGAAACAATAAATTCATTCATTCCCTTCCCTTCTTCCAAATATTTGGTGATGATGAAAATATTTATCATTTAATGAGTTCCACAGACAAATCTTTTTGACACTAGAAACTGAAGTCCTCCCTCTATGGTAGTTTAAATTTACTGCTGATATTTTCTTATACTGAATGCATTCCCTTTCTGCTTTCTCTGACACTTTATGTAACTGCCTGTGGTCTATCTTTTCAGAATCAAGATAAAATACTACCTGCTCAGAGAATAAAAATTGCAAATGGAGATCATGCCACTCTGAGATTTAATCACGTATGTTTAAATCCAAATTTAAGTTACAAAGTCACTTAGTCAATATCTCTATGTACTGAAACTTTCATCATATTTGATTAAGAATTAAACTATATACTGCTCCTACTGGCATCTACTGCAGAGACTCCAACAGAAAAAAAGAATGTTCCTAATCATTATTACAATCCATTAGATTGTGAGCTGCTGGGGATAGAGACAGTCTTTTGTCTCTTTTGTATTCCCAAAACTCAGCACAGTTCCTGGAACATAGTAGGCACCTAATAAATGTTTATTGACAATTTATGGACTAATCAAGTGAGTTGGGAATAGGCACTCGACTAGTGATTTCCTTGCCACAGGAAACTCTCAAGTAAGAGTTACTACCAGAATGACAAAGTTCCTTGTTTCAAACCTTGCTTTATATTGAGTAAATTATAATTAAGAAAACATTATCTCTTCTTTAGCTTCAACAGAACTATTTCTATCAAAAAGTCATACAGTAGTAAGTAGAAGCCTTGAGATCCAGACTATTGAATCTAGAGAGTAAAGGGAATTTGTTCCTGATCAAAAATAAACATACGCAACTCATAACTCATATCCATAAGTTCCCTTCCTCCAAATGCATTTAGATCAGTGATGCACTAGGTTGACCACAGTTTTAAATTAATAATAGCAGCTTTTCTAGGATCGTGGACCTAAAGCAGGAAGTTCATCTAGTCCAATATCATCTAGTTCCTCATTTTGTAGATAGAGAACCAGTGAAATTAAATATCTTGGACAAATGACAGCTAGGGAGCACAATGAAAAGAATGCTTGATCTGAAGACAGAAAAACTTATCTTCCTAAGTTCAAATCTGGCCCTAGCCATTTACTAGTTATATGATCCTGGAAAAGTCACTCAACTCTATTTGCCTTAGTTTCCTCATCTCTAAAATGATCTAGAAAAGGAAATGGCAAACCACTCCAATATCTTTGCCAAGATAATCCCAAAGAGGATCGATCACAAAGAGTCAGATCAACTAAAAAACAACAATAGCAAAAAAATAAGTAACAGAGACATAATGTAAATGTAGGTCCCCTATCTCCAAAGGCAGACTTTTTTCAAACTGCTTCAATTCATTCATCTTACAATTCTATTGAGGATAATATTATATGCAGTCAGGCAACTAGTAAATGACAGAGCCAAAACTAGAATCAAAGATCCCCACACTCATCACACTCTAACATGCTGCAATTCTATTCTAAGGTACAGAACAGAGCAGCCCACACATTGATTAGGCAGAATAGAAGAAAAAAGAACAGCTGTTTGCCTGTTGCCCTTTTACTGGATCAGCTAGTGAGCCCCCCTCTCCCAGGAGTCTGAAATCTCTAGGTTCTCCTGTTCCTAGTTATCCCTGGAAACTAGGTGAGCTGTAATGCGATATTTAAACTTGAAACAGATTTGAATGAATGAATTTGAGAAGATTTGAATGGGTACACAATTTCCATGGCAGGGAAAAAGAAGGGAATGGATAAATGATAGCATTTTTGTTTGCTATATGCCAATCACTGTGTTAAGCACTGGAGATACAAATATAAAAGTGAGGCAGTCCTTTCTCTCAAGGAATTTATATTCTAATGGAAAAACTCCCCAAATATAATTGGGGAGTGATTACCAAAAAAAAGGGATAACGTTTTGCCCAGGCAAGTCACAAAGAAGATGAGTGGAACAATAGCATAGTCCATTGATAGGTTCCTTCCAAAAGTCATAGTAATGTTGCTTTACTTATAGTTACTAGAGCAAGAGGTGGAAAGGTGGGAGCCAGGTTAAAAATATAGTATTCATTATCCTAAACGTTTTAGATCCTCTCAGGCATAGTCTCTGCTATTTCAGCTTGGAGGATAGAGAAGCAACAGTGCTAGAACAGAAAATTTCCTAGATGAAGACACTTTATAGGGCTCCCATGACTTCAAGAACTTCAGAGCTGAGTAGCTTAGGTTTTCTCAGCAATGGTCTCTGGTGGCCTGATTTGGAAGGGAGAAAAGAAGAAGCAGTCACATAAAAAGGAGGGGGGTGAGGGTGGGGAAAGCTTAACCAAGTATAATTCCTAACAAATGAATATAGTTGCCATCCTTTGGGGCTTTTTAAAAAAAAACTATACCTTCCATCTTAAAATTGATACTGCTTATTGGTTCCAAGATAGGCATTTGGGATTAACTGACTTGCCCTGAGTAATTGTCATCTTTTCTACAATGGCCCCTGGTGGTATCCTATAGTGGTATTCAGGTCCCAGAGTTCTTCCCATCCCTTTTGATTTTAGCATGGAGAAGCTCATGGTCACTCATCATGTTGCTCAATGAAACTGCTTAAAGGTAGGTCTTGCTTCCACACGCCGTCTGGATTATGATTTTTCTTGTTTGTCTCTGGTATCGTATTCTTAGAACCTGTATCCACTCATCCATATACATACTCATCTCCTCTCACAAATTAGCTCTCCTTAGGATAATGGAGGGAGGGAGAGACTGCCTTTTTTCATGATATAGTAACAGTTTTTAGTCTTTCTGGAGCTCGCCTAGGCAGACTTTGGAAAACCTAAATCTAACAGTGGATAGTGATTTCCAATGCCTGCCTACAATAGCAACTAATGTCTAGCCATGTTTCTCCCATATTTTATTATGAAGTTTATTTTTTTTAATATAACTCTAGAACTATAGGTTTTCGATCTAATTAAGTTTAATTTGATTCAAGATGTTTACCCTTCTGGCCAGTTGAGATATTACCAGATCCAGACTCTGTCATCCAACATGTAAGCTTCTCCTCCAAGTTTTATGCCATCTATGATATGATGGTATCAAATATAATAAGCATGCTATGTATGCCTTCAACTAAGACAAAGACAAGAATGTACAACTGAATAGTACAGTGAGAAATCTCTGAAGCCTTTACTAAAGACCTTCTTTTAAGATCACATCCAACCAGTGCATATGATTGTTGACCTTGTTATTCAACCAATTTAAAATTAATTGAACTCTATTATAATTTATCCCAACCATCTTTCCCTTTAAAGTAACAATAAGAGATTCTGTCAAATACTTTGCTGATGTCTATAAGAAGAAGTAATATGACACAGTGAATACTGAACTGACTTTGAAGTCAAGAAACTCTGAATTCAAATCCATCCTCTGACATATACCGGTTGTGCAACCCTAGGCAAATCATTTAACAACTCAGTGGAAAAGCAATGCCTTTAAGACTTTAAGTTGAATGACTAATATGGAAATGTGTTTTGCATTACTGGACACACATAACCTGTATCAAATTGTTTGCCTTTTCAATGAGTGAGTAGAGAATTTGGGACTGAATATTTTTTTTAATGAAAACTAAAAAATACTTTTACATGTAATTGGAAAAAAAATATTTTTTTAAAAAAGATTTTAAGTTGAAGAACCCATGATGCTGTGCAATATAAATGGAATTCCATATTGGAATTCCTTCCCTTGAAAAAAAATCACAAATCTATTAGGGGGAGGCAATAGCTGCAGCATGCCTCTAAGTTATCAACTTAATTGTTGTTTGGTTGAGGGGGAGAGGATATCCTGACTTGTCCTAAAATTCCATGGCATAGAAACTCTCTTCATCAATGCCAGTGAAATGCCAGCTGCCAGGCATCTCTAACTCAGCCTTAAGGAATTGGCTTTGGGAAGTGAAAGTTGGGCAACTTGCCCATTGTGGAAAGGAAACTAAAACAAGTTCTGGACTTTCTGCCACTGTGTTGCAACAAGCAACAGTAGGAATATTAGAGAGAGAAAAGAAATTGGAAAGACTGACAGTTGGTGGGAGGAAGGGGCAAGTAGGAGTGGCAGTTGGTCTTGGGACTAGCAGTTTTTTCCTGATGTGGGAAGGGTGAGGAGATTTTCTTCTTCTTCTCTGAATAGAATTGCCTCTATTTTCTTCAGCCTGAAGAGACAGGCACAACCAGCACTGAAATTTGGAACTTTTCTTGTTGCTTGCTTTCTACTGCTAAGATTTTTTGAAATTAAGAAAACTAGCACAGATATAGCATAGACAAGAATAAGATAAACCCTCCACCAGCCTGTGAGGCCTGGCCTCAGCTCCAATGCTGAGAGAGAGACTCAAACTTTATCTAGAGAAATCCCTCTTCCCTCTTCTCTGATACCTTTCCAATCTGAACTGGTTATTAAAATTTATCTTATTTGAATATTGCAGTCAGATAAGAGGACTATATTTTTAGAGGGCATAGAGGGAGCTGAACCTCAGTTCAGTCATCCAACTACAAACAGTTCTTATCGGACCCCTGCTGGGCAACCAAAGTCTGGGGAAAGGCTTGTCCCTCAGGAGGGTCCGTGTTTACCTGGTCTGGAGCATCTTCGGCATCAATCCATAGAGGAGACATCTCCGCAGGCTATCATAAGTGGCCCATTTCTCGGACACCCCATTTTGTTCAAAAATAGCCTCTTGGCAGGGGGCATCTCTATCTTTTTGCTTCACGGGCAGCCATATTCCCTCTCTCCCTTCAACTCCTCCATTCCCTGCTACAAACCTTCCGTATCCCCTGTTCTTCATATCCACCCATCTTTCCCTATAAATATTACACCATTATTATACAGTTACTATGTATTTGATGCAAGACTTGAACCCAAGTCTTCCTGACTCCAAAACCAGCCCTCTATTCACTGTTACACCCTTTCTCTCAATACTATGTTTATTCTGTCAAAAAAAGAAATTAGGTTAGCCTGGAATATACTTATTCTTGGTCAAAAAAGTGTTTTAGGTCACTGTGTCCCTTCAAAATACTCACAAACCATCCCTTCAATGATTCATTTAGAATTTTGCAGAAATATGTCAAATTTTGTGATCTTTAGTTTGTAGGCTATAAACTCTTTTATGGAAAAGTGACACTTATGCCCTTCTTCTTCCTTTTCCTATGCTCCACAATCTTTTAAAGATCAATGATAGCAAATCTAACAACCAAATTACAAGTTCTTTCAGTCCCTGAGATATATTTTGCCTGGGACCTGTGTCAAGAACTTACTGAAGGAAAATGGAGCCTTCTGACCAATTCCTCAGTTATATTTAGTTTCTACTCCTTGCTAACCATTTTGTTCTGTGCTTTCTAGATGAAAGATAATTTTTCTTGAAAGAGAAAAGAGAAGCAAAATATGAGTTTGAATAATGTAATTTTTTATTTGTTATCCTTATCTTACCCCGTCTGAAGAATGGGCTTCTTCTCCATTCTTCCTTCTTCTTTTGATACCAACATAGTTAAAAAAAATTTTAGATGATGGAAAAGTGAATATTAAGCATTATTTTTTAAAGAGGACCTTTGACTCCAAATCCAACTTTTTTCAACTATAACATGCTGTGTCCTGATTTCAATAGAAGAAAATATACTTTTAATGAGGCATTACAAAAAGATTATCCTTTGTCTTTATGTGTCCCAATTTTTGGTTAAAAAAAAACTGGTCACCAGAGCAACGATGAGTAATGCCTCCAAAATGGAGCCTTTTCTCAAATGAGCCCATTATAATTTTTATAATTTTGTGATACAGAGCATGATGAGAACAAAGAGAAAAGATGAGTCTAATGGGAAGGAGGTATGGAGTATGATGAGAACAGAAAGGAAAAATTAGTCTAATGGGAAGGAGACACAGACAACAGTTATTAACAATAAATTTAGTTAGTAAAAAAAAATAGAGCAGTCTAAATACCACTGTAATTCCTAGGATTTCCAAGTGGAATGGACCTTAGAGATCATCTAGTTCAAGCCTATCTCATTTCACAAAGAAGGATACTGAATCTAAGAGAGGGAAAATGAATTAGTTAAAATCATAAAACCAGCACTACCAGAGCCAGGACTTCAAAATAGACATCTGACTTCAAAATAGTCATTTCTAACATTTATATCAACTATTTTACTAAATTACCAAGATATTCACTTACCATAGTCCAGTACGGTATGTAGGATAAAAATTATCTCCATTTGCAGATGGGAAATGTTAAGTGATGTATGCTTTCACTGTTCAGTCCCATAGTTGCATAAGTGCAACCACTAATTTTTTTTAAGTTACATATTGTGGCTTCTATAACACTAATTTAAAAAAGCTAAGCTAGGCTGAGACAACATAACTTGTGGAACAACATTTCTTGTGGAAAAAATAGAGAAATATGAGCTACATAATAGATAAGGTCAGAACTGGTTGAATGGCCACAACCAAAGAGTCCTTAATAATTGTTCAATGGGAACTTTCCACCAGACTGCCTCAATGATCTGTCTTAACCTTGAGCTGTTTGTTTACTTTTTAAACAGTAGCTCAATTAAGTGCATAATAAATGGAATTTTAGGGTGACACATGTGAAAGAGGCATGAAGAAAAAGAGGATTTACAAGACAAGACAAGCATGCAAACCAAAGTAAAGCACTTGATCTGTCAATCAAAGTGTTCATTCCAAAACGGAATGTTCTCAGGAGAGGCAGTTGGAACTGTCCAGGGGAGAAGAACTGAGACTTGGGCTCTGGGGTTTACTGACCAAGGGAAAGACCTCTTCTCTGGGGGGTTCCTGACTAAGGATGACTAACTTTGTCTGTCATAAGTTGAAAGGACTTTGGGGGGAGGGGGTTCTGGAATTAATGTGAGAAGAAACTTACTTTTGTTGGTGGTTTTGTGTATTTGGAAGAAGAAAGAAGATTTTAACAGTTGTCCTCCATCTCTCTGGCTGTTTCTGAGTCACAGTTGTGACTAGACTGTCATTTCTCAAACCCTCCTAATTCTCCTTATAGATTAGGGTCACCCCTATTCCCCTTACCTCAATCCTCATCTTGTTGTTCCCAATAAACCCCCTTACTTAAAGAAGGAAGAGAAAGGAGTTTTTCCTCACAAATCTTATAGTCCACTCAGGGGGGAGGGAGGAAGCCAAAGGCTTCAAGGAGAGGGTGGTTAAGGGAGGTGAAGGAAGGGTAGAGGGTAGGAAATAGTTTGATTTATTAGCCATTAGTGATCTATAAGCAACACCAGAATACCCCAGAGTACTTCTCTAGCAGTATCTCTTTATCTCTCTATCTATCTCTCAGAAGTACTTCTATCTCCATAAAAAATAGGCATCTTGAAGGTTCCCACTAGCAACTCTCTAGTCTGCCAGAGTATCCATTTACCACAACCAAAAATATAGTTCCACACAGATTATCATTTTATTACAATTGGTACCCCAACCAGAGAGATGGAGGACAAGTGTTAAATATTTTTCCAATTACACAAAACCACCAAGAAAAGTAAATTTCTTCTCATATTAATTCCAGAAGCCCCCCTCAAAGATCCTTTCAACTTAGGACAGACGAAGCCAGCCACCCTTGGTCAGGAACCCCCCAGAGAAGAGGTCTCTCCCTTGGTCAGTAAACCCCAGAGTCCAAATCTCAGTTCTTCTCCCCTGGCCAGCTCCAATTGCCTCTCCCGAAAACATTCTGTTTTGGAATGAACACTTTGATTGACAGATCAAGTGCTTTACTTGGTTTGCATGCTTGTCTTGTATTGTAAATGCTCTCTTTCTTAATGCCTCTTCCACACACAAAAGTTGAGAATCATGGTTAACACATTATATGGCAGAATCAATATTCAAGATGTGGATAGGCAAGATCATTAGACTGAATCCAGTGAGATGGCATTTATAATAGGGACAAAAGTGAAAAAAGAGGCAATATGGTAGAGTGGATAAAGGATAGGGCTTAGAGTCAGGAAGATCTGGATTCAAATTCCTCTAATACATATTGGCTGTGTGACACTAAGAGGGAAGAAAAGAATAAGCATTCATGTAGCACCTACTATGTGCAAGGCACTGTGCTAAGTACTTTATAATTATTATTCATTTGGTCCTCATAAAAATCATGTGAGATAGATGCTATTTTAGAGTTCAAGAAAATAAGGGAGATACAGGATAAGTTATCTGCAGCTAGTATGTGTCTAAGATCACATTTGAACTCAAGTCTTTCTGAGTCTAGATGCATCACACAATCCACTATACTACCTATGTATTAGCAAAGTTAAGTCACTTAATTTCTCATTACTCCAGTCAACTAAGGCTATAAATTACAGAGCAGATACTAGTCTGTATTCATAGAAGTTTCCTATACTAATGAAGTAACAGGTGTGGTAATGTAAAACATTTACACTTGGTTTCAAAAAATCAGCTCCACAAATTGATTTTATTGTTTTAACCCATACCTTCTATCTTAATACGAATTCTAAGATAGAAGAGTAGCAAGAGCTAGGCAATTGGACTTAAGTGACTTGTCCAGAGTCACACAGCTAGGAACAAATTGGTTTTTTTAAACTCTTAACTTCAGTCTTGGATGGTTCCAAGGCAAAAGAGTAGTACGGGATAGGCAGTGGGGGTTAAGTGACTTACCTAGGGTCACACATCTAGGAAGTGTCTGAGGTCAGATTTGATCCCAGGATTTCCCATTGGTTGGCCTGGCTCTCAATCCACTGAGCCATCCAGCTGCCCCCATCAAAGTGATTTTTTTTAACAGAATTTATATCTTTGGGGGCTGGAATTGTTTTGTGAATGTAATAGTTTTAATAGTAACCTGTTTTTCTTTATGATCTAAAGGTTTTGTTTCAAAAGAAACATGAGTTCCCATGTAAAATACAATCTATCTTGGACATGTTAAGCTTCATCATCTGTTAAGGGTAGAGTACATCTCCATAATCACAGTGAGGAGCTGGTCACAAAAAAAGATATCTAAGAATATTCTCTGTTATACCAAAAGCACCATGGATGGAGCAATCCAGGGACCAATTGGGCATTATGAGAGCCCATTGCAATACTGCTCACAGAATGGGAGGTCTTGGTTGTCTGAAAAAGCCATAAAGACTTAGGGAGCTTCTAACTCAACATGGAACAACTGAACTAGTTGATGTCAATCATAAGTTACATTAAGAAATAAAGAAAAGTTATCCTGGTCAGAGAACTTCTGAAGTATTGCTTAGTTCGGTTAATCAATCAACCAATAAACAATTATTAAGCACTAATTATATGCCAGGTACTATACAAAGCAAAAAAAAAAACAATCCTGCTCCCAAGGAGTCTAGAGTCTAGGGCAGACAATACTTCAAGTTAATGCTACTTAGGGATCAGTTATTTAGCCTAAAGAGGACTAGTGGAGGGCAAATGGCATCTCTCTTCAAATATAAGATAGGCTGTCATGTCATATTGGGCTTATTCTGCTTGCTTCCAGAGGACAGAAATAGGAAGACTGGGGGAACAAAGCAAATGGATAAATGTGAGCTCGAAGGAAGAAAATAATTCCTACCAATTAGGGCTAATTCCAATTACATTATCAGAAAGTGGACCAGGCTGCCTTAGGAGGTAACGGATTTCCCTTCACTCAAGGTCTTAAGGCAGGGCTGAAGGCTCATTTGTAGGGAGCATTATAGACGGGTTTCTTTTCCAAACTTGAACTAGGTGGCCATTGAGATATCTTCCAATTCGAAGATTTTGTGAAATTGTCGTCTCTCATTCCTTCATGCTTTCCTTACTCTGAGTCTATTTTCCATTTCTTGTTTGGCATTAATCTCCTGCAAATATCAGACTTATTAATTTCTTATTCAATTCAAAGTGTAGCATAATTCTATTGGATTCATTGCCTTTGTGAACTTCTGGTTCCTGTTTTCTGTTTACTTTGCTAGATCTCGGTTTAGACAAACTCTTTTCATCCAAAGTGTATTCTCTGCGTGGCCCCATATTCTTCAAATTTGTTGTTCACTTCAACAAGATGAGGCAAGGACCTGAGAGCTATTGTCATGGACCATCTCATCTTTTTATTTGTATTTTCAATGTCTGGCACAATGTCTGGCACAAGGTAAGCACTTAATAATTTTTCAGTCCATTCATTCGTTCATTTTTCACATTGATCCAGATATCACCCAGCAATATCACAGCAGGGACTGTTTATTGTATAGCAGAGACAAAATGACAAAGGAAATAGTTCTGATCAGTGAAACCAAGGGGAGTATATATTCTCTCATGCTTTAAATAAAAAATTTTCCATAGTCCAGTCATGAAAATCAAAGGACCTCTGGAAATATTCGCATACCTCTGCAAACCAGTATCAACTATAAGTTTTTTAAAGATGACGAGAGGGCAGCAAATGAGCAATGGCCCATGCAAAAGTTGCTCTGAGAGACACGCAGTTCAACAAGAATATTGTTCTACTGACAGAAGCATTTGTCTCAGCAAATATTCCTCTTCATGCCTGACTCATTCAGCCATGAGAAGATGTACACAGGCAGCAATCTAAAAAATATTGCACAGTTCCCTGTAACTCACCAGCTGCGAAAATTTCATCTACCTGCCCTCTGTGAAATACAAAAGAAAGCAGGAGTGAGGAGAAAAAAATCGAGGAGCAAGAGCCTACCTATTACATTTTCACACTTTTTCTGTCCATAATGAGACTCTAAAGATAGGAGATATTGTTCAAAATGCAACATACTTCTGTTAATGAGCATTTTCCCAAAGTCTGTCACTTAGAAAGTTTTATTTGTAGTGTAGAAATCTCTTAAAGTTTGTAAAGTTTTTTACACACATTATCTCCTTTGATCTTCATGGCATCTCTATGAGTGAGGTATTTCAACCTCTGGACTTCCCAGTCTCACAGTCAGTAGATATTGGAGGCAGGATTTGAACCAAGATCTTCCCAGCTCCAAGGTCAGCACTCTGATTTACATAAAATTGTCTCTGTGTGAATCAATTTTATTCCTTTTTCTGGAGAATGTCACTATATTCAACCAGCATTACACTTAGTAAGGAAGGAAATGGTTCGAAGCTCAAGAAAGGTTCATCTCAAATGGTTTTCTCACTAATGCTAAGCCTTGATCATTAAGGGTAATCCTGATTCCTAGCTTTGGGTTCTGATGATGTCTAGAAGAGCTGCTCTAGGACATATTGGAGTCAGTTGAACAGAGCAGCCTTTGGCACTTAGTTCAGTGATGCTGTGGCTGAAAAATTCTTTCAGGTACTGTGAAGAAATTGACAGTGATTGCTGTCACTGATGTAGGCAGACCTGGAACCCCAAGCCTGCTGAGCAACAGATTGGAATGCCTACATTTGCACTTGAGTGTTAATCTTGCTTGAGTCACAACAGTGGTCCTACTTTTTAAATTCTCTTCAAGGGTTAATGAAGTTGGATAGACCGAGCATTGTATGACATTGGGACATCATTCATCACAAACACATGGGTAGTTATTTCAGTCAAAAATAACTACTTTAGACCATGATTCCTCATTCTAGTTAACTCAAATCATGTTATACTATCAAACCTAACTTTATAAAAGTCTTTTCACATCATGCTTATCTCTCCCATTTTTATAGTCAAGTGACTAGGTAGTCAGTTGCTTTCCATTAATATTTCCAAAAATATGGCATTTGATTTTTAATTAATTAATTATTACATATAATATAATTAATTAAATAATTATTGATAATTATTTATATTATTAATTATATTAATTTATTGTTATATATTAATATAATATAATAATATATTAATTAATGTATATTAAAAATAATTAATTAATGATAATAATTAAATAAAAAATTAATCAATTAATTAATTAATGCCATTTTATTTTTAAGGTAGTATATATAATGGTAAGGTAAGATCATTACAGGGCACAAAAATGCTAACACTTAATGAACAAGGCTGCAAAAATAGAAATTCTGCAGATAAGCTACTCTTCACAAACAAATATGTTTTCAGGACAAATTTCTGGCTTCGTAGTCATCATTCTATTTCAGCTATCTGGATCCGGAAATCTGAAGGGCCTCATCCAATCAGTGCTAGCACAGCACAAGTGTGTGCTCCATCTTGTGTGATAAAAGTTGGGAGTAGAGGGTAAGAAGTAGCTTGAAATGTCTATTCCTTCTTTTTAAGTTAGAAAGGAAAACAGGGCTTCTAGTTTTACATATGAAGCTTATCAGAGCCCACATATGCTCTTCTGATGTAGTTTTAGCATTCAATTAGCAGTTGGCTTCCATATTTGTATTTGTGATAGTGAACTGCCTGTCTTTACCTCTGATGAATTTGTCTTTAAGGCATTCATTTGCAATGGGGGGTAGAAAAGATGTCTTAAAGAATAACTACAACTCAATTAAGACTTAAAATGTGAAAACAAACAATATGTTCTTTCTAAATAAAACAAACCAAATAAGAGTTCATTAAGATTTTACATAAGGGATTTGGTAGCACATTTCCCTTGGCTAAGATGTAATCCAATTTTGAGATGTGAAAGTGATTTAAATCAAATGCCAGTTGTTGGGTCTCTACAAAATCGAGCAGTTCGACACTATCACACAACTTTGCCTTTGCCAGATGACTTTGCCTTTGCTTTGCTCTGATTTGGGGCACCTGAAACTTTTCCTACTGAGATGAATTTCTCTAAGCAGTCATGACTACAGATAGATAAGTGGACGGATGGGTAGGTAGGTTCTGCAGGATGGATGGATAAATGGAAAGATGGATTGATTACTGATAGATTGATACCCTAGTGAGACATTTCTTGTACTTGGGCAAAGAATCTCTAATGCATAGTGATTCTGACTTTCTTTTTTTTTAAACCCTAACCTTCTATCCTGGAGTCAATACTGTGTATTGGTTCCAAGGCAGAAGAGTGGTAAGGGCTAGGCAATGGAGGTTAAGTGACTTGCCCAGGGTCACACAGCTGGGAAGTATCTGAGGCCAGATTTGAACCCAGGACGTCCCATCTCTAGGCCTGGCTCTCAATCCACTGAGCTACCCAGCTGCCCCACTGATTCTGACCTTCTAAGCAAGAAACATCTCAATAAACATATTTCATGTTACTGATCTTACAGTAACTAGTTCATAGTAGGAGATGAATAAATGCTTGTTTACTGGATTTGACTACCTTCATCATTCTCACACTACTGGCATCTCCCATATGCATTTTATTCTTTGAATGCTCAAGCTGTTTAAATCTTGGTACAGTATATGAATGATTAGCAAATATAATTATATGGGTAATCCTCATGACCTCACAAGAGGAATTTTATTTGCTTTTGTACTATTTTCTGTCACTATTTCTTATATATCAACATGGACTTAAACAAAAAAAAAAAAAGAAATTCTTAACCAGGTATCCATAAACTGTAACAATTAAAATAGTTGTCTTGCCATAAACTGTTATATGGAAGACTTAAACTGTAAGAGTTAAAATGGTGGAAGATATAAATTATGATAGATATAAGAGCAAGTGAGTAAATTGTGAATGCAGAAAATATGTTTCACTACAGTGTCTTAGTTTTTAAATCAAATATAAGGTGGTCGCCAGGGAATATATTCCCAAATTATGAATATGCCCAAGTCAACTGGTTTTATAGAGAATTTAATTAATAATACAATGAAGAATTAAAGAAAAGGAGAAGGAGAGAGAAAAGCTATTAATGAGAAAAGAATAGGTCGGCCCAGGGAAGGCCTGGCCAACCCAGGCCTAAACCTTAAGAGAGAAACCAGTCAGTTATCACTCACCACAAGATTTGTCTTAAGCAAGGATGTCTAGGGAACAGAGTCTTCTCAGGGAGAGTTCCAGCCAGAGTCAGCCTCCCAAGGGACTTCTTCTCAAGAGATCTTCAAAGGGCCTCCTCCAAAAGGATCTATCTCCAAGGAATCTCTGCATCTATCTCCAAGGATCTCCAAGGCCCCCTTGCTCAAGAGATACCTTTTCTTATATAGGGGGTTTTTTCCCATGTCACCTCCCCTAAGTTCTTCCATCTACCAATCACCATAGATGTTTCCTAAAGGACAGCCCATCTGAATTCCTGCTAAGTCTACTAATCCCCTCAGTAAATCTGAACCAGAGAAAACACAGCTGAGTCGACTAATCTCATTAAGAGAAAACTTGCTAGACCCTTTTAGGTACCTAGCATCCCATTGTATCAATTCTAAAAAACAGGCATGACTCAAAGAACTCCTTGCCTTATTATAAGCATGGGTCCAAATACCTTCATTGTTTAGCAAGGAGTTTTCTCCCCTAAAGCAGTCTTAAGTATGGGTGGAGTAGAGGTCCTCCCATTTCTGATCCTGGCCAGTTCTCACATCAAAATGGGGAATGTTTTCAGTAGGGAATTTGTTCCAATGGAGGATTCCTCAATGTGGAAATTTTTAACATTCACAAGTCTGAGAAATTTCAAGATTTACAGAATTCCCCCCATCCCTCCCTCACCCCAAAGGATAAATATCATCAAGTCTGTGAATTTGGATGGGATAAAAATCACATCTTTATTTCAATATCACTGGTTTCTTTATACTCCTGAGTACTTTATTTTATGCATTTAAAAACACTGTTCTAGGTGGTGCCAAGATGGAGGAGTAGCTCACTGTTTTACCACAAAAATCATCTACAACCAAGAGTAAAATATCACCATAAAACAAATACAGGAGTGAAAGAACCAACAGAGACAAAGGGAAACAATCTTCACAAAAAGAAAAACCCAAAAGGTAGCGAGAGACCATCTGGAGAACTGGGGTGAGAGGGGAGTATAGCTAGCAGGAGGCAGAGCAGCAAGTGAAGAGAAAGCCAAGAGTAAACCACACACTCCCACCACCCCACATCCCACACATCTGCTCTCACAGGTTCTAAACTTAAGTCCAAGCTAAGTCAGACCCTGAGATCCTGCCAGGCAATTAGTAGTCCAAGCCAACTAACACCCCTTGAAATTGCAAACCTGTGGAGAAGCCCAGAGTCCCAGACCAAGGCAATATGGGCTGAAGGGGGCCTCTCTGTGTGGGCCAAGAATGAAGCCAGCAGTCAAGTCTGGACTTGGGGTAAGGACATAATCCACAGTTTGGGGTGAGGACACAGTTCCCAGGGATCTCCCTGGGATCTTTTTGCCCAAAACTAAGGATAGAGCTCCAGGACAAGGCAATCAAGGGTGTGCTTGATTGAATCAAGAATACCTTGAGACCAAAAACATGAGCCTAAGGCTAGGGCTAGAATCTGTTCAGCACCCAACCTGATCAAGTTCAGACTGAGATCAAAAGCTTACACCCAAGCCTGAGGAAAATCTTTAAGCTATCAGCATCTCAAGGGTCAATGGAATCAGCAGGGAGAGAGGACTCTCAGAGCTCTCAGCCCACAGACCATATGGTAAACTAGTAATAACCCAGAAAATAACATCAAGGGAGGACTAAAGTTTAAAAAGGTACCCCAACTCCCCAGAAAACAGAATCTACCTATAATTAGACAGGGAAAATGAGCAAACAATCAAAAAAATACCTAATTCAAAAGACTTTTTATGGAGACAAAGAGCAAGGTGAATACCCAGAAGGGGACAGTAAAAGCAGAGGAAACACACCCAAAGTCCAAAAGAAAAATATGGATTGGGACACAGATTCTGGAAGAGCTCAAAAAAGACTTTGAAAACCAATTATTAGAGGTAGAGGGGAAATGGGGAAGAGAAATGAAAGTAATACAAAAAGAAAAAGACCAATTGAAAAAGGAGAACCAAAATTTGACAGAGGAATACCAGGCCTAAAAAATCAGAATTGACCATCTATAAGCTAATGATTTCCTGAGAAATCAAGAAACAATAAAGCAGAATCAAAGGAATAAAAAAAAAGAGGAAAATATCAAATATCTTATTGAAAAAAAAACTGATCTAGAAAACAGGTTTAGGAGAAACAATCTGAGAATTATTGGATTACCTGAAATCCATGATTAATAAAAAACCTTAGATATCATAATACAAAAAAAATTATCAAAGAAAACTTCTCAGAGATCCTTGAACAAGAAAATAAAATTAAAATTGAAAGAATTCACAGATCGCCTACAGAAAGAAATCCTCGATTGACAACTTCCAGGAATATAAAAGCCAAATTCAAGAGCCACAAAGTCAAGGGAAAAAACTTCAAACAGCCAAAAAGAAACCATTCAAATAGCATGGAGCTACAATCAGGATCACTCAGGACCTAGATAGGCTTCTACATTAAAAGATTGGAAGGCATGGAGTATGATATTCAGAAAGGTGAAAGATTTGGGTTTACAACCCAGTCACCCATATCACAAAACTGAGTATACTCTTTCAGTGGAAAAAATGGTCATTCAATAAGATAGAAGTATTCCAAGCATTCCTGAGGAATAAGCCAGACCTAAACAAAAAATTTGAAGGCCAAATATGAGACACAAGAGAAGCCCAGAAAGATAAATAAGAAAGTAAAAATTAAGGGACTCATTAAGGTCTGTTGGTTGTCTCGCGAACCGAGGATGACGATTGTCTTTGTGCGTTTTTGTGCACAAAGACACTTGTGCATGAAGATTTAAATGGAAAAGTCAATGCACAGAGACAGTCCCACTCTCTCGGCGTTGGAAGCCTGGGTCCAGTGGCACGAAAAGTCATTACACCTGGACACTTCCTCAGCTGCATTGGATGGCCATGTTGTCTTTTGTGCTCCAACACGCCCTAAGCACTCCACACTGCTTTGCTGCGTCGCCCTCTCAGCTGTTGAACCTTCTTGTTGGTTTCTTCTGCCTGTTCCGCCAAAGCAGTCTTCATATGCTGGGTGAGCAAAGCCCTAGTTCACCAGGGGTCGACATCGACCTGATGGCTACCCTCACAAGGTTTAGCCGGCCTGTCAAAGCCATTGCCCGGGGTGTGGCCGCTGCTGCATGCTAGCAGCTACTGGGAGCCACAAGTGAGAGCTGGGTGTCAGGTGAGGGTCAGTGGCTGGAGAGCTGCCCTAGGAGGGCACAACAAGCCCTCCATTCCAGAGATATTACTCCTCCCTGAGCACCCCATACACCCCGTAAGGTAAACATGTTTATATGTCTACATGAAAAGAGGATTTCTATAATTCTCAAAAATTACTTTGAGTAATAGAGAAGATAGAAGGAATTTACTCAGAAAGAGGATGGAAAAGTAAGCTGATTATGATGATATGATGTATTATGATGATAATTATGTATATGTAA
Source organism: Monodelphis domestica (assembly GCF_027887165.1). NCBI lineage: Eukaryota > Metazoa > Chordata > Mammalia > Didelphimorphia > Didelphidae > Monodelphis > Monodelphis domestica. The sequence goes on along the minus strand of NC_077233.1, from coordinate 266,334,516 downwards.
ATGTGGTGATAGAGAATGATATGTATGTATGATATGATGTGTATGCATATGAATAATATGTAAAAAATCAATTAGGGCTGAAAGAGAAGGTTGCACTGAAAGAGAAGGGAAGAGATACATAGAATGTGGTAAATTATCTAACATAAAGAGGTAAGAAAAATCTAGAGAGAGGAGGATAAGGGTGGTGATGGGCAATGCTTAAACTTCACTCTCTTTGTAACTGACTCAGAGAGGGAAAAATGAGTATACTCGGTGGGTTATAGAATTCTATCTTACGCTACAGAAAAGTAGAAGGAGAACAAGACAAGGGAAGAAAGGGTAATATAAGGGAGGGAGAACTGGGGGGGGTAATAAATAGCAAAATACTGGTGAGAAGGAATGGAGTGAAAGGGAATAGAGCAGGATTCAAAGGGGATAATACAATGGAAGGCAATACACAGTTAGTAATCATGATGTTGAATGTGAATGGGATAAACTCACCCATTAAATGGAAGAGGATAGCAGAGTGGATTAAAAACCAGAATCATACTATATGTTGTTTACAAGAAAAACATTTGAGGCAGGGTGATACACACAGATTCAAGGTAAAAGGCTGGAGCAGAATATATTATGCATCATCTGAAGTAAAAAAAAAAAGCAAGAGTAGTAATCATGATACTAGACAAGGTCAAAGTAAAAATTGATCTGATAAAAGAGATAAAGAAAATTACATTTTGTTAAAAGGTACTATAAACAATGAAGTAATATCATTACTAAATTTTTATGCACCAAATGGTATAGCATCTAGAATTCTAAAGGAAAAATTAAAGGAGTGGAGGAAATAGATAGTAAGACCATACTAGTATGGGATCTTAACCTTTCCCTCTCAGAACTAGATAAATCAAACCAAAAAAATAAATAAGAAAGAAGTTAGGGAAGTAAATGAAATGGTAGAAAAATTAGTGTTAATAGATATCTGAAGAAAACTGAACAGGGATAAAAAGGAATATACCTTCTTCTCAGCAGTGCATTGTACATTTACAAAGATCAACCATGTACTAAGTCATAGGAATATTGCAAACAAATGCAGAAAAGCAGAAATAATAAATGCCACTTTTTCAAAAATAATGAGATAAAAATTATAATTAACAAGGGTCCATGAAAAGGCAAATTTAAAGTTAATTGGAAATTAAATAATCTAATTCTAAAAACATTATTCTGTGAAGAGGTACATAAACTCTAACAGATTACCAAAGGAATCAATGACACAGAAAAGATTCAGAATCCCTGGACTAAATTGACCAGCTAATGTGTATAATAGGGAATAGAACAACTAAATACCTGGCCATAAGTATTTTCCATATCAGATGTCAATAAAATGCTAATTTTTTTTCTAGGCAGTAATAGATCAACCAACAAGTATTTATTAAGTGACAGATATGTATGAGACACTCTGTTAGATCCTGAAAACACCAAAGCAATCTCAATTAACTTCAAATGTTTCATCTATGCAATAAAGGAGCTGGACTAGATGATCTCCCTCTTTTGGTCCATGATCCTAAGGTCTCATGAAAATTGCATCATCATCATCTTACTCAAGGCAACAAACATTCACTGAATACCTACTATGTAGAATATGGAACTGACTAGAATATTTTCTGGTTAGCAAAGTGATCTTCTAAAAGACTGTTAAGTTCCTAAAGCAACATCCCATGGATATAAGAGGCAAGGCTTAAACTCTCAGAATAAAATCACTGAGAAGCATAAATGCCCTAGCAATCCAAAGATAGCAGCTTTGTTTTGCTCCATATCCATAATCCAAGATGGCTTTTTAATTTCTGCAATCATTGTCATACTGTGGTGACAATTATATGTTATTTTATGGGAGACAGTGTAAAATAGGTCATTATGAGCTAGATTCATAGTTAGGAAGACCTAGGTTCAAATCCTACCTCTGAACATAGACTGTGTGACTATGTGCAAGGCATTTAACCTTGTTGAGTGTGTTTCTGCATCTATAAATTGGAGACAATAATATTTTACTATCTACCACAAAGAGTGGTTTTGAGACTCAATTGAGCTAAAATGCTTAATGTAAATAACTGTTGTAAAGAGACTGCCAGTCTCTTAGTATTTTTCTCCTTTGGGTGGAAAAGACTAAATCTAGAATATGTCACCTTAGCTATGTAACTATTCACTGGTAATTATGTGAAAACAGGGATGCAAACTAGAAATATCCCATCTTCTCATTAAGTTCAACAGTGCTGATATAAGCAAGAAAAAAGAATATAAGGGAGAGCTCCACTCAGAGCAAGTAGGAAATATTTTCTCTCCTAGCATGCCAGTTAAATCCCCCAGCCAGTGTCAAAATTATGAAAAGCAATCTGAATGGTTTCTAGTACTCAGACAACTGACTATGAGTCCAGATGCTAATTTTATATTTGCTATTTCTGCTGCGTGAGCTCCTATCATTAACCCAATGTCTCAAAAGAAGATGAGAAAATAAAACAGATTAGAAAGATCACACATGGACACATGGTAAATTCTTTTACTTAGAACATTATAGTCACAGTTCTCATTATCATGAATACTAATTAATGAACTTGGTCATTTTGCCAGAAATCCTTGTACATTCAGATCCTGTGCACTCAATACTGATTATGTAGCTCCTCATAAAGATGTAACAGTCTTTATGTCAGTTCTGAATCTGTCCCATACATGAAGATATCCTTTTTCTTGGCTCAGTAGGGGTAAACCAGCTTGCAAGTGCTCTTTGCCTACTTTGTTCAAAGGGTAGGTCTATCGGCTATTTGGTTTGCTTACCCTGTGGAATAGACTAACGGCAATCATTTGTGAGATTGCAAATTCAATTCAAGGTGAAAATGAAAGGAAGAAAGAAAGGAAGAAAGGAAGAAAGGAAGTAGGAAAGAAAGAAAGGAAGTAGGAAAGAAAGAAAGGAAGTAGGAAAGGAAGAAAGGAAGTAGGAAAGAAAGGAAGGAAGGAAGGAAGGAAGGAAGGAAGGAAGGAAGGAAGGAAGGAAGGAAGGAAGGAAGGAAGGAAGGAAGGAAGGAAGGAAGGAAGGAAGGAAGGAAGGAAGGAAGGAAGGAAGGAAGGAAGGAAGGAAGGAAGGAAGGAAGGAAGGAAGGAAGGAAGGAAGGAAGAAAGAAAAAAAGAGAGAAAGAGAGAAACAAAGAAACAAAGAGGAATAAAAGAAAAAAGTAAGAGAAGACCTAGGAAAAGGGAAGAAAGGGAGGAGAAAGATCTCTAAAGGCAAATGTAAATGCAGAGCCTGTTAGTCAATAAACATTTATTAAGCACCCACTATGTGCCACCTTAGCATTATGTGCTAAATGTTAGGAATACCAATAAAAGTAATGTTCTCATGGAGCTCACATTCTAATGAGGGAAACAACATGTAAATAGCTATAAACAATATATTAAGGATAATTTGGAAATAAGAGTAAATATGGATGTACATATAGATCAGTAAGAGATAAAAGATGAACCTTAGAATCAGAAAGACCAGTGTACAAGTCCCACCTCTGATAAATCCTAGGCATGTAAGCATGGGTAAGTCACTTTGTTAGTGAACTTCATTTGAAGAAACTCTAGACTTGGACTCAGGAGACCTGGTTGTGAATCCCAGCTCTGACACTTAGTCCCTGTGTAACTTTCAGCAAATTAGGCAAGCTTTCTGGATTTCAGTTTTCTTATTTCAGTCCCTAAAATAGCATCATTGGAATATATTCACTCTGAAATTGCAGGATCCTGGGATTTGAGAGTTGAAAAGGGCATCCATGGCCTTCTAGTCCAGCCTATTCCTGAAAGGACTCCCCTACCAACATCAGCATATTCAACAACATCCTTCCTTCCTTCCTTCCTTCCTTCCTTCCTTTCCTTCCTTTCCTTCCTTCCTTCCTTCCTTCCTTCCTTTCTTTCTTTCCTACTTCCTTTCTTCCTTTCCTACTTCCTTTCTTTCTTTCCTACTTCCTTTCTTTCTTTCCTACTTCCTTTCTTCCTATAGCAGAAGACATCTTAAAGGGTGACACCCAGATCCCAACACAATATTGAAAATTGGGTCAGGTAAGAAGAGAATTCAGAATTGCTGGTGCCTCCTTATTCTTGAACACTATAGTCCTCTTAATGTAGCCCAAGATTTCATTTTGCTTTTTTGGCACATCTCACCTCTAATTGACTCATACTGAGCTGGCAATCCTCTAATGCCTCCAATTCCTTTTCAAACAAACTACAGCCTAACCATACAACTCCCATCTTGTACATGTGACGTTGATTTTTTAACTCATAAGACTTTTCATTTTTCTGTGCTAAATTTCATCTTATTAGATTCAGCCCAATTCTCCAGCCTTTCAAAATCTTTTTGGATCCTGACTTCACTTTCCAGTGGGTTTGCTCTCCCTCCCAGCTTTGTGACCTCTGCAGATATGATGGGTGTGTCATTTGTGCCTTTATCCAAGTCACTGTTAAAATGTTAAACAGCACAAGCCAAGCACAAATCTATTGGGGATGCCACAGGAGATCCCCAACAACTGTGCTATTGAGTCATTAATGACTACTCTTTTAGAGTAGCCAACTGAGCTGCAATGAATCTAACCGTACTGTTGTCTACACTACATCACTCAGATCTTCTCCATAAGGGTGAGTTTATCTTTTTTATCTTCATTATAAACTAAACAAGCTTCAACATTCATGATCACTTCCATGTATAAGCAGATCAGAAAAAAAATGATTAAGAAACCACAAATCTTTATTACATGGATTATATCATTTTTCTTTGTGTTGTTGAGTCACTTTCAATCATGTCTGACTCTTTGTGACCAAATTTGGATTTTCTTGGCAAAGATATTGAAGTGGTTTGCCATTTCCTTCTCCAGTTCATTTTTTCTTTTTGTTTATTTTGATTAATTCATTTCCAAGTCATCCACTTCCTCCCCTTCCCACATCATACAAAGAATCATCTGGCAAATAGATATGAATGTATAGATTACATCTTTCATGTTTCCATTTTTCAGTTTATTCTCTGAAGGTGATATTCACAAGTTATTCTTCAAGTATTAAATCTATGGCTGCATATAATGTTCTTTTGGTTCTACTCATTTCAACATCCATTATCCTGTGTAGTTTTTTCCAAGTTTTTTTTTTAATTACCCTGCTCATCATTTCTTATGGCATAGTAGTATTCCATCACAATCATATACCACAATTTGTTTAGCCATTGTCCAACTGGTGGACATCCCCTTAATTTCCACTTCTTTGCTAGAAATATTTCAGAACATAAACATTCTCTTCCTTTTCCCCTAATTTCTCTGGGAAACAGATCCAGCAATAGCATAATTTTATAACTATGGGCATAATTCCAAATCACTCTCTAAAATGGTTGAATCAATTTACAATTCCACCAACAGTGTATTTTCCAGATGAGAAAATGAGGTAAACAAGGTTAAGTGACTTGCCCAAGGTCATACAGCTAGTAAATGTATGACCAAGGTTGCATTTGAACTCTGGTCTTTCTGACTTCAGGCCTGGCCCTCTATTCACTCTACCACCTACCTGCCTAATACAGTTATTACAAAACTGTTCTGCTTGTCTGTGTCTCCTGCAACCTTCTGCAAAGTTTTAAATGTTTCATTGATATAACTTACTTTTCTTTATTTTTTTTTGGTATCACATTTAGTACCTCTTCTCTTCTCAATAATTTTCCTAAATCTATAAAATTTTATGTATTTTTATATATTTGATATATTATATATTTATATATAGCTTTACTAAAATTCATATAAACTGCCTCTATAGTATTCTCCTGATCTTAGTTTATCAAAAAAAGGAAATAAGCTTTGCATAGTGTCACCCTTTCCTTCCATCTTGAAATCAGTACTAAGTATCAGTTCCAAGGCAGAAGAGCAGTAAGAGCTAGGCAGTTGGGGCTAAGTGACTTGTACAGGGTCACACAGGTAGGAAGTATCTGAGACCACATTTGAACTCAGGACCTCTCATCTCTTGGCCTGGCTCTCAATCCACTGAGCCACCCAGCTGTCCCATTGTCACTTTTTCTTGAGAAAACATTACAAGAAGTGAAATAGATAACTTTGACTATTAAGCTTGTAAGGTAGATTTTTTTATATCCTTAATTTATAGTAATTTTGTGTTTGAAAGTGTCAATATCAAATGATTCATGCATATATCCCTAATAAAAGAAAAAATTAAAAACCTAGCAATGATCTGTGGGTTAAGATAGCATGGATTAGGGGGCAGCTGGGTAGCTCAGTGGATTGAGAGCCAGCCCTAGAGACGGGAGGTCCTAGGTTCAAATCTGGCCTCAGACACTTCCCAGCTGTGTGACCCTGGGCAAGTCACTTGACCCCCATTGCCTACCCTTACCACTCTTCTGCCTTGGAGCCAATACACGGTATTGACTCCAAGACGGAAGGTAAGGGTTTAAAAAAAAAAAAAGATAGCATGGATTAAGATATGCCAAGACTGCCAGAGCTGTCCCACATTCTCATGCCATAAGCAAAGGGACACAAGGAAAATATAGGGATAGGGTGAACCCCTGGTATTTATGGGAAATTTTATTAGATCCATAAAATGAAGTCTTTTAAGAAAACAGAAAAAGACCCAGCTGAAATAAGGCAGTAGAGTTCCAATTAGTCCTGTCTGTTTGGGGGTTGGGTTTTTTTTTTTCATTGCTCCAACTAGATTCAGAAATCTAGACTTTAGGAAAATAGTTATATAGTATTCAACTCATCTGCTTAGATGTCCCATGGACTCTTAAGTTTGAAGAGTGGGACTTTAGTCTAGATGTAGCCACTGCCAAGCCCCAAGGTTGTGTTTTTGAAGCTCCATGCATTAGGAATCTCTCACTTTCTGTCAAGAGACTTTCAAAGTTCTCAGGGCATGAAGACAGTCACTGCCTGCCAGTCCTGATCTTGAGTTAGCATTATTTCTTCCCAAAGCAGGAAGAAACACAGCTTCACTGTCTTTGAGAGAGCTTTTACACAGGAATCAAAGCCCATTAGCCTCTATTTTCCAGACTGTATTCTCTTCCATTTTTTTTTTTTCAAAACTGGGACATTTGCCTTACTCCAATCTTGTCATACCTTTCCCATGATCTATGATCTTTTAAATGCAACTGACATTGTCTCTGCAATCATCTGCCAGTTTAAATTGTCTGTGTCGGGTGACTTGAATTCATCAAGGACAACAGTATGTTCTCTTACTATCTCTTTCCTTATCTTCCTTTTTTACCTTTTTTATTCTGTCATTTCCTATTCAAAGGTGATTCTCTTTGGCAAACAAAACAGAAGCAAAATAAGAATTGAGCAGCTCAGATATCATTATCCCATATACTGCTAGCAGAGATCCTATCTCCTCTTTGATCCTTCTTTCTCTCCCAATATAACTACCAAAAGAAGGAAGGAAAGTAAAAGAAAAAGTAACCTTCTTATTGTCTTAACTTATTAAAGGTTATGAAAAATTAACCTTTTGTTGTCTTAATTCTCCTTCACAGACTCCATTCATTCTGAGCATTAGCATGCCAAACATCATTTTTACAAGATTGGGCCACACTCTTCAATTCATCCTTTGTTACCTGTCCTTGACCTTGTTTCCCTCTTCCGTGTATAATATGCCCTCTGTGGCATGTCTCCAGTTGATAGTCACACAGAGAAGCAATTATTATTATGATTCTATGGATAACCTTTGGGTGACTACACCTGATACTGATGCTCACACGCCCCCTCTTGAAGGATTCTAATTTACAGTTAGTCCATGAGCTAATTAGCTTTTATCAAAAGTATTTACTCAAATATCAGAGTAAGAACAATTGGTATAAAACATTTTTGAAGGGCTCCCAGCTATATATATTTCTCTCTCTCTCCTCTCCTCTCTCTCTCCATGTCTCTCTCCCTCCCTCTCCCCGTCTCCCTCTCTCTCTCTCTCCTCCCCATCTCCCTCTCTCTCTCTCCCTCTCTCCATCTCCCTCTCTCTCCCTCTCTCCCTCTCACCCTCTCCCCGTGTCCCTCTCTCCCCGTCTCCCTCTCCTCGTCTGCCTCTCTCCCTCTCCCCATCTCCCTCTCTCCCTCTCACCCTCTCTCCCCCTCCCCATCTCACCCTCTCACCCTCTCTTCCTCTCCCCATCTCCCTCTCTCTCTCTCTCTCTACCCATCTCCCTCTCTCTCCCTCTCCCCATCTGCCTCTCTCCCTCTCCCCATCTCCCTCTCTCCCTCTTACCCTCTCTCCCCCTCCCCATCTCACCCTCTCACCCTCTCTTCCTCTCCCCATCTCCCTCTCTCTCTCTCTCTCTCTACCCATCTCCCTCTCTCTCCCTCTCTCCCTCTCTCCCCCTCCCCATCTCACCCTCTCACCCTCTCTCCCTCTCCCCGTCTCCCTCTCTCCCTCTCTCCCTCTCCTCGTCTCCCTCTCTCTCTCCCCCCCTCTCCCCCCCCCCTCTCCCAGCCCCTTGTGCCAAAGGCAACTTATACCTCTGGGAAATAGTGATTTCTGGTTTTTTTTTTTTTGGTTTTTTTCTGAGTTGGTCAGTGTAACCTATACACTCAATTTGGTCTCTACAGAAAATCCTTTTTTCTTCCTCATTGGAATTCTTTCCTATTTTTCCTTCAAAAGATTCCTTGAGTTCTCAATCTGTGATCATAATGATCATCTGAATTTAGCCTCTCAGTAGCCCAGCAATTCTTTAAGATTATAAATTATAGTGGAATTGCTGATCTGCATCAATAAAGACCATGTCCCCAGCAAGAGTTCCACGCATCATGGGGAGCAGCTGGGTGGCTCAGTAGATTGAGAGCCAAGCCTAGAGATGGGAGGTCCTGGGTTCAAATGTGACCTCAGACACTTCCCAGCTGTATGACTCTGGGCAAGTCACTTGACCCCCATTGCCTAGCCCTTAGCATTCTTCTGCCTTGGAGCCAATACACAGTATTGATTCCAAAATGGAAGGTAAGTGTTAAAAAAAAATTCCACACATCAATGAAATTATAGGTCCATACCATATGTGTGTATATGCATACAAATACACATGTGTATATATTTTTTAATTATATATAAATCCATTTGTGTTTATATATATGAACATATATTATAAACATCAGTTGGGGTGTTCAGGGAGGACAAGCACCTCTGGTGTGAAGGCTTGCTGAGCTCTTTTTTTTTTTTGAACCCTTACCTTCTGTCTTGGAATCAATACTATGTACTGGTTCCAAGGCAGAAGAGTGGTAAGGGCTAGGCAATGTGAGTTAAGTGACTTGCCCAGGGTCACACAGCTGGGAAGTGTCTGAGGTCACATTTGAACACAGGACCTCCCATATCTAGGCCTGCCTCTCAATCCATGGGCTACCCAATTGCCCCCATTGCTGAGCTCTTTTGAGGGCTGCTCGTCTACTTTCTGTGTCCATCTGTCATCCAACTCTTCACCTGTGGCTCCAAGAAGCTGTAGCACATGCATCAACAACACTCCAGTAAAACCATGGGCTAAGCAGATGGGCTAAGCCAAGCTCAGGGTAGCCAACAGGCTTTAAACCTGTTGATGATCTAGGAGGATGTAAACCTCAAGCACGTGGGTGAAAAATAACCACTTATTCCAATCACCATCCAGGCTGCAGAAGCAGGCACTGTGGAGAGCATTGAGCTTGATCCAACATTGAAGATGTCAAGGGCATCCACTGCATCCCGAGCCATGACCAGTCATCCTGACTTTGGTGTTGCCACTGGACTCTGGAGGAAAGAGTGAGGGTGATGATTCTGTCATACTAAAATCCAATTCATGAGCAAATTAAGACATCACTCCTCATGTCCTCTTTGAAAATGAAGGATGAACAACAATATCCTTGGGGAGATAAGCCTATGAATATAAGTGTATACATTGTCATTCATATTGCCTATGCTTCTCTTAATTTCTTGGGATACCTAGCTCTCTTCAGGGCTTGTCTCAAGTGTCATCTCCTCCACAAGACCCATCTTGATCCTCCTGCTCTTACTCCCAGTTGCCAGATCCTTCTGCCTCAGCGCATTTACATTATTATTATTATTATTATTATTATTTAATTTATATTTATTTTACATACACTTATCCCATAGTAAACTACTTGAGGGCAGGAATTATTTCTTCTTATCATTTTGGATGTATATATATATATATGTGTATATATATATATATGCATATCAGTATATATTCATAGGCATATTTATAGAGGTATAAGTCTGCAACTTCTCTATAACTTATAGTCATAGATAGATGCCTGAGGCACTAATAGAATAAATGATTTGTTTGTGGTTCTGAAACCAGAATGTGTCAGAGGTACAGCTAATACCTGTCTTCCTGACTCAAAGGCCAATCTTGATTCATTATGACACACTGCCTCTAACCACACACACACACACACACACACACACACACACACACACATCCCAAAATTAAAATAAAACAGAGTACCTTAGAAGATTTCCTGAATAGCCTTGTGCATTATTTTGCCAAATCTATCCAACTCCAAATGCCATTAGTTTAACATGCCAATAAATCTATGACTACATGTACCCCACTGAATTGCCTTCTCCCCATTATATTACCTTAGTCATTCCTCCACTAGACACACATCAAAGTAACTCAAGTTAACTGTCATGCTGGAAAATCGTCAATGACCCATTAGTACTTGTCTTCCAATTCAAGGGATGCTATGAGAAGGGCTGTCCAAATGGGCGTTATACATTCCCTAAAACAAAGCCAACCATCTTTCACAAGGAGGATGAAGAAAAACCACACCGAAACCAAGTCATGGAAACCTAATCCAGCATTCGTCTCCAAATACGGACAACCAACAGAATGAAAGCAAAAGTAAAGGATGCACAATGGCTTACTCATCACTGGGCATGTCAAATTTAGGATAATACATCTATTTCACCCTACACAGTCATGAGGAAATCAAAAGTCAGATGAGTCTGTTTAATTCACCAATATTGCATGAAGCACAACACATAGTAAGAACAGAAAGAACCTAAATAGCAGTCGACAAGCAAACTATTACAAAAGAACGTGCTGTTGTTTTGACTGGATATGTTCAAACAGTTGCTAATTTCATGAAGGAAAAAGTAGCTCTTCCTCCCTCTATTGTTGCCATTTCTCTATTTTAAATCTGGCTGTTGGTAGAAGGTTTGTATTGTCTTTATGTGCCAAGGAAACAAAATGAGATTTCCAACAAATTAGTTGAATAATAAAAAATGAAGTGCCAGGGGAAAGGACCTTCAAACCTTATTAATCATTTGCCAGGACTCTGTATAGGGTTAAAAGAAAGTGACCACAAAAAAGCATCACCAGTAGAACCCAGATTGCTGAAGACTTGAGAACAGGGTCCATCAACATCTTATCTATGCAGGGAGGTGATTAATATTTGATTTCCAGATGGGCAAAGAAGTAGAGGACTTAGAATGGGGGATAAGGAAAATAAGAAACCATCCTGATCTGAAATGACAGTGGAAAGAACAATGAATTCAATGAAAAAAGATCTTGAGTTTGAATCACAGCCCTCTTATGTGCTACCTGGGTAACCTTGAACAAATCATTCAACTCCTTTGTTCCCTCAGTTTTCTCACTTAAGATGGGCTAGATGGCCTCTAATGGCCCTTCTGGCTCTGAAACTTAGGACTGATATTACTTATCCCCTATTGCTCTGCCATGAAGATGGTTTATTTGTTTGGCAGGGAATAGTGCCAGACCTGGAGTCAGAAAAGTCTAATTTCAAATTCAGCCTCAGATACTTACTAGCTGAATGAAATTGACCAAGACACTCAACCTCTGTTTGCCTCAGTTTCCTCATTTGTGAAAAAAGAATAATAAAACTCATAGAACCTATATTCCAGGGTTGGTGTAAATGTAAGGTACTTAGAATTGTGTCTGACAGTCAGTGCTATATAAATGTCAGCTAACATCATTATAATTGTTGTTGTTGCTATTTCCAAGTTAGAGGAGTATTCCTAGTTTCTAAAGTAGCTCTGAGGAATAGAAAGGGATGTATCTAACTTCCTGAACAAAGGTGATATCAATAGATTTAGCAGCAACTAATACAAATCCCAGAGTTTGGGAGTTCAAAGAGACCTCAGAAGCTATCTTGTTCACCTGATGCCTATGCAGGAGTCACTTCTAAAACATGATCATCTAGTCTACACTTTAATGTTTCCAGTGATGGGAAAACCACTACCCTCTGGGCCAATCCACTGAACTTTGGGGAAATTCTAGTTGCCTTTCTTTATACAAAAATGAAGCCTGCCTTTCTTCTTTTTCTTTAATGGGGAAATTTTTATTTGCTTAAAATCACCTCAATTATCTGCATAGATTTGCTCTAAATATTTAGATTCAAGCATTGTTCTGTCTCATTTTTTTCATGTGATCCTCAGGAATACCTTGAACCCTGCTAGACTGATTTGTATTATTCTGACCTAAGTCTTTACCCCTCTTCTAAGCCATTTCCACATGATACCATCTCCAGGATGACTTTCATCCCTACTAGGAACTTAAACTCAGTGCTTAGAACCAACTTGGCTTTGATAGTGAGCTTTGCTCCATCTGGTCCAGATTCAGGCTTTCCTTACACTATTTCATTTGTCTCATTATACTTACTTAAGGTATACCCATTTTACAGCCTAGGAAGTTTAGGCTCTGATAGGTCAATTTACCTATAATCACAGAGGCAGAATTTTAATCCAGTGGTTCCTTTAATTAAGGTATGTTCATCATCCCATTATTGCTTCTGCAACGAGTCTTCAATTTTTTTAACTTATTAAATTCTCATTGGGCAATTTTGTAATTCAGTGGACACAATGCCAGAATGGGAGTCAGGAAGACCTGAGTTCAAAGTTATCCTCAGATACTTACTAGCTGTGTGACCTTGGGCAAATCACTTAACCCTAATTGCCTCAGTTTCTTCATCTGTAAAAAGAGCTTGAGAAGGAAATGGAAAACCACTCTAGCATCTTTGCCAAGAAAACACCAAATGGGCTGACAGTCAGACATGACTGAAAAATGGCTGAACAACAACATAGTAACTTTGTATTCTCCTGTCTCAATTGTGAACGTCCAATGTAAAAAGGGCTCTGAACTAAAAGTTGATATCCTCATATCTCTGCTACTAAGCAGCTTCAAGCAAGTCATTTCATCCTTTAAGGATTTCAATTTCTTTATAAAATAAACAAGTTTGACTATATGATCTCTAATACTACTCTAACTTTACCCTTCACAGACCACTGGTTCTGACAAGCCCAATTGGGCTTCTCTTTATTCCCTATTCTCCAGTTCTCTCCTCCAAAGCCTTGCCACCATGAACTTACCTTTTTCTTCCCTCCCCCCCCCCACATCTCCCTCTACTTCTCCATTTATGAAACCACATATCAAGGGCAAATCCACTGTCATTGTCTCCAAATGAAATATGTCAGTCTTCTCTTATGGCCCTACTCATTAATCCTGTAATTTTCAAGACCAAAATGGCACTCCTCAATGGGCTCCATTAGGACCAGATCTGTCTTTGGTTTCATATTTGCACATCTCCAGCCTTAGGACAGGGCTTTTCACATAGAAAACATTGAACAATTTTTAAGAATTAATTCTTATACGTGACCCAGCACTCACTGGATTTCTCTCCCTGACTCTGTGCGTGTCTGTTTCTCTGTCTCTATCTCTCTCCCTGACTTTCCAGTCTCAGTTTCTTTCAAGTTCTCTACCTCATTTCAACTTTAATGCTCAACATTCTGTATTTTAAGATCATCATGGAAGTTTTGACGCAGTTATAACTAAACCATTAGTGGTGTGGAAACAAAAGAACCCCTTGGTGAGAGTTTTTTCTCTATTTTTCAATAATATTTCTTTGTTGAGTATAATTAGGGCACTGGCAGGTATCTGCTCATTTTTGATTGTCAACACCTGGAAGAATAGATGGCGGTGAGAGAAAATTCATAAGAGAACTTGGAAGCCTTTAAAAGCTGGGGCTAAGAGTCCTCTGACAGAGCCTTTATCAACAGGGTAGCTGGCATGGGAAAGGAATAGTTTGCTACATCAGTGGGTTGTGGCCTAAATAAGAGATTCGCTCAATTTCATCCAGCATGTAGGACAACAGACCTGTTCTAGTGGCCTGCAGAGATTGTAGCACTTTTGTACTTCGGGCACAATTGTATATGTGTACTAAATGCAAATTGGACTCTGCTAAGTTATAAAATAAACGGTCTATGCTGCTCAATGACTTAGAGGTATTTTAGGTGTTTTTCTATAAGATAATTCAATCAAAGGACATTTATTAAGCACTTACTTTGTGGAAGAAAAGATCTGAGGGCATTAAAAAGAAGAGACAGACTGAGAAAGAAGAGAGAAATTAAAACATACGGGTTCAGAGTTGGAAAGGATGGGCAGCTAGTAAGCACTTAATAATTGCTCTCATTCATTAGAACCCATTCGTTTCATTAGGTGGATTCCCCCAATTACCAAAAACAGAGGCAACAGCATGTCAACCTTGAAAGGAACAGTTGGGCTAAACCCTATTTGCCCAGAGCTTGCATTCAGGAAATGACAAAATGCTTCCTGAGGGACAGCATGTATCAATGAAAAGAACACCAGTTTTTTAGAGTCAGGAGACCTGGGTTTAAATCCTGGCACCCGATTAATTACTACCTGTTTGACTTTGTACAAATCCCTTAATCTCTCTCAACATCAGATTTCTCAACTAACTATAAAAACTCTAAGATTCCCTAAAGCTCTAAATCCTATACTATGAGCTTGCTAACCTACCAGGGCATATGCACCACTGTCCATGGATATAATGCTACCAGAAGGCTCCTAAAAAAGGGGGGGGGGGGGGCTCCCAAATATATGAAGTCCTAAGGAGAAAAGGAAAGGGTTTAGAGGGTCAGGTGTTGCCAGTTGAAGATGAGAGAGTTAGAAGATAAAGTCGAATATGGCTAAGATAATATTAGAAAATGGGATTTGGCTTTTAGATCTATGACATAAAATGGATGGATAATGGATTCATGGTTAGTGATAGAGTATGTGGCAGAAAAAAAATTGTTTGCTTGAAGATGGACTGAATGATCAGTTTAAGATAGCTCTAAACTAAAAATGATAAGAAAAAGGGAGAAGGATGCCAGGCTACAGCTGCTAACTCGTATGCCAACAGGAGCCACATTGGGGGAAAAGCAGGAGAGACAAGAACAAAGAAGAAGCACACAAACAATACTCATGGATTCATATGTCTATGTGAAAATGTGCTTTGTGGGTAACAAATAAAGCAAGTTATTGATTTTAATAAAGGGGAGGTAATTGTTGTATGTGTAGCTTTGCATCAGAATCTGGCCTTGCATCAGAATAATCAGAGATGGAGCAACTAGGTGGCACAGTAGATAGAGCACCAAGCTTGGAGACAGAAGGACCTGAATTCAAATCCAGCCTCAGACACTTACTAGCTGGTTTACCTTGGGTAAGTCACTTAACCCTGCTTGCCTCAATTTCCTCATCTGTGAAATGAGCTGAGAAGGAAATGGGAAACCACTGGAGTATATTTGCCAAGAAGGTCATGAAGAGTTGGACATGACTGAAATAATAGAAAAACAAAAACAAAATCGAAGAGATGGAAAAGCTTTCCCAGAGCCAACCAGCCATTGAAGTCATTATCTGAAAGATATCTGCGGTGGCTTAAAAAGGATTCAAGGATGAAAGGAAGTCATCTCAAGAGGGTGAAAGTCAGGGTTGCCCTCCATCATAGTATCATGCAGTCCCTACAGAATCCAGCATCTGGCTTGCTCCACCCCAGCCCCTACAAAGCTCTAACAGCTACCATTCAATATTATTGCAGCTTTCAATATTCAGCTGACACAGAAATGCTTGGCAGGATCCCAGGCCATTCTAACAAAGGGTAATGGACTAAGCTAAGACTGGTGAGGTCCTTTCCCTGTTCTTCCCTTCTACTTTTAAACTGGAGTCCAGTAAGGAAGTAACTACTTCAAAACACCCCTGCCCACTTCTCTAAGAAGGGGAAGAAAAGGGCAAATAGGTGGTATAGTGAATAGAGCACCAGGCCTGGAGTCAGAAGGACCTGGATTCAAATTTGACCTCAGACACTTCCTAGCTGTATGACCTTGGACAAGTCACTTAATTCCATCAGCCTCGCCCTTGCTCTTCTGTCTTAGATTTGTTACTAAGATTAAAAAGGAGGGTTTTTTTTAAGGGGATAAAGGGGAGAACAAGATTAAACCAGAGAAACCAGCTCTGTTCCTAAAGTCAGAAACACAGCAATGGCTTTTGTTATTTTTAGTGAGCAAGCCCTAGCAAGCCCTTCATGCTCCCTATGTTTTCAGCCCATTCTCTTTTGCTATTATTTATCCTTATACCACAAAAGAAAAGATATTGCTGACCATTAAACCTGGTTTGTGTTTGATGTTTTTTGGCACCAATAGAGATCTGATACAGAGGGTGTCAGTTAGTCAATAAGCATTTACAATGCACCTACAATGTACCAGGTACTATGCTAAAAAATGGGAATACAAAGAGAGTGGGGAATGAAAGGATCTCAGAGCAGCAGACACCTCTGTTTCTGAACACACACACATGCCAAAGGGTACAAAAGAACCAAGTAAGAGGCTATCTCCAGAAAGCTACAAATTCGTGCTATAACGTTCCTTAGCCAGCCCAAAGTGATAAACAGGAGAAATAAAGCTAAAGGGAGATTTACAATATGAAGCATCCTCCCCAAAGACTAGTTTGTCTGATGAGCCATAAGCCTGTGATGAGAGAAGAGAGGGGTTTGCTTCCTCTGTATTCTTCCCCTATTCATTGCTATACATGGGATTAACCTATCATAGTTTCCCTGTGACACATAATTATATGCAAACATTTATTGCACATATGCCTACTTAATACACCTAAGGTAAGCCTGATATACCAGCTTCAATGAGACTTGGTAAGACGCAATTGAAATAAGACAAAGAAAAGACACTGTATTTGAGAGGAAACGATTAGAAGATTAAAGGGGGTATAAAGTATTGCCTCTGCAAAAACTCATCAACCTTAAATGGGACAGGAATAAACTGGGGAGAAAAAAATAAGTAATGCAAAACACCAAACTATCTGGAGGAATTACATGATTTCAGTGTTCTTTTTGTTTGTTTTTTAATACAGATCTCAAAGTTAACAGAGATATATGATACAATAATAATTTTATTTTATTGATATGTGTTCAAGATTTTACATTAAAAACCTCATACATTCTTGACCTCTCAAAAATTTCATCTCTCTTTCTATCTGTGTGTGCGCACACATGTTTTCTGTTATTTAATATTTTTCATTTTAGAAGAAAAAAATTTTACCCTCTTCCCTACTTCCACAGCAAAAGAGAGAGAGAGAGAGAGAGAGAGAGAGAGAGAGAGAGAGAGAGAGAAAGAGAGAGAGAGAGAGAGAAAGAGAGAGAGAGAGAGAGAGAGAGAAGAGAGAGAGAGAGAGAGAGAGAGAAAGAGAGAGAGAGAGAGAGAGCACCCCTTTAGCTGCTTTTCCATACTTTTAAGATCCTCATGAAAAATATCTCACTTTAAAACTGAAAGGAAGAACCCAAAAATTTGTCTTATTTGAGTATTCTTGAGCCAAACTTTACTGTTCAGTTTCCCAGTGAATAAGCCCAATAACTGGCAGATGCCACTGTTGATATATATAATCACTAACACCTAGAACATGTACACAACAGCTACCTAAGCTTATCCCATCTAACTATTCACCAAGATACCAGGACCTATCTAGCACAGACATTTATTTTGCCATCTACCTATCACCAGGCCCTCAACTCAATCAACTTCAGTGGCTCCCTATTGACCTCCAAGATCAAATAAACAGCCCTCTTTTTGGTTTTTAAAGTCCTTCCTAACATGGTTCCCTCCTTCCTTTCCAGTCTTCTCACTCCTTACACTCCCCTCCCCCCAACATACTCTACCAGCCAGGGATCGAGGTCTCATTGCTCTTCCTGAAAATGGAAATTTCAACACTAAGCATTTTGCCTGTGTGTCTCTTTATGCTTAGAGCTCTCTTCCTATATTCATCTCCACCTCCTAAATTCCCTGGCTTCCTTCCTTCAAGTCTCAGCTAATACTTCACCTTCTGCAGAAAGCCTTTCTAATCCTTCTAAATGTTGGTACCTTTCTCCTATTTATCGTCAATGATCTTCTCATTATCCCTAATTTATCTTGCATGGATCCTGTTTGTACATAGTCATTTACATATGGTCTCCCCATTGGACTGATGGCTCCTTGAGAGCAGGAACTGTCGGTCCTTCACCTTTCTTTGTATCCCCAAAGCTAATCATAGTGCCTGGCCCCCAGTAAGTACATAGCAAAGCTAGGTTTACTGACCAGGAGTAGGTACACACAAAAATGAACCTCCAGAGAACAACCACAGCACCCTAAATGAGGAGGGCCGTGGGGATTGATCTACTCAGTTTGGGCGCTGCCCTGATTGGTGGTGAACCTCACATAACCCATTATATCCAGCAGACTCAAAATCATAATATTTCCCTTGGAACATTGCACAAGCAATCTGTGGTCTTCCAGCCAGGGCACTGTGTTGTCTGCCCTGCTGAATGACATCACCATTTCTACTTCTTGCTATTGTTCTAAGAATAATAATCAAATCAGAAAGAACATGATAATCTTCTGGTCTTTGTTTCTACTCGGAATTCTCATGAACTCCAAGACCAAAACTCTTCACTCTGGCTCACTGTCACTTGTGTATTGGAATCCTTCAAGGAGAATTCAATCTCCTTGAGGGCAGGGACTATCCCAGTTTCATATCCGTATGTCCAGTGCCCAGCACAGTGAATGGAGAGTGCCAGGAAGACTAGCACCACTGATGTGAGGGCTTGCCGACCTCTTTTCTGGGATGCTCAGCCACCTTTCTTATTGTAATGGGAGATTTTAGGAAGGAAATAGCAAACTGAGGAGTCCCTTCAGCTCCCTCTCAGATGTTGTTCTTCACAGAGTCACAGGAGAGTTATAAGTCTCAGTGGGTCTCAGACTCTTGTTAAATTCTCATACAGGAATGGTTTCCAATTTCCAAAGGGTTGGAGCAGGGGTGTGGAAGCTGGTTGTCCTTCCAGAGTCAAGGAACAACTCTCCTTGCTGGTCAGTTGGAATCCCAGCATCCCTTCCCCTTCCAAGATTCTAACAGTCTTGCTTCACAGCATTTTAAGACACTCTCCTTGTAGTCCTGTTGCCTTCCTAAAATCTCCTATTATAGTATCCATCTTTCATCTAGCTGTCATCTGTGACCCCAAGAAGCGATAGCATGAGCATGGCCACAGCCCAGTAAAACCCTGTAGGCAGACAGACTTTTTAAAGCAGGTTGAGGGTAACCAAGGAATCTCAAACCCATAGTTGTACCAGAGGGACGTCTATGCTTGGCCATGTGAAGACTTACCCCAGCATGAGAGAAGGAGAATAAATTGTTCCAACAGCCATGAAGGTGACTGAAGCAGACACTGTGGAGCCCCCAGAACTTGGTCAGAGACCTAAGATGCCAATTTTGTCCAACACATCCTGGACTATCAGCAATCATCATGACCTTTGTCTTGCCACTGGACTCTCGATGATTCTGGAAGAGAGAGACTAGTGACTGTACACCTCTGCCCCACTTCCATTCAATTCGTGCAAGAATCAAGACATCACCCTATGATGTCATTAGTCTTCTTCTAAACAGATTAGTTGTAGAAGTAAGTGCAAATGGGCAGCTAGGTGGTTCTGTGCATAGTCTTAGAGTTGAGAAAACCTCATTTCAAATCTTGCCACAGAAATTTCCCAGATGTGTGACCTTGAACAGGTCACTTAACCATGCTTGCCTAGCCTTTGCCCTTCTGTCTTAAAGTTGATACCGGGACAGAAAATAAGGGTTGAGTTTGTTTTTGTTTGTTTGTTTTTAAGAAGCAAATGCAAACTTCTTCTTTTGGACTTGAAAGCCCTTCGTTACCTAGCTCCAGCTTTGTCTAATTATGTAGTACTCTCCTTCACAAACTCTTCACTTCAACCAAACTGGTCTTCTTGCTATTCCTTACATTAAATATATCATCTTCTTTCTTTGTGTACAAGTAATAACAATAACTCCTTGAGAGTACAATGTATTCTCTACACCCTGAAAGAGAGTGGGCTGAGCAGCAACGTTGGGGGATACCAAACAGGGTGATTGATCTACAAAGGAGACTTCATGCCACATTTGTAGTATATTTGAATTTGCATTTTTGTGTATATTTGAAAATCTGGCAAGAACTCCAAAATGCTCGTGAAATCGCCATAGATTGTCAGTGTGCCATAAATGCTCCTAAGACAGAGAACAACAGAGGATAAAAGGCAGGTTCTATTCAAAGCCATGATCATATCCTCTTCACAAGGTAAATAGTGCACCAAGGGGTGTCCCTTTGTCTTCTGGTACCTAAAGAAAGTAAGCTATATTAAAGAGAAATTAAAAGGTATGATGCTAACTGGAAATAGTTCAGTATAGATGACACTTCTCACGTATGCTTTAAAACCAGAGCTGCACACAAAATAGACTGCGGATGAAAATAGACTTTCATCATGTGCTAGTATTGTTGCATAATAAAGCTGAAAAAATATTTAGCCTGCTACAGGTAAAAAGCTCATCCTGTTTTTTAACAATACTCTCAGTTCCAAATAACACAACATATTGCCCACCAGTGTGAAGCAATTATAAAAAAACAAGTCTTCGACTAGATTAGATGAAATAGGAGATGAAATTGAGAAGCTACTAAAATCTACAACTATATCATACCTCTCTGCCAACTTTGCAATCTGCATAAAAAACCCATCATCTAATTCCTCCAGATGGCTTTGTGTGTTCTGTATCACTTTTGTTTCTTCCTACAAAAGGCTGGTGTTCAAGTAATGCCTTTGAATTCCCCTTTCAGGCTGTGTTGGAGGTTGCATAACTGATGGGAAGAGAGGTGAGAGGGAAAGAGGGAGAAGGAGGGAAGCATTATTTGATTTGATCTTGGGCGGTACTCTCTAAGACTTAGGGATGAGGACAAGTGAAGAATGACCTCCAGAGCGGAGTTCTTCCCCTACAGATATCCCTCTTCTTGACTGTCACTATTTCTTCTAAACTGGGTAATCTAGGTGTGCAGCCGATCTCTAAGCCAGGCACCAGACATTTCCCACATGCTGTCAGCTGCTCTTAGCCAATGACCAAGACCTTTCAATTCCTCTCAAGTTTATTAAGGAGCCTCCTCCAAAGCAAGAAAAAGAACAAAGAAGCACAACTCTTCTTAATACATCTTTTACACCAGCCAAAGTCTAAAATGGGTATACACTTTACGAAATTCACTTCAAAGACTAAAATGGTGATATTCGTACATCCCAGTGCCTCTATTACCTATTATTCCTTATACTATAATTTCACCAGTTGGGTTGGTGGGGAACAAATTGGTCATAAGTCCATTGATCAACACACACACACACACACACACACACACACACACCACATTTTCATATTATAAAATGAGATGATATTTATAAAGACCATTTGGCCTGGCACAAAGTAGGAATTTCACAAATACTTGTTCCTTTTCCTTCTCCGCTTCCTCATTTCCCCCATCCACATATTCATGTGTATACACACACACACATATATGTATATATATATATATGTATATATATATATATATACAAGCTTTCATTTTTCCCTTCTTATCATCAGTGCATAACACAACAGGCACTTAATAAATGTTATCCTTCCCTTTCTCCCACTCTTCTCACACACACACATAAATAAATATGTGGTCATTTTTGTCTTCAATGCAAAGCACAGTGGCAAGCACATAGTAGGCACTTAACTGATTGAAATAACTTTTAAAAGAAATAGTCATTTAACAAAAACAAGATAACTTATTAAATAATGATTGAATGTAAAAGAAATGTATATTTTAAAAGAGATTCGGATAATGACAGTACAGAAACTGCACATCAATAAGTATGGAATGGAGCCAAAATTGTACTCAGGGATAAATTCATAGCCAAGAACTTTTATATAAACTAAAAAAGATAGAAAATTAATTAATTGGCACTACACCTAAAAATAAAGAAATGAACCACAGAAAGTAAACATGAAGAAATAAATAATCAAGATCTGAGCAGTAATTATACAGTTGAAAATGAGAAAATAATTGGAATGATAAATAAAGCTGAATTCTTTTCTTTTTAGTTTGGCAACCTTGACAAACAATTAGCAGGTTTAATCAAAATAAGAAGAGAATAAACACAAATTGACAATATTAGAATTGAGGAAGAAATTTAAAAATTGAAAGTAAGGAAATGATTGAACTAATAAAACTAGGATATGGTTTTATGAAAAAAATAAAATAGACAAATCATTGTTTATTTTTTAAACCAAATTACCAATATTAAAAAGGAAAAGGGTGAATTAACCAATAATGAAGATGAAATTAAAGCAATTATTAGAAGGTATTTTGTCCATTTACATGCCAACAAATCTAACAATCTAAGTGAAAAATATTAATATTTACAAAAATATAAATTGCCCAGATTAACAGAATAGGATACTTAAATAATCCTTTCTTAGAAAAAAGAAATTGAACAAGCCATCAATGAATTCCCTAAGAAAAAATCCCCAGGACCAGATAAATTCTCATGTGAATTCTACCAAATATTTTAAAAATAAATGGTTCTAATATCATATAAATTATATGGAAAACAAGTAAGGAAGGTATCCTACTTAATTCCTTTCATGACACAAATATGGTGCTGATACCTAAATCAGAGAAATAAGAGAATAAGAAAACTAATGACCAATTTCTCTAATGAATATATATGCAAAATTCTAAAATAAAATAAAAGGAAAATACAGCAATATATCACAAGATTATACACTATGACCAAGTGGAATTTATACTAGGCATGTGGGACTGGTTCAATATTAGAAATATCATCAGAATCATTAACCATATAAATAACCAAAAAAATGCAATTTTTTCAATAAACACAGAAAAGAATTTTGAGAAAATACAAAATCCATTCCTATTAAAGACTCTAGAAAGCATGGAAATAAATTGAGCTTTCCTTAAAATTATAAGTACCATCTATAGAAAATAATCATCGAGCATTATCTGTAATAGGATAAACCTGAAGCCTTCCCAGTAGATCAGGAATAAAGCAAGGATGATCATTATCACCACTATTGTTCAATTACATGCTAGACATGTTAACTATAGGAATAAGAGAAGAAAAAGAAATTAAAGAAATTAAAATAGTCAGTGAGGGAACAAAACTATCACTCTTTGTAGAAAATGTGATAACATATTTGGAGAATCCTAGAGAATCAACTAAAAAAGAATTAACTTTTAGCAAAGTTGCAGGATATAGTATAAACCCACATAAAACATCAGTATTTCTAGATATTACCAACAAAATCTAGCAAGAGATAAAAAGAGAAATTCCATTTAAAATAACCATGCACAATATAAAATACTTGGAAGTCTACCTACTAAGACAAACCTAGGGACTAGATGAACACAATTATAAAACCTTTTCACCCAAATAATGTTATATTTTAAAAACTGGAAAAATAGTCATTGCTCATGGCTAGGCTGAGCCAATATAATAAAAACAATTCTACCTAAATTGATTCACTTATTTAGTGTGATATCAATCAAACTACACCAAAACAATTGTCATATTATCAGAAACAAAGTTTTGGATCATGGAATAGATTAAGTACACAATACACAGCAGTAAATGACCATAATAATCTAGTGTTTGGTAAACCCAAAGATCCAAACTTTTGGGACATGAACCCACCATTTGACAAAAACTGTTAGAAAAATTAGAAAACAATTTTTCAGAAACTAGGTACAGATAAGCATCCCACACTGTCATCCAAGATAAGGTCAAAATGGGTAAATAATATAGACATAAAGGGTGATACCAGAAGGAAATTTGGGGAACATGGATTTACCTGTCAGATCAATGAATAAGGTAAGAATTTATGACCAAATGAGGATAGAGAGCATTACAGATGGTAAAATGGATAATTTTGATTACATTAAATTAAAAATGATTTACAGAAACAAAATCAATGCAATCAAAATTAGAAGGAAAGCCAAAAAACTGGGATAGGGAGGAATTTGTAGTGTTTCTCTTATAAAGGTCTCATTTCTCAAATCTATAAGACAACTGTATCAAATTTATAAGAATACAAGTCATTCCCCAACCATCAAGGGAGATGAACAGGCAGTTTCAGAAGAAGAAATCAAATGAAAATAGTCACATAAAAATTGTTCTAAATCACTTTTGATTAGGAAATGCACATTTAGCAAATTCTGAGGTATTACGTCATAACTACCAGATTGGCTAATATGACAGAAAAAGAAAATTACAAATGTTGGAGGGGTTATTGGAAAATTAGGACACTGTTTTGGGTTTTGCTGTTGGTAGAGACATGAACTGACCCAGTCATCCTGGAGAACAATTTGGAACCATGCCCAAAGGACAATTAAACTGAGGATATCCTTTGACACACTATTAGTATGTATACCAAAAAGATCTCACAAAAATGAAGGGAGAAGGACATATATGAAAGAAGGAAAGAAGGAAAGGAAGGAAGGAAGGAAGGAAGGAAGGAAGGAAGGAAGGAAGGAAGGAAGGAAGGAAGGAAGGAAGGAAGGAAGGAAGGAAGGAAGGAAGGAAGGAAGGAAGGAAGGAAGGAAGGAAGGAAGGAAGGAAGGAAGGAAGGAAGGAAGGAAGGAAGGAAGGAAGGAAGGAAGGAAGGAAGGAAGGAAGGAAGGAAGGAAGGAAGGAAGGAAGGAAGGAAGGAAGAAAGAAAGCAAAACAGAGTTGAGCCTCTTTCGTTGTGGCAAAGAATTGGAAATTGGAGGGATGACCAACAACTGAAGAATGGCTGAACAAGTTTTGGTACATGATAGTAATATGATGTAATATTATTGCTCTAAGAAATGACAAGTAGGATGCTTTCACAAAAACATGAAAAAACTTAATGTGAAAAAATGAAGTGAACAGAACTAGAACATTGTACACAGTAACAGAAATATTTGTCTGATGATCAACTATGAATGACAGCTATTTTCAGCGATGCAAAAATCCAAGACAATTCCAAAGACTTGTAATGAAAAATGCTATCCACCTCCAGAGAAAGTACTGATGGAATCTGAATGCAAATCAAAGCATATATACTCTTTTTAAAGTATTTTTTCAAGTTTTCCTTGTATTTTTTTCACAACATGACTAATAGAGAAATATGCTCTGGATGACTGTGCATTATTGTCTATGTCAAATTTCTTGCTTTCTCAGTGAAGAAGGGAGAAAATTTGGAACTCTACATTTAAAAAAATGAATTTACAGACTTGTTTTCATATATAATAGGAAATTTTTAAATATAAAAAATAGATACATCCATTATAATATGTATTATCATCCTCATTTTAAGTATGAAGAAACTGAGAGAAAAAGGCATTGTGATTGCCCATATTCACATAGCTATTAAGCACGATAATTGGGATTTGAAGAAAGTCTTAACTCCAAATTCAGAGGCAGAGATAAAAGGTTCCTTATTTTAAAACATTCTAGAGGAATGAGTGGGGCACATTAATACACTAAGCAAATGTGTATTGTGTATTCCTTAAGTTCTTTAGAAGATAAAAAATCTTGAATATAAAATAAGTCATATAAGTTTTTCAAGGCAGATGAGAAGGGAAAAAATAAGACAGACTGGAAGGGGCCTCATCATTTAACATCTCAGTGAAGTAACATGAAAATTTTGAGAGGTGAGGAAAGCATGTAAAAGAGGCATTAAAGTGAAGTGATTGCCAACCATCTTTCAAAGTCCTGAAGCCTTAAGCATGACAAATTCATACTAGATATCCCACAGAGGTTCCAGAAGGGGAACAACATCAGTAGTTCCCCATACCTATTAAGTGAAACTAAAACTGCCTAGAGGACAGCAAGGTGCCTCAGTGGATTGAGAAATGAAGCTCCTAGGTTCAAATCTGGCCTCAGACACTTCCTAGCTGTGTGACCCTGGACAAGTCACTTAACTCCCATTGCCTAGTCCTTAACAATCTTCTCCCTTGGAACCAATACACAGTACTGATTCTAAGATGGAAGGTAAGGGTTTAAAAAAAAACTCCTTTGCCTATTATTCTAGGCTCTCCCCAAACCAGTGGCAGTCTTGGACTACTTGTATTACTCTTGTCTGAGTTCTGTGTTCTAGCCAAACTGGACTACTTTCTTTCTAACTAAGATCCTTCCCTTTGCTTAGACTCCTCCCTCTGCCTGGAATGCCCTCTCTTCTTTTCTTGGGAAGTAGAATCCTATCTCTCCTTTAAAGACCAACACAAATGCCACCTTGTCCTTTGAATCTTCCCTGATGACTTCTGTGATTTGCAAAAAAAAAAAAAAAATTATCCACGGACCACACTTAGCACTTAATTTTGCCTCTCCCTGACATTTATCATATATTATTGTGCTTTGGTTTCCTGGTTATGTGATTTGTCCCCCCTTTACTAAACTATAAAATATAGGAAGTGCAAGGACATGATATACGTATTTCTTTTTCCAATGGCTAGCACTAATTAATAAATAATTTGTTAAATTAAATTGAAGAAAAAGGAGTCTTTTGCCTCACTAAAACTTCTACATTTACAAGGAGGGTAAAAAACTGAAGTTATGAAGGCTATGTTTCAATCCACCATTTAAAGAAGTCTTGAAGTAAGCTACTTAGCAAAGAATATATATATATAAATATATATATACATATATATATATTGCAATATGGCTCAATTTAGCTAGTGTGGAAGCTTGTCAGGAAACCATGGATATGAGTTTCTAAGAAATGACTTCTTATCTGAAGTCCTTGGACCCACTAAGAGAGCAGCAGAGAGATTTCTGAAGTCTGCAAACTTGGACGGGAACTTCTAAATGAAATTTGTCATTTCCTTCAATTGCTTAAAAATATTATTCTGAAAAGGAGTACGTTATTATCTCTAGACTTCCAAGGTGAGGATCCATCACACACACAAATTAATCCCTTTATCTAAGGCAATCTTCCTTCCCCATTACTTCTGTACTTCTATGGTTAGCCATATTAAAAAGGTAATAAGACCTCAAGAAGAGTAATATAGAGCTTCAGGGATTCAAAGGGACGTGCCTCTATGCCTATACTATTTGGAAAACTATGGACTAAGCCATTATATTATTAATTTAAATGACACCCAAGGCATAAAACATTGCCTCAATATCACAGAGAGCTGAAAAATCCATTTTTAATATTTATATTGTGACATGAGATGATACATGAAACGAAATATACGTATGATTTTTCAAAGAATGAGATGTTAATTGAGCAAAGCGCAGTTAGGTAACTGAGAATCTCAGATCCGCAACCCAGTTCAGCACTTTGTAGATGTACACTCTCACAGTAAATATGGAGAAAACACATATGGTGCTATGGCATGTGTAATCAGTTGCTATTCTGGCATTATTAATTAAATACCAAGCATATTTACACAATTATATCACTAATCCAGAGTTTAACATTTTCCCAGCTGTGTATTTACTTGGATAGTTACAATTTAGAAGTGCCACTTTAGAATTATTAGTGAATCTTCATTTCCTGGTCTCATTATTGTAAAATGTTCATGGGAGGCATTTTTCATTTAACTAGAATATGATCTTCTTAGATAAAAGAAATGAAAATGAAAAGATAAAAAGCAACAGTATTTCAGGGTAAATTCGAGACTTGACTTGAATCCATAAGCACAAAAATATTATATTCAAAATGAAAAGGAAATATTCCAAATGGTGAAATAAAATGCTCCTAGTAGCTTGATGAAATGTAGAGAATATTGAGTTAAAAGGGAGAGCCTTCAGTCTACCAATGCTTTTGTGTATACCCCAGAGAAGGTCCCTTAATCTTTCTATGCTCACATTTACTTATGTATTTTATTGGAATTAGAATACCTGTCCCTTCTCCAGTTATTTTCTAGTGCTGAAATTAATAACTTAACCAGGATAGCAAAGCCATAGAAATATGCTTTTCGTATCTAAGGAATAGTTATTCATTATTTATTATTTATGAATGTACCACAAGTTACAAGAAAATAAAGGCTTAGAATTGTTTGTCGAATTACAGTATGTAAATTCAGCTATTTGTCCTCTGTCTCTCCTAAGGAAGAGAAAAAAAAAACCTATTTGCTCTGGAAACCCTGGTTCAAATACTGCTCAATCATTAGTACACTGATGATGTCAGGGTCAAAATCTGCATTGTCTTACAAATCTCTTCCAGGTTTTATTCCTGTTCCTTAAGGCACATCCCAATGGACCAACTAATGGACTACCTTAGCAGGGACAGTGACCTAACCTTCCACTTAAAGATGATCCACCTAAGCTATATAATTGTTAAGAGTTTGGGGGTTTTTTTTGGGGGGGGGTAGGATTGTCATTTTAATTTTTCCAGATTACTGTACATGCAACTTTAACAATCATTTTCAACTAGAAAGTTTTAAGATAAAAATATAAGAATTCTTAAATAGCCATAGAACTTTTTATATATTTGTATTTATGTACCCATGTACATATATGTGAGGGGTATATATGTATAATATTTATATACATGCACAAATGGGCATATATATATACATATACCTTATGTAGATATAAGCATGTACTTTAGTATTCATTGATATTTTCTTCTTCATTGTGGTAGGACTAACATCTGCCACATAGACTTGTCATTTTTTCCTTAAAAGGAACCATCCCAGAGACTAAAATTTGTGCCATTGCATTATCTTCCTAATGGCCTAAGGACAAAAACTAACTTTTTTGGAATCAGGCAGAACTCTCCCTCAAATCTGATCAGGGCAGCTGTATAGTGGACACATAGGCAGAGAAACTATGCTCACCTAAATCAATGTTGGGTTCCTGCTGAGTCCTGTCCACTCTATGGCTAAGTAAACCTTTTGTTGACTGTTAGAATATCTACAAGTGTCTCATTTCATTCTGTTCCTGAACCTGAAATTTCAGATCTACCTGAATCAAGACCTACAACAATCACTTTTTTTCAAGATCTTTTTTCTAAGCATTTGATGTCCTCCACATTTTATATATCTTGAGACTATCCCTCAATACCTTTAAATTTCTTTTGCTGTAGATATTCTCTTGCTCTAGTCCATCATTTCTTATTATGTACTTTTCTTTAGGGATATTTCTATTTTTAAGATATTTTATTTTCCTAATTACATGCAAAAACAATTTTCAACATATTTTTCCAAAATTATAAGATCCAAATTGTCTCCCTTTCTCCATTTCATCCCCCTCCTAGAAAAGGTAAGCAATTGGATCTGAGTTATACATGTATTATCATGCAAAACATACTTCCATATTGGTCTTGTTGTAAAAGAATACTCATATAAAACTAACACCCCAAAATAAAATTACAAATAAACTAATGTGAAAAATAATATGCTCTGTTCTGCATTCTGACTCCAGTAGTTCTTTCTCTGGAGGTGGATAGCATTCTTTGTCATAATTTCTTCAGAATTGTCCTTGATTGCTGAGAGTAGCTAAGTCTTTCCCAATTGATCACCATACACTTTTGCTATTACAATGTTCTCCAAGTTCTCCTTATTTCACTCTGCATCAGTTCATGTAGGTCTTTCCAGCTCCTTCTGAAATCGTCCTGCTCATCCTTTCTTATAGCACAATAACATTCCATTGCCATCCTATACCATAATTTTTTCAGCCATTTCCCAATTGATGGATATCCCTTTAGTTTCCAATTATTTGCCACCACAAAAAGAACCGCTATAAATATTTTTGTACAAACACGTCCTTTCCCATTTTTATGATCTCATTGGGACCATCTTTATTGTATCATGCAACACAATGAGAATCAACATAGGGAAGTTCCCCTTAGAGTGAGAAAATAGACTATTGAGAAATCTTAACAGATCATTTATATTTTTCATCTATTTTTTATCTTCTTCCAATTTCATCCTTGAATGCTAAGCAGAAGCTTTGTCTTAACTGTGTATCTTATCAAATTTTCTGTAAATGTTTTTCTTTCTAACAGTTCTTATTATTTCATGAGACAATATTGTTCCTAAACTTGCCATCCTCTTCTATAAGATTCTACAAAAGTTTGTGTTCTAAACTGGTTTTGCCCTTAGCTCACATCTCTTTAGAGAGTAACATTAAGTGTTTTCTGGTTAACATAGTTCCTAGGCTTTCATATATATATATATATATATATATATATATATATATATATATATATATCTTTACTATGACAATGGATCCATACATTTGAAAAGATCATGTTGAAGCCATCTTTAAAAAATAAAATAAAAACCCTTACCTTCTTTCTTAGAAACAATACTGTATATTGATTCCAAAGCAGAAGAGCAGTAAGGATTAGGCAATGAGAATTATGACTAGCCCAGGGTCCCACAGCTTGGAAGTATCTCAGGGTTTTGATTTGAAGCCAGGACAGTCAATCTCTAGGTTTGGCTTTCAATCTACTGAGCCAGCAGCTGCTTCCTTTTGGAGCTATTTTAATTATGAACCATTTACCTAACTATGTGAGCCTGGGCAAGTCACTTAACCCCATTGCCTCGCCCTTAACTCTCTTTTGCTTTAGAATATATAGTATTGATTCTAAGTTTTTCAAAATAATAAATTATGAACCATGGCTTCTCAGGGAAAATATTACTTCGAATTAACTATTGATTTTGATCTTTGCTTTAAGAAGTCAGTAGTTTGACTTTACAATGGACAAACAATTCAAAATGATACTTATGCACTGGTAACCAGTCATTTTCTATTATGACAATCATTTTCATTTTGGGGTTGATATTCATAGATCATCACATTCAGACCCACAGACTCCTCAAGAAAAAAAGCTCCCCAATCATGTAGATACTGAATCATAATACATAGGCATAAGGTGTCTGGCTTCTTTATTTCTCCTGAACTATTTTTTCCAACTTTTTTTCACTATCTTCCCCAATACACACCTTTTTTTAAAAAAACTGAACATTTAAATTCATGCTGATTTTATTTGGAGGATCTTTCAAGCTGTTGTTGGTTGTCATTGTTGTTTTGCAGAATTCTTCAGCCTCATTCTATGCAATAGATGGTAGTGTTTTCGCTTCAGCTACTTCCTGGTGGTCTTTTTTGAAAATGATTATCATAATCACCACAGAATAATATGAGATATAAAGATGTGAAACATTAAGTAGTGAAGTAAAGTTCAAATAAAATTTGAAAGCAACAGAGGGGAAGGTGCAAAGGAATTGAACCAAAAAGAAGTAAAGTATCTTGTCCGAAATCTCTCAGCAAAAAAGTGGTAGAACTTCCTGATCTCTTGTGTCTAGGTTCAGTTTATTTATGTCTGAAGAATCTAAGATACATGAAAGCAACCACAGTCACAAA
The DNA here is from genome assembly GCF_027887165.1 of Monodelphis domestica. Classification (NCBI taxonomy): domain Eukaryota; kingdom Metazoa; phylum Chordata; class Mammalia; order Didelphimorphia; family Didelphidae; genus Monodelphis; species Monodelphis domestica. The sequence continues at coordinate 266,303,028 of NC_077233.1, read as the reverse complement.
AACAGCTATATTCCTTCAGAATGGAACAGGTTTTTTAGCCCATTCACACCACCATCACCCTGACAAAGATATGTCAGGAGCACTTCAACAATTTAGACCAAATGATTTCTTGCCATTACAGATGAGGATCAACAACATGTCAAAAATGTGACACCCTAACAGAACTTTTGATGAAGTCAGGACTATAAATCAGAGCTCTTGGAATAAAATGTTCCCAAGCAAAATAGAAAATCTGCCATAATTTCCAACTAGAGAGGAGAGATCCACTTTAAAAATGTTTTTATTTTTTTCCTCATTCAATATATGAAGCATTGAAGAAAAGGCACAGAATTTTTAAGGACATCAGCATGACTATCTTTTTCAAGAGAGCTTGAAAGATAAATAATCAACAATTCTTGTAACCTATTCCTGCTCTCAATCTCTTCCCAGATTCTAGTCAGAGTTTCTCTGAACTGTAATGTAAAATAGACTAAAATATTTAATCCAAATATCTCCTTGTGGTTTTAAATAGCTCCTCTCTTGGTACTGTAAAGGATGTTATAGAGAAGAACATTCAGAACATTGCTCTGAAATTCAGCATTAAGCCATGCAGTGTAACTGTAAGTTAATGAGAGACAATCACTTCAAGCCAATCAAAAAGATCTGTAGTTTTCAAAAGGGAATGGAGTAGAAGCTTAAGCCCCAGAGGTCGTTGACTAGCCTTCTTGATGGTTTCACTATAAATATAGCCCCTATAATCTTTTCTGGCATGAACTAAAATAGAGCAATATCCTATAGGGATTGTGTCTCATTTTCCCTTGCCAAGGAGAGAGACTCATAAGAGACTAGATGTATTTGAAAACATCAAGCTGAGGAAAAGTTAGGGGAGATGCAAGTATTGGAGGGGAGCCAGCTAGACAGAGAGTGTGCTCACTGCCACCAAGGTCATAGCTAACTACAAGCCATCCCCTTACCCCACTAACCCACTAACACAACCCTACCTCAGCACAGAGACCAGAGGGGTTGTAAATGCTCATGGTTGCCAAGAATACCTCATCCCTTCTCTGTCTCTCTATCTATCTATCTCAGAGTAAGTTCTTGTTCTGAAGTTTTTTTCTGTTCTTTAAATATTTATATTGATTAATATCAAATTTAGTTAAATAAAATAAATAAATAAATATAATAAATATTATATTATATTATATAATAAATAATAATAAATATAATAAACAAATAACGGTTCCTGTTAGATTCTTCTTTATCTGGGAAGAAGAAGGCAGAGAGAAGCAGAGAAGTACCTTGAAAAGTGAGACAGACAGAAAGGATGATCCCTCTCTGAATGTCAGGAGAGAGTCTATTCATCAAATGATTGGTAGCTCAGGAACTAAATGAGAGAGAATCTGAATGATATTAATTCTTATTTTTACAAACCTGGGAGTGTTGCAGCTGGCAAATCTGCATCTAAATCTTCTCTTTGGAGAAAATTAGCTGTTGATTCTCTGCTAAGGAACATGGGGGTGGGGGAAATGTATTAATAGGACATCACCAGAACAAAACAAATCACTGGGAACTACAAGAAATATAGTGATTAAATCTCAGAATTTTAATGCCAAAAAAGAAATTTTGCACGAAGTCAAGAGAAAGACCTTGAGCTATGAAGAAACATTAATTCAAATAGTCCAAGATTATAACACAACCATGCAAAACCAGAGCAACAATTAAAATAGAATATTCAAAAAAAAAAAAGCAAAAGAACCCAAGATGCTCTTGAAAATATCATATCCAAACAAATAAGCCAATCAACAAGAAATAAGAAATTTAATAAAAGAAAGGCTTTCCTCAAATAAATAAATAGAAGGAAGGAGGTAGCAGAATATTCAACTCAAAAACAAAATCAAACAGTCCACATGATTATAATAATATATGGAACAATTAAAAAAAGTCTTTGATTTAAAAAAAAGTTTTCCTCTGTGCTACCAAATATGTATATCTGGATCTATATATGCATATTATCATTTATATATGTATATACTACTATATGGGTACATGTATATAGAATAGATTTATATTTGTATGTACCAGTATATGAATATTTATATATGTATATAGATATATAGCTAAAGAATAGCCATATTTTAATGTGAAAAAATTTCTTCTAAAGGTGAAACATCATTATTTTTGATGAACAAACACTATAAGAATTCTCATTAAATACAAGGATAAACCAAGCATGCCCTTAATCCCCAGTATTATTTAACATAATTCCATAAATATTAATTACAGCTCAAAAAAAAAGAATAAAACATATAGACATTAGCCAAGATATATCACCTTTCACAGTTATGGCTAAGGGAAAATTCTTAACTAAAAACTGATTTCTTAACAAGACATTAAGAGAAAGATGACAAATATATTTTTAAACTGTATAAATTATAAAACTGACATGCAAGCATCGATACACCTAGCATAGGAAATAAAACTGTCCTTTTTATTTTGGGGAGAGAAGAAAAATATCTTTCTGTCTAATACATGTATAGTATGATAGAAAGAACAATTATTTTAAAGCCAGAAAACCCAAGTTCAAATCTACCTCAATGCTAATTATCTATTTAACCTGGGGCAAATCATTTAAGCCATTTCTTTCATCATACCCTTACTCTCCTTAGAGAAGGGATATTAGATTCAAATTATGTCTTCTTTCCCCTAAAAAAAATTTTTTTTTGCTATTACAGGGGAAAATTTTTCTCATCCACTCCTTGGGTCCAAGCTACTTTGCTCATCACCATCTCTTACAGGTTTTTAATTGTTTCAAAGAGGTGATGGATATTTGTTTTTTAGTCACAACCAAAAAACTCTGTGACCCCATTTAGAATTTTCTTGGCAAAAATACTGGAGTGGTTTGCCATTTCCTTCTCCAGCTCATTTTAGAGATGAGGAAACTTAGGCAAATAGGAATGAGTGACTTCCCCAAGGTCACACAGTTAGTAAGTATCTAAAATCAGATTTGAATTCAGGAAGATAACTGACTTCAGACCTAACACTCTTTTTGTTACATCATTTAACTTACTATCTTTTAAGAGGTAACAGATGACTAATGAGGAAATAAAAATTTGCATTATTTCATATATATAATAAGTATCACATTTCTTGTTTTCTCAGTGGAGGGAGATAATTTGGAACTGAAAATAAAAAAATTTAATTAAAAAAGATAAGGAATACTACCCTAAACTTATGTGTGTTGGCCTAACCCCTTCCCTTATTCTAGTTACATAAAATTCTATTCCATTATAGCCAATGGATATGGGATAAACTCACATATCCAAGTAGCAAACTGAAGTCAGAGAAATTATGTAGATTAAAATGTTCCAGACAACTCACAGAGTGAATGAGCTTTCCCACTAGGAGTGAGATAACTTAGCTAAACCAAGAAAGATCATCCCCCCCCCCAAAAAAAAGTCCCTAAACTTTCTGGAGAGATAAACCGAAAATCAGGGATATGTTGGGGAACCAGATCTCCCCTACATATCTGCCTCCTAGATTTCTCCAGAAGATCTGGAATCATGAGTGTCTTTTCTCGAAGCAAGAAGAAAAAAAAAGTCTCTCCTCCCAAAATCTCATTACAGCTGTCCTCACCTCACACACATCTGTGAGGAGTTTTATGCAAATACCTCAGGTATGAATTTAAGTTTACAATGACAAAGTATGGAAATAGTCAAGATTTGAGGATTTGGGTAAAGAAAGATACACTAATAAAAGTTGGTAGAACTGTCAAGTATTCCAATTATTGTGGAAAACAATTTGGAATTATATCTCCAAAGTTACTAAAATGTTTATACTTTTTTGCCCCAGATGTTACTACTAGGTATATATTTCCAAAGAAGCCAAAGAGAAAAAAGAAAGGCACTTAATACACCAAAATAGTCAGAGCAGCTTTTTTTGTGGTAGCAAATAACTGGAAACAAAGTGAGTGCCCACCAACTGTGAAATACCTAAAGAAATTGTTATTCATGGCTGAAATGTCGCATATCATACTTTAGCAATGGTTAATATAAAAATTCTTAAAACTATGAGATGACCACTCTAAATTGATGCAGACTGAAGGCAATCTCACCGTAGTAGTAGTAGTAGTAGTAGTAGTAGTAGTAGTAGTAGTAGTAGTAGTAGTAGTAGTAGTAGTAGTAATCATAAATACACACATATACACAATAATTATAAAACTATAATGGAAAACAAAAAATAGCCAAGCTTGAACCCACAGAAAAGATGACAAAATTCACTTCCCTCATTTCACTGTAGAGACTAGGGATGTGGAATGTCTCATAAACTGTCCTATATGGTTGATATGTCAGGTGGTTTGCTTGTCTGAGGCTTTTGTTCATCTTTATTGTAAGGAAATCTCACTGAGTAGGAGCTAAGAAATAGATTTTCAGGAATGACATATAAAAAAATAATTGTTTTTTTTTAAAGATAGGTTCCCTACTTGTTATTTATGGGTAGAGAAATTTATCTTCCAGTCAATCCTGTGTAATGAAAAGCAATGTTATTGAAACATGGCTCAGAATTATGTGCCTGAACCAATCATAACCCTATAGCCCACATAAATATAAAACTTTCACACAAACTTTTCTCCTCCCAGTTTGCTCCTGGATTCAGGTCAGCCCTCTTGCACTTCAAACTCTGTGCTTTTAGTTTCTGTAATGTTACACCATTTTCCTGGGGGCTTCCTTCTCCTCTTTCACAGGTCTCTGAAAGTTACCTCTTGTCTTTCATTTAAACCACTGTAAATGGAAAATCCCTCATAGGTTTCTAGGAGTTGCATAATTACCAGAGCTTGATAACTGGGGGTGGAATAGCAGAACTAGTTTGGTTGCTGGAAAGGGAAGATAAACTGATGAATCACTAACCTGCTTTCTCATTGACCTTTCCAAAAATACTCCTCAACCACAGGAGGCAATTTTCTTCCTTCTAGAAGTACGCTATTTTTTTCCCCATTGATAATCCCCACAAGAAACTGATCTCCATATCCTTTGCTATTAAAATTCATAGAGTTTTTGAGCCAGAAGGAACCTTGAGTCCACTTCCTACCTTTTATCAAAGAGGAAATTTGAATCCCAAGGAGTTTAAGTGACTTGACCAAGGTGACATTTCTACAATTAGCTGAGCCAGGACTAGGACCCAGGTTTCTTAACTCCCACTGCAGTGCTTTTTCTACTACATTATACTGCTTTTCCAGATGAGGGAAGGATCATTAATAAAGCAAGATCAAATTTCACATAATCTATGATGCAGTATTCAAATATTAATATAACTCTATTCAGGGGAAAATTGATACTTACTTCCCATTAATCATAAGCTGCTGTCAAAAAAATGAAACTGAAGTTATAATAACCAACTAGCCTGGCAAGGAAATTATAGCAATATGTACAAGGAAACGTAGAGATCCTAGACTATTAATATCCAAACAATGGCACAGTGTATATGGTTCCTTATAAATCTCAACTAGCTCAATTCAAACACTGTAATAAATTAATTTCTAGTTCTTTGACCAACTCAGGACTAAATCTGACCTAATTCCAAAGTGTGAAATGCTTTTCCCTCAACTAATTGTGAAAAAAAATTTAATGCAAGTCTGTGGTTGCCAAAGGCCAAAAATATGGGGGGAAATTAGAAGACAAGTATGTTAATTAATATGGGATGAAGTTACTTACGCAGTTTTTCAAACCTGTTTACCATCTATCAACTTTTATAACATCAGGCTCTGAGGATATTCCCTGTTTGTTCAATTCAGCATCTCAGAAGGTCATGTTGGCTATTTATCTTTATAGTAAGGATGCAAAGACAAGCATAAGGAAAAAATAAACCAAACTGTTTGCCTGTATTAACCCAATTCAAGCAGCTAGTTAGTCCCGCAAAAGGCAATATACTATAAGGACAAACAGAGGCATGTTAAACTAATTGGGTATCCTTTTCAAAATTTCATTTAAACATTAATATTTGAAACAGACTCTTAAACACTGTGCAAATTCAAGCAAATCTATTATGAGAATACTGGGGTGATGATAACAATATCCTTGCTTCTTCTCCTTCCCCCTCCCCTTTACAAGTCTGACTGATTTTCCCTAAAAGATATTGAGGTAATGCCCAAGTGTTGGTTACAGAGAGGATGGATGGAAGACTCAAGCTATTGACATAACTTCTTGCTCTACAAAACAACTACAAGGGGCTACAGGCACAGCTTGTTAGGCTTGGCTGTTGGGCCAGAATGTGTTGCTAGAGCAAGGGAACTTTATTTATTTGAATCAATATGAAGTGTCCTCAGTGACTGTCTTTGCTAAATATCCTTCTTCCAAGGCTAAATAAATCTGTCAATCAGTTAGTAAGCATTTATTAAGCCCCTTCTTTTTGCCAGGCACTGTGCTAAGGGCAGGAATACAAAGAAATGCAAAAATAATCTGCCCTCAAGAAATTCAAAATCTAATTTCTTTTTGTTCATTTCATAAAGATCGATGGAGGACTTCATAATGTTTTCTTTTTATTTTTAATGTATTTGATTTATTCTAATTATATGTAAAAAACTTTAACATTCATTTTTTTAAATGTTGAGTTTCACATTCTCTCCCTCCTTTCCATTCCTTCCTATTCCTTAAGAAGACAAGCTAATTGATATGAACTCTGCATGTGAATTTAAAAAAGATATTTGCATATTAGCCATATTGCAAAACAAAACAGACAAAAACAAAACAAAAAGTACAGTTAAAAAAGTATATTTCAATATGCATTCAGAGTTTATCTGTCCCCTCCCTAGAGAGAGGTGGCATTTTTCACCCATGGATTCTGTGAATTTTTTTTGAATCATTGTATAGCTCTCTCACAGTCAATCATCCATCATCCTTATAATATTGTTACTACTGTATATAATGTTCTCCGGGTTCTACTCACCTCATTTTGCATGAATCCATTCAAGTCTTCCTAGGTTTTTCTGAAACCATTCTACTCATTAAAGCATAACAGTATTCCATCACAATCATATACCACAACTCAATCAGCCATTTCCCAATCCCAATCCCAAGGATTATGGCAAGGAATCTCAGTCCAAAAAATGTCATTTAAGAATACTTTAAATGAAAGAAATAAATGAATAAAAGTCTTGGTCACATTTGAAGGAAAAAGTTTCTAATTCCAATTCCAGAAATTTCCAAATCTTTGCCACCACAAAAAGAGCTGCTATCAATCTTTTAGCACATGTAAGTCATTTTCTGTTTTGATTTGATCTCTTTAGGATACAGACCTAGTAATGGCATTATATACCTGAGAAAAAGTATGCCCCTTTCTGTTCCTACTCAGTTTTCTCCAGTGGTCTATCATATCTAACTCTTCTTTATTATTTAACTTCTTTTTTATTTATTTTATGGTTAGATTTATCTAGTTCTCATTGGAGAAAGGTGAGGTCCCTCACTAATATAGCTCTACTATTTCCTCCAATAATTCTTTTAAGAATTTGGGTATTCTACCATTTTGGTGTATATATATATATATATATATATGTATACATATGCATATATATATATACACACCAAAATGGTAGAATATATATATATATGTGTATATATATATATATATATATATATATATATATATATATGGCATAGCAAGATGTAGCTTCCCTTCTAATCCCATTTAATTAGTTCTATTTTTGTTTTGGCTTTGGCTGAGGTCACGATTGGTACTCCTGCCTTTGTTGTGGTAGCTGCTAAATCTTTAGTGATCCTGATTGTGGCACCATGATATTCAAATTATTTCTTTCTGGTTGCTTTAAGTATTTTCTCTTTTATGTGGGAGCTCTTGAGTTCAGCTATAATATTCCTAGGAGTTTTCATTTTGGGATATTTTTCAGTTCGTAAATAATACATTCTCTCCATTTCTATTTTGCCCTCTGGCTCTAGAATATTGGGACAGTTTTTCCTGATAATATCTTATAATGTGAGGTCTAAGCTTTCTTTGATCGTTGGCTTTAAAGTACTCCAATAAATTACTTCTCCTCTTTTCATTCTTTTGACTTTATTGTTTCTTAATGTAGAATGTAGTCATTAGCTTCCATTTTTCCAATTCTAATTTATAATATTATTTTCTTCAGTGAGCTTTTGTGCCTCTTTTTCCATTTAGCCAGTTATGCTTTTTAAGGAATAATTTTCTTCCTTTTTTTAAACTCTCATCTTTAATGATCGAGTTCTTTTTGTTGTTATTTGCTCTTTTTCTACCCTATTTCTTGATCTTGAACTTTATGTTAAAGTTGGAATGCACCAGGAATTTAGGAGGAAAGAGGCATTATCTCAGCTTCAGACTTTTTCATTCTACTGCTTTCAAAGCTAGTTCTGGAGGTTTAGAAGTTTTTAGTGCTTCCAATGTGGTGCAATTTGGGAGGAGGCCTCGTCATTTCTCCCTTAGTCTGCCCTTTGGCACAATGAAGGGCCAGTAAGGACCACTTATCTCTTGGAATTGCAAGCCATAGTACTCCTCAGGGGTCCTACTCCCTTAAGACTGGAAATGATATTGCTCAGCCCCTTGTTCCTTCGGGTCACAAATGGTATTATTTCTCAGGGTCCTCAACCTTCGTGAACCAAAGCAATTCTGTTCCTCTTTGTTCTTCTCTGCCCTTGAACTATGACCCAAAATTGGTATAGGCAATGCATTTGTGAAATAGTTCTCATTTTGCATTCAGTGCTAGTACAGGAGTCCCCTGTAATCTCTTTCTGATGAGTTTTCATGAAGCTGCTTCTGATTCTTTACCCACTATTTAGACCCACAACTGGTATTTTGTTCGTGTGAGTTCTGAGCCAGTCTCTATCACTATGTCACAGATCCCTCTGACTTTCTAAGTTTTATTCAAATGGAAGAATGTCTCACTCTGTTCTTTTGTGTCTCTGCCACTCTAGAATTCAATGTGAGTTGTCATTTTTAAATTTTTTTAAGGAAAATATTTGGAAAGATCAAAAGAGTGCTTCATCTACTCCACTATCTTGGCTCCACTCCCAGAAATCTCTCATAATGTTTTAGGATCTAATTTAAGTTACCAGGGGACTAGCCTGAATCAGATCTAGTATAAAACAATAGGATATTAGTCTATTAATTTGTTTTATCTTTAATGCCTACTTTCAAAAGTTTCTTCCAGATGCAGCATAGTGCAGTGGAAAGAGGGCTTGATTTAGAGCCATAAAACCAGTGTTCAAATCCTGACATTCCTCCTGGGGGAAGTCCCTTTATCAATCTCATCAGCAGCATGCCAGGGATTGAACTAGAGGGTTTTCAAGGTCCCCCCATCTCTAAAGACTTATAATCTTATTTTAGGGTACACATTGTACTTAGGATTACTAAATAGAGCTAAGACACACTCTTCAATTTCCATGAAGTTCTATTGAATTTAACTAAAATTCTCAGGTTGTTTTGTATTTCAGTCCTTTTTATCCAAAGAAGCTTTTTTTTCTTTGTAGAAAATTGTCATTCACAGATTTACCTGAAACCTCTTTCTCAGTGTTAGCTACTGGCACCACCATCCTCAGTCCTTTTAGCTTTAAACCCCAGGGTTCAAAAAAACATGGTGAATAGCCTTATGAAGGAGGTCAATGGGCACCCCACATTAAATGTAGATTTGGCCATCCTTAGTGGGAATTATATATGACATTGAACACCACCCCATGTATACATAATCACCCCCCCCCCCGTTAGCCTCTCTCCTCCACTTTAGATTTCTCCATAGGGTCAAATTTCTTTATAAAATTAAAATTTCTAGTTGATCAGTGGGTACATGTCTAGATGACTTCAGAGTGTTTCCTTGACTTTAAGGAAGATGATAGCAATAGATAAGTCAAAGTGATTAGTTTTACTCTAATCCCATCACTGATTCAAATATGCTAGTCATATCCCCTCCCCTTGCTATTTTACCAAAAATTATATTTTTAAAAGATTTTAAAATTTAAAAACAAACTAAAGAATCAAGGAAATGAAAGGTTACAAGTATATTATGAAGACATGTTGTCACTCTTTAGCTCACTCATATGTATGTTACTCTCCTCAGCACCATAGACAGGGATCATTCACCACCACCCCATCTCACTGCTTTTGTGCATTTAGGAAACAGAAGTCTCTGAGACCTTTTCCTACTTTACCTCCAGGGAGACCTGAAGACACCACCCACAGGGACAGAGGAGACCCTCTAGCACCCTGATCCCAACACTTGGGCAAAGGGAGCAGCATCTCTTAACCTTTCACTCCAACTTACCTCTGACTCATTCCTCTCTTCTTTCCCTTCCAAGCACTCCTGCTGCTGGGTTCTAAAACCTGAGATGGTTCACTGATGCTTTGCTCCACTAATCCACCATCAAAGGCACTGGTCAGTCATAACTATCCCTTCTCCCCTACCTCAAGAAAGCCTAAGGCTGCTTTGAGCCTTGTCCTACCAGAAAGAAACTCTTTCCTCACTTTCCCAAATGTTCATGAAGGGGATCATGAGAACTTAAAGAACTCAGCACCACTCCCTACTCCCACACAACCAAACTTCTTCTCTGCTCTCCAAACCTTCAAGACAGTTCAGCTTGACCTGGTCTGCTCCTCAGCCCACAGAGAATCCAAGGCTATTCCGTATTGCATTTATATGTGCACATACACATAATCCAAGAAAATTCTTTCTCTGACTCTGGCCTAGGCTCCTTACATATTACTCCCCTTCAAACACCCTACAGCCCACCACATATTGTTCCTTCTTATTATTCCTAAAGTATGATATTCCACCCCCTTATCTCCATATTTCCTACCACCATGTTTTTGTGCAGTTGTCTCCCATGCTTGGAATACACTTCTTCCTTATCTTTCCCCTTAGAATACCTGGTTTCCTTAGCAGTTCTGCTCACCCACCATCATCTGCATGAGGCATCCTTACTCCCCCCAGTTATTGTAGCCTCACCCAACTTACATTTACTTGGTGCATATGTTTTTGATACTTTAATATGTATGTGTTATTTCCCACTCCTGCCCTTATAGAATGTAAACTCCTTTGGAGGCAAGGGCAGTTTTATTTGTTGTCTTTGTATGTGCAGAACCCAGCATAATGTCTGGCACTATGGATGTATAGTGCTGATAGAAAGATTGATTGATAAGAGGCAAAGATATCCCGTACAAAGGAATTCACTTGAATAAAGACAAAGAAGTAGATGTAGGCCAATTTGATTTAAATAAAGAGTGAATAAAGACCATTAAAATGAAATAAAACTTGAAGAGTAGGTGAGACTCACAATAGAAACTTCAATTTAAAAGATGGGAATTTCATATTTTGTCTATCCCATTGGAGCAGAGTAGTAACGATGGAAATCCAAGTTAATAACCATAAATCAATCACCAAGCTTTATTAAGCACATACCTTGTGCCAGACACTCTGAAGGGCACTTCAGGAAAAAGACAAAAATTAAATTGTCCTTATATTTAAGGAGCTTATATTCCAGAATGGGAGTCAAGGGTATATATGTAATATGTCATATTTTACATTAACATATATAAAATATTTACAAAGTATTTTCCACAGATTAAATGTGGAGACAAGGCACTGGAAACAAGGGGTCTCAGTAAAAGTTTAATGTAGAAATTAGCATTAGAACTAAAATTTGATGGAAACTAGAGATTCCAAGTGACAGAGATGAGGAAAAAATGCATTCTAGGAATAAAAGATGTTCTATAAAAAGATATGAAAAGGATGAATGGAATGGCATATGGGAAGAACTGGAAGAAGGCCAGTATGACTGGATCAAAGGTAATATTAAGGAAGAGAAATGCTTAGTATGATTAGAAACACACACTGGAGCCAGGTTGTGAAAGGCTTTAAATGCCAAACCAAAAATTTAATATTTCATCCTAAAAGTAATAAGGAACCTCTGGAGTTTTAAAGCAAAGATCTAAAGTAGTCAGACTCATTCAGATTATCCCTCTGAGAGCTGTATATAATAATACAGATTAAAGAGACTTGAAGTTTATAGACCACTTGGGCAACTGGGTGGCACAATGGATAGAGTACTAGACTTGGAATCAGGAAGACTGATTTTCCTGGGGTCAAATCTAGCCTCAGGCTCTTTCTAGTTGGGGTGTCACTTAATCATTCTCTTTGCTTCAGTTTCCTCACCTGCAAAATTAGCTGGAGAAGTAAATGGAGAACTACTCCAGTATCTTTGCTTAGAAAACCCCAAATGAAACTATGCCCAAAGGGCTTTAAAGGACTTTCTGCCCTTTGATCCAGCCATACCACTGCTGGGTTTGTACCCCAAAGAGATCATAAGGGGAAAGACTTGTACAAAAATATTTATAACCTTATTGCTGCACTCTTTGTGGTGGCAAAAAATTGGAAAATGATTGGGGAATGGCTGAACAAATTGCGGTATCTGTTGGTGATGGAATATTATTGTGCTCAAAGGAATAATGAAATGGAAGAATTCCATGTGAACTGGAAGGACCTTCAGGAATTGATGCAGACTGAAAAGAACAGAACCAAGAGAACATTATGCACAGAGATGGATTCTTTGTGGCACAATTGAATGTAATGAACTTCCCTACTAGCAGCAATGCAATGACCTAGGACAATTCTAAGGGACTTATGAGAAAGAACACTATCCATAACCAGAGAAAGAACTATGGAAGTAGAAACACAGAAGAAAAACAACTGCTTGATCACAAGGGTCAATGGGGATATGATTAGGGATATAGACTCTAAAAGATCACCCTAATGCAATTATCAATAATGTGGAAATAGATCTTATTTAATGACACAAGAAAAAAACAGTGGAATTGCATGTGGGCTAGGGGGCAGGAAGAAGGGGAAGGAGGGGAGGGAAAGAACATGAATCATGTAACCATGAAAAAAAATATTCTAAATTAATTAATTAAATAAAAATTTTCAATTAAAAAAATAAAAATAGAAAACACCAAATGAGGTTTTTTTGCCATTTCCTTCTCCAATTCATTTTACAGATAAGAAACTGAGGCAAAGAAGGTTAAATGACTTGCCCAGGATCACTCTAGTAAGAGTCTGAGGCAAGATTTGAATTCAGATGTCTACTCACTCTACCTGACTAAATATGTGATAGTGTTTATACATAATTACTTACATATTGTCTCCTTCAGTAGACAAGTGTCTAGAGAACAGTACTATCTTTTGTCTTTTTTTGTATCCCTAATTCTTAGCATAATGCCTGTTACATAGAGGGCATTTAATAGTTGCTTTTCTTGTTAACCTGGCTTGGCATGATGAGTCTGAGATGCCATGAGCACATCTAGTTCAGATTTTCTACTAAGCAGCTGGTAATGTGGATCTACTGTAGCTCAGGAGAAAAATTAAACTTGACATCCAGGTCATTAGCCCATTAGCTTCACTGTGAATTAACACCAAAAAAAGCTTTACCCACTCATAAGTCAGCTTGGTAAGAACATCACTTGGACAGGCCCATCTCAATCCAAAAATCAAAATGCACTGTATATATTTTGCTATTCAAGAAACCAGTGAATTTATATAGCATAGTAATATTTTTGATTTGTAGGTTTTTAACTCATCCTGCTTGGAAAATATTGTAGTAAAATATGAATAATAATGTCTACCCTTTTAGAAAAGACCTCAAGGGTGACTAGAACCCTGAAACCAAGTCCACAAAAGATTGCTACCTCAAGAATATCCTAAACCAAAGGTCCAGGAATAACTAGCAAAAACAGAAATTATTTACTCTGGAAATCTGTACGCATGATGGCTAGATTGTTTCATACTGTAAAACAAGGTGAACTGTTTCACCCCATTTCTACCTTCATCTAGAGAAGGGTGAATTATATCCAGCAGTTTGTTCATTTACCATGATAATAGGTAGCAGCAGGAGCCTTCCCAAAAGCAGGCTAGCAAGCATGAACTTGACCCATGCAGTAGACACAACCTGACAGAAAATTGTTGCCAAATGTTTTTTATAGCAAAAAATAAGGGGTTAGATTCAATTATCATCGCTTTTGCCTTACTCAAATGTGGATCCATAACTAGCAATTTGACCACCCAGATAAACCTTCAGAAAACTTGTCCAAGGTAAGTAGCATTAAATATGCTCTAAATTAACTTTTAAGACCAATTTAATTGGGGTGGGGGCAGGGAGAGGGTAGAAGCACATCAAAAGGACCCATGATAGGAAAGGCAGAAATCCTGGTTCATTGTGAGGCCACTGATTTGACAACCACCATCCAGTAAAGGGGAGGGACATTTGCACTAGAGAGTCCTACATGAGATGTAGGCCAGGAAGAGAGCAAAATTTTATTAATTTTATTGAGGAAGGAAGGAAGGAAGGAAGGAAGGAAGGAAGGAAGGAAGGAAGGAAGGAAGGAAGGAAGGAAGGAAGGAAGGAAGGAAGGAAGGAAGGAAGGAAGGAAGGAAGGAAGGAAGGAAGGAAGGAAGGAAGGAAGGAAGGAAGGAAGGAAGGAAGCAGATGAATTGGAGTTACTACATTAACGTAAGTGATAGTCCAAGATCTTCTCTCTATCACCTTCCCCATATAAGTTGGGCTAGTTTTTCCATTTTGTTATATTCTTTCCTGAAAACCAAGGAAACTGTTTCTATCCCAGTGATCTAAGGCTCAAACCACCTAACTGTTGACACAGGTGACCTCAGGTCAAATTCCTGTTCACCTAAGTTTATAAAAAATCCCATCCATATCCTATTAAATTTGGCATATGTCCCAAGACCTTATGAAGCACCATACCTTTCCCTGCTGACTGGGCAGAGAGGGAAGAGGAGGCCACACTTACTCAAGCTGAGTATTGTATCTTTGTTGAGTATTATTTCTATGCTTTAGACAAGTACTACCCTTGCTAACTCTTCAATGGCTTACAAGTGTCAATTTTCATTATGATATTCTATCAATCAATCAATACTTATTAAGCATCTACTACATGCCAGGCATTGTGCTAAATTCTGGGGACATAAAAAGGAGCAAACAACAGTTGTTTCTGTCTAGGAGCTCACAATATAACGAGGGAGACGACAACAACTATATGTACATATTTTTTAATATATATATATATATACACACACAAGCTATGTACAGAACAAAGAGGAAATAATTCACAGAAGGAAACCACCAGAATTCCAAAATTGAGGATTAGGGAAAGGCTTCCTAAAGAAGGGTTTAAGTTGGGACTTAAAGGAAGCCAGGGAAGCTAATAGGTAGAGAAGAGGAGGGAGATTATTCCAGGGATGGAGGATGACCAGAAAAAATAACCAGAGCTAACAAATGGAATGTCTTGTTCAAGGAACAGCAAGTTGATCAGTGTCACTGGATTGGATTGAAGAGTACATAGCAAGGGGTAAGGTGTCTGAAGCCTGGAAATATAGGAGAGGACTAGTTCATAAAGGACTTTAAATGTAAAGCAGGAGGTTTTCAATTTGATCCTGGAGGGAAGAGGGAACTATTAGAGTTTATTGAGTTGTTGGGGGGAAGTAGAATGGCAATATGGTCAGATCTGTACTTTAGGAAAATCAGTATAGGGGTTGAATGAGGATGGATTGAAATAGCGGGAGACTGGAGCAACACAGACCCACCAGCTGCTACTACAATAGTCCAGGAGTAAAACTATGTGGACCTGTACCAGAATGGTGGTATTGTCAGATGAGAGAAGGGGGTTTCCTCAAGGGATATTGCAAAGGTGAAATTGAAAAGTCTTGGAAACAGATTACATATGGAAGTAGAGGTGAGAGATAATGAGGAGTAAATAATGACTCCTAGATAGTGAACCAGGGGGTGTTGAAGGATGGTGTTTCCCTCCACAGTAATAGGGAAGGGCTGAGGGTTTGTGGGGGATGAGTGGGGAACTATAAGTTCTATTTTGGACATGTTAAATTTAGGATGTCTATTGGACATCCAATTGGAGTTTTCTAAAAGAGAGTAGGAGATACAAGATTGGAGAGAGGTTGGGACAGAATAGTTATATTTGAGAATTGTCAGCATAGAGATGGTAATTAAATCCATTGAGATTAAAGGGACCACCAAGTGAAATTATCTAAAAAGAGAGAAGAAGATTCAGGACAGAACCCTGTAGACCATTTACAGTTAGAGAACATGAATTAGGTAAGGAAAAAGCAAAATAGTCTGGAAAGAAGTGGCCAGATAGATAGAAAGAGAATCAAAAGAGAGAGGTGTCTTGAAAACCTAGAAAGAAGAGAGTATCAAGGAGACAAGAGTGATCAACAGACTCAAAAGCTGCAAAGATATTAAGGAGAATGAAGAGTGAGTAAAGGTCATAGATTTGACAACTAAGAGAACATTAGTGGAATGATACAGTCAGAAACTGGATTGTAAGAGGTTAAGAAATAAGTGAGAGTGGAGAAAGTAGAGTCACCTATTGTAAATAGCCTTTTCAAAGAGTTTAGCCATAAAGTACAGAAAAGATATAGGATGATATTTTACAAAAATGGAAGGATAGAGTGAGAGATTTTTCAGGATAGAGATGGCATAGGCATGTTTATAGGCATGACAAAATGAGTCTGTAGACTGGGAGAGAATGAAGATAAATTTATAGTAGAGACAGAAGAGGCAAGCTGTTGGAGGAGATGGATCAGAAGGAATGTGATCACTTGAGGAGCTAGAGGGATTTGTCTTGATAAAGAGTAAGGTCACCTATGTGATAAAAGGGGGATAAAAGACTAGATAGTGATAGAGATAAGAATATGAGTGACATGAGGTAAGGAACAGAAGAAAAGAGAGAGCTCATAACCAATAGCTTCAATTTTTTCTGTAAAATGAGACTAGGTTCTCAGCTGAGAAGGTAGGGAGAAGGGGAACTATAGGAAGTTTGAGAAGTGATGAAAAGTTTGGAACAGCTACTGTGAAGAGTGGGCAGTGTGTGGATAAGGCAAGTGTAGAAGGATTGCCTAGCAGCAATGAGAACCCATATAAGGTGGTGTAATATACAATTTTAAGGGATCATCAGAATATTTGTATTGCCTGAGTAAAGGTAACAAAAGGTTGAAGTGATTCAAGACTGAGGCTTAACAAAGTGTAATTTAAAAAATGATAAGAGGGTAGGGATTAATAAAGGAGAGAGTGTTTAGTTGAATTGCTTTACCAAAGTCAAGATAAAAGGGCGGGGGGGGGGGGGAGGAGAAAATGACTAGAGAGAGGGCCTGAGCAAAAATTGAAGAGTCAATCATGAGAAAGAACACTATCCACATTCAGAGGAAGAACTGTGGGAGTTGAAGCATAGAAGAAAAACAATTGCTTGATCTCATGGGTCAATGGGGATATGATTGGGGATGTAGACGCTAAACAATCACCCTAGTGCAAATATCTAATATGATGGAAATAGGTCTTGATCAATGACACCCAGTGGAATTGGGAGGGGAGCAGGAGGAGGGGAGGGGAAAAAACATGAATCTTGTAACCATGGGAAAATATTCTAAATTAATTAATTAAATAAATTTTTCAAAGAAAAAAACTGGAGTCAAGAGATTGGAGGTCATAATGCGGATGATTTGGGACTTATATATTACAAAAGCATCATCCTAAGTCAGATTTATCCTAATTACCTTTGGAGACAACTTTTTCATAACAATAAAAACAACCTATTAATATTAATTTCTATGTGATGGAAATGAATGTAAATTCTCAGAAGTTAAAAAAATACACATTATACAAAAATAAATAAGTCCAACAGAAGACAGAAAGAAGATGGCAGTGTGCTGAATTGCACTAGACTCCTCCATTTTCTGTGTGGTCTGGATCTTCCAATAGTGAAGATTCAATTTTATCCTGTAGGACTAGGAAAAAAGTAGGAAAAATAACTCTTCAGGTGCATTGGACTGTGGCCCATCCAGCTTAACAGCCTAAAGCACAAAGTCACTTTTGTTTTCTCCAGATCGCTTCCCATCTGTACTGACAATATGTACAAGTTTAGTTATACACTCAATGAAGCACAAGTCAAATGGAAAACAGCAATTTTTAAGATATCTGGTCACCAATTTCTATTTTTCATTTCTTGACTGAGTAAAGGGAGTTCCCTTGACTGACATCTAAATTTAAACATCTCACTGCCTTGTCAAAATGACTTGTTCATAGATAATGCTAGAGAAATCAATTCATAAATGTGCCTATGAGCAGAGTGAATGAGCATTCCCACTGTTTTAAGAAAACCATTAACAGTAACTAAAGTCACTTTTAAGAACCAGAAAGCATCTTCATCAGAAAAATGGTGCTCTGACACTTATACATGTTGATAACGTTTATCCAGAAGTCCTTTTTTCTAATTTAGTTAATATTAGAAAAATGTAAAAAGAAGAATCTGAAGGTCTCATATAATATGCATACCTTTTCATATCACATTTGGTAATTCCAAAACTAGTTAAAAGTTCATTTATGGAAGAATAGAGTGGGAGAAGTGAAGAATAAACTTTTTATAGGAAAAGATATTACCTTGTTCTATAACTTTTTGGAAGACTTCATTTTTATTGAAAAGTTTCCTTATCTAAAAAATGGAAAAGTTGGGCTATCTAACTCTATTCTATAATTCTGATAGGTGTTCTGATTTATTTTAGCTTTTTATATTTCTAAATATTAATCATGTAGAGTTCAAATTATTTTTTAGAATTCCATGGTACTAAGTATTTCCATCACCATTAAGAAAAATTATTCTAAGAACTTATCTTCCTGTAGCACTGGGCTAGGTCCTATGGCATTATATGCACACAGTTCCTGCCCAGTAGAAGTGAGGAGCTGCCTAAGAAAAAGGTTTCTGGAGACAGTTTGGATTCCTAACTCCAAAAACCTCCAAATATAGGAGAGTCTGGCTTTTGACTAGTAATAGAGTTTACCCAGAATTCCAGGAACATTATATTTTGATGGAGTCATGTGAATCGGATCCTGAAATCTTTCTACTGGAGAAGGAAGAAAATTATCCACTTTTATCCGCAAAGTCAGATACTATTAAAAGTATCAGGTCTATCAGAGGAAGAATACTAGCAGAAAATGGATAATTTCCAGGAAGAGAATTCTCAATAAAACTTCAAGAATCAATACCCAAAAAAAGCACAAATTATGGTTAACAAAAAGAGTAAATGAGAAATATATTTCACAAGGTGGCAAAGTTGACCTCATGCGTATTACAGAGACTTGATGGGATGGAACTCATGACTAGAATTTGGTTACAGAAGGATGTACTTTACTCATAGAAACAGATTTGATAAAAGGAGGGGTTGTTTAGAATACCTTTATATTTTAATATAACAGAGGAAGAGCTGCCTAATGGTCAAACAGACAGGGAGAGATATTAATGACTCTCATCCCTATCTTTTTTTCTATGAGGAGATCTGTTCTATTGTTTGAGTGTACCTTTCTCTTAATCCACCTTATCATTTGGAAAGTGGAATTTCTTCCAAATGAAGCATCCCCACTTATTTCCCCTCAGTATTAGTGTAGACATCTACTGTCCTCACCACTGCTTTTGACTCATTTATCTAAAATAAACGCCAAGTAAACATTCCCTCTGCCCTCAAAAGTTCTAAAAATGAAGAAATGACTCTATTTTCTAGCTCTGGGCCCCCAATCAGAGAAAAAGAGGAAGAAGTGTGGGGGGGGGGGGGGAGAGAGAATGCAGGTGGAGAGAGTAAGAAAGTGCCCTGACAAATTAATATAATTTTAATCTCTTTTCCCTATCCTCTTAGGCACTCCAAATCACATCTCTCAATGCTGCATACACTCGGGCCAGCAATGTGGATGGTTAACAGAATTATCATATTTGCTGGCTTGAGATGATATGAACAAGCTTTCAATGGCCATCTCAAAAGAAATTCTAAACTACTAATGAAGGAAATTCTCAACCACTAAAAATAAGAGAAATGCATATTAAAACATCTTTTCAATTTCATCTCAAACCCATCAAATTGGAAAAGATTACCCAAAAAATGATATTTGTTGAAAGGAATGTGGGAGAATAGGAATACTATCAAATTGTTGATGGTGTGTTGAATTAGTACATCAATTCTGGAAAGTATTTTGGAACTATACCTCTCTCAAAAGATGTTATTTTAACCTAACAATACAATATCAATTAATCAATAGTCAATAAATGAGCAATTATTAAGCACCTACTATGAACCAGACACTAGAGACACACAAAAAAGAAAGTAGTCTAATGGAGGAAAGAACATAAAAACTGCATACAAACAAAACATAGGATAAAATGGAGGTAAATGAATCAACAAACATTTTAAGTACTTTCTTCCTAAATAAAATTCTTAAGAGATGTTGAATATAATCCTGAGAGATAAATAATGGGACTCTGTTTACAAGGTTGTGAAAGTAGTTGCAATTGATGTTTAGAGGTGACTTAATATAATGTTTCTCACTGTAATACATTCTTAAAATATTATTGTCATATCTTATATAGTTTATTTCACTATTAACAAGTCATATAATTATTAATATTAATGTTTATTAAAGCCTATGAGACCATAGCTGAGATTCTTGACCTTTTGTGTGGCATGAATCCCAATAGCAGTCTGAATTTTGAGAAGCCCTTCTCATAATATTTTGTAAATATGTAAAACAAAATAGATCAGATAAGAAAGGAAACCAGTTATAAAGTATCTTGAAAGATTTTTTTGTTAGCCAAGTTCACATACCCTCAAACATCAGGAATTTAATATTGGTTTGATAATAAGAGAGCTAAGTGAAAGCTTATATGAAAAGAGGTTTTCCAATTATTTAATAAACTTTTATGTGTTTTCCATATTTGAGCATGTTTTTCATGTATTCACAAACCACCATTATTGAATCATCCCCGCTTTGGTTCTTGCTGTGAGTGATCTCAGTCAGTTGTTCTTTGTAGTGAATATCTTTAAGAAAGTGACAAACCATTCCCTTACATGGCTGTCTGAGAGAATGGGAAAGCTGTTATCAACTACTCCATCAAGGTGATTAATTTAAACAACTGAACAAATTTAATATGAAAGAATGACAAGAAAGCCACAGTGGGTGCTATTCAAAGCAGCCAGGTAAATCCCAACTGTGGAATGGGTTTTTCCGAGACCAGATCTTATAGCTTACTTTTGGTGAAAACAAAGTTTATCTGGGAAGTATAATACAATAATAACTTATACAAGGTTTAGCATAATGTTCCATGTATCGAGGTTCTTATATCCATAAAGTGAATAAGCAAACAAATTAAAATGCCAAGAAAAAGCCAAACACACGAGATCTCCATTCTGATAGATGAGTTAGAATGATTATCTTTGAGTTGTTCAGCTGACATAGAAAAATGATTAGGATAAATCAGAGAGAGAGAAAAGCAGGAGTTACATCCATGAGGCTACACTGAACATAGTTAGTTGCCTCTTTTCCAGTATGAAGATAGATGCTTTAGAAGTAGTCTGGACCTGTGCTTTCTTTAGTCTAAAGGCTATCTGGATGAAAAAATTCTTTCTCTCAATGCAGGTTGGCACATTCTCCTTGAGGGAATTGAGGGGGTGAGGACAGCATGTGGTTAATTGTGGGAATTGAGTGAATCACACTGATCTTGTGACTCAGTTCTGGAGCTAACTTAGTTCCTTTTCTTTCAATTTTGGGTGTAATCCAAATTCTGTCTTGTGAAAAAAAAACTTTATTCAATTGTGGAAAACTATAGTAAATCATATCACATTGTTAGAACCTAGCCCTATGTGGCTCAGAAGATGGAACACTCCTACCTATTTAACTAAGAAACTAATGCATGCTGACCAGAAACTGGGTCAGACCCTAGGGTTGATGCCAGGAGTTTTCTCATAATTATACATCTCAAGCAACCCATATGTCTTCTCTGGAAAGTGGTCCCATGTTGATCAATCAGTTATTGCTTCCAATTTCTTTTGATTTTTATAGACAGTTGCAGGGAGTGCAACACCTTTTTCTGAATTCCAAGGAACTCTACTTGTTCACTTTCCCCACCCCAACTTTTAAAGTCCTTATTCTTGCTTCCAATTAGGAATCAGATTTACATAATCTTATATTGTTTCCTTTTAATTAGATGGTCTTATTTAATTATTTTTAATGTATAAAAATCTATCTCCTCCTGGCATAGGACCCTAAACTCCAGAAATGTTCTGGGTCAAAAGGGATACAGGAAAATTCCTTTCCTTCCTTGCATTCTTATAGTGCTGAGGAAAAGGTGACCTTGAGCATCAGAGACCCACAATAAGGAAAGACCCCTGAGAAAAATATTCCCCTTGGATTGTCCCTTAGATTCCCAGATGGACACAGATATACATCTTCCAATTATCCTCTGATAGCATCAGCTGTATCTAACACATCTACTTGCCCCCTGAACTATTCCAGGTCAGCCCTTGTGTCTTTGGGACACAAAACATCACTCCATCCCTGGTAAGGTAACAAAAATGTCCCACTTCTGCCTACATAGAGACCTCATCCCACCTCCTTGTCTCTGGTCACACAGCCCCTGTTGTTTAAAAGGTATGAGAAGCCCAAAACCCATCTCCTCTAGGAGGCAGTGTCCACTCTTGTTCCTCTCCCAAATGTCCAACATTGCTTCCAAATTAATAAATTTCTCTTTTTATTTTTTTAAGCTACCTATTGGAGCTATTGGAGCAACCTGTCCAGATCCAGGATTTTACCTTAAAGCTCTCCCACAACATCCCTACAATCAGGATCCAGCCCTAAACTGAGAAAGGGGCATGGTCCTGACTTGTTGGGCAATTGGCATGTAAATAATAAATTGAAATGCTCAGAAGTTTGAATTTTTGTTTCTCCAGTCATTTCATGTTTCACCTGCCACATCTGCAACTTAGAGTTTTAGAGAGTGACCTAGAACATGAGAGGCTAAGTAGTTTACCCAGTGTCACACACTCAGCTTGTGTCAGAGGTAAGACTTGAACTCAAGTCTTCCTGACTTCCTGACTTCACGATTAGCTCTTTATCCCCTATGATAGGTTGCAGGAGTAATTAGTTTGGAAGACATAGAAATTTCATCTTTAAGAAGGGTGAGGACCATTATGATAAACTTTGGGAAGATTCCATGAAGTCATTGGAAGAGCACCAAGTACCAAGCCTGAAGAGGGAAGAATAATACATTTAAAGGGTATGGGGAAGAGAAGGGCTCAAGAAATGGGAAATTCAAGAATATCTATCTTCCTTTATTTCTAAATGAATTATAAATGAACATAATAGATTCATATCTAAATTAGTGACCCCTTTCCACCCATCTTTATATTGTTTCATATTTTAATGGAGTTTATAATCCCTTAAGGTAAAAATTGTCTAAAGTCACCAAGGTTGCATTACTTAATCAATAACTGAAATTTCCTTCCAGGGCATGAAAATGGGTATCAAATATCATTTTCATCATTCTCTTGTGGCAGAGGGAGGCATGTCTTTATTGGTGATAGGAATGGTAATATAATAATTAAAAGAACAAATTTCTTGGTGTCTTACACTGTGGAGCTCTCCAAACTTTGTCAGGCACTTTATTGGTGGAATGAATGCAAGTTGTCTGACTAGAGAGAAGGGGATATGAGAGTGTTTGAAAATATTTTTCAATGAACTCAAAACGATCATTTTCCAAACTCTTGCCATGTAAAATAATCACTTCTGATGACATTTGGGTGCTCATGGAACACGCATTAAACGTAATTCATTATTTTTCTTACATATTTTTTCCTTTACTGAGAGATGTATTTTACAGTTCTCTGATGCCATGTGAGCTGATAATTATACTAAGAATGTCACCATTATAGGAGTTCATAATTAAATTTTACAACCCTTAATACAGCATTCATAGGAAACTGCTATAGAATATGTGGGGGAAACTGTCAGTTTGTAGAATACATTACATAGAAATGGAATGTACAGCAAAAACTCATCCTTCTTTAAAGATATACATATCTAGAAAGTCTCCTAAATGTGATTAATAGACATAAATTAAGAAAATAAGATCCCTATCCAATTATATCTCCACTACAAAAATGAAATGGAAAACAATAAAACCCAATTCAGTGTATATAGCATATGAGATTTTAAAAAATAAGTTTTTAACAATGTCTTTTTTTTATGTCCTCAGGATCCCTCCCTAACTCTCCCAGAGCCTTCCCATAAAACAAATAGTATTTTAGTATATGAGATTTGGATCAAAGAAGGCTGCATTATTTATGACTTAATAGATAAATCCTAGGGAAATGTCTTAGGTACAAAGATGCTAAGTGGTTTGCCCAGTGTCACACAAGTATTAAGTTTCTGAGGTGGGTTTTGAACCCAGGTCTTTCTGGTTTCATACTAATTGCTTTACCCACTATATCATTCTGCCTCTACATGAAGCCTAATTCCAACCAGGACACTGTATCTAAAATCACTTTCAAGGCTTATGAGATTACCAGTAGTGTGGTCATTCCTCAATTTTGTCAAGAGAAAAATATGCCTTTTTCTGACTCAAAAGAATATTTTGATTCACAGTAACCTCCTTGAAAGAACTGTGTGACCCTGACCAAGTCATTTAACCTTTCTGCCTCAGTTCCTTCATCTTTAAAATGGGGGGGGGGGGGAATAATAGCATCTACTGCATAGATTATTTAAAGATCAAATGAGAGTATGTAAGTAAAATGTTTTGTAAATTCAAATGCTATATAAATATTAGCCATCATCATCATCATCATCATCATCATCATCATTATCCTTTTGAACATCATTGTAGAAAATTCATTCAAAGGACTTCAGATAGAAACAGTCCTACGACAAGTTATTATCCTACCACTATACATTCAAATTTAATTTTCTTCATAGGTGAATTGAATAATTGGCTTTTTGTTATTGCTGAACAAAAGTATTAGGAAATAAACTTAAAACCTGTAGATTCAATGAGAAGATCCTCAGTCCAACTTCTGGAGCAAATAGGATTATTATTACGCTCTTTATCTTGTTTCTATATGATTTTTTTCTGCTATGTTCCTATGTTTTGAAAGCTTTTGTTTCACACGGTTCAGAAATTACAGATATTTGTTAGGTGATATCTATTTAAATATTATTCTTAAATTTTTGTAGATCAACATTTTGTCCAGGAGATCATGGGTGACACTATATCAGTCCAGTTCATCATTAAATTCTTCCAGGATATTTTGAGGTTTACATTTGTACTTGGAGATCTGCATCTGTCAGACCATTAAAGATAGAGAGCTTTTGATGTAAAATTCTAACTACCAAGTTGGGTTTTCCCAAGTATTTATTAGGTACTAAATCTTTGAAACCTGCAATAATATGTGTTAGTTATAATATCTAACATTTCCTTGCAAAATCTTCATTGAGCAATAAATCCAGTGGTTGTTGGTAGTGACCTAATTCAGACTTGCTATCATAAGTCTCTCAGTTTCCAAATGTTTACAAAGGGTGTTATGTTTGTATGATTCATAGGGAGGCCAGAATAGATATCTTTAGCATCTGATCCCTTCTCCAAGGAAAACTTGAATTCCATCCAGGAGGGGAAGCAGGGGGTTAGAGAGAACACCAACCTAAAATTATGTGTATCTTCTCTCTTAAATAGTACTCATCTAGGGGATATAATTTTAAGATTCACACTAAACTCCTGATGGTATTTCTTAAAAAAAAAAAGAAAGGGGGTGGGCTTAGCTTTATATCAAAGCCTTGACTTCGTTCCCAACAAATAAATACCATTTCCACAAAGAAAACACATAACAGTTAGTAAAAAAAATTCAAGTTGATAGCAAAATAGAAAACAAAGAAAGTGGGAATGTACACCCAATAATATAGATTGAAGAACGTCTCTCATTAGGAGTGAGGTCACTCAACTCAACCAAGAGTGAGAATCCCAGATTTCACCAAAAGGGGAAATTCCCCAAAGTCTCAAATTTGACAAGTTGGGAATAGGAACATAATAGAGACTTCCAGATCCCTCTAATATGAGTTTCTTCCCAGAGTCTTTCTCTCCCTTCTGCAATCTGAAGAGAGGTTGGCATGATCAAGTATTCTCTCAGAGCTAGAAGCCAAAAGAACTCTAAAATACCAAAGAAGACAGACCTCTCTTCACCCCTATACATTCCAACTCCACCCTGCTCCTCCTACAGGCAGGAGGGGGACACTGATCTCCACCATTGAGGAGCTCTGGGGCTCAGATTACGCTTTTTTTTTAATTTTCAAGCCTCCACCATGCATCTAATGTTTCGTTGTCATCAGATGGCTGAATTCATGTGACTTTTCATTCCATGAAGGGGTGATAACTATTTCATAGAACCCATTTTGAAATAAACTGCCTTCATTTACATTAGGCAGATCCAATGATCTGTACCTGTACCATTGATCCAATGATCTGTACCATTGCCAGTGGCTGGCATTCTCTTCTTTGCCATTAACACCCTCCGACCCTGTCGCTGGTGACATGGACAATGGGTTGGTCTTTGATGTTGTGAATATTGTTGTTCTGTAGAATCCTAGAGTAAAGAGCAGACATTTTGCTCCATAACCTAATGTATTTGATTGCTAAGAAGAAAGAAGCCAACAGCTCATGCTTCCTGTTTCTGAG
Organism: Monodelphis domestica; assembly: GCF_027887165.1. NCBI lineage: Eukaryota > Metazoa > Chordata > Mammalia > Didelphimorphia > Didelphidae > Monodelphis > Monodelphis domestica. The sequence goes on along the minus strand of NC_077233.1, from coordinate 266,276,484 downwards.
GCAGAATGAGTTCTCCTCACCATGACTACTTCCCTTCATGAGAAAGCAGGAGAAAAAGAATTCAAGTGAGCTTGGCATTTTACTGGAAGCAGCTCCCTCATCCAGAACAGTCAGTGACAGAGAGAGATGCCCCAGAGCACTGCTTGGTATTTCCTCCCCAGTTGTTTCTCAGCTCTTGGCAGTCTATCTGGCACCTCATGGTTTCAGCCATTCAGTCTGGAAACAGCAGTTCATCAAAATCTCCCATGCAGAGGGGCAGGGGAGCAAATATCCAAAGACAGGACCCTATCTGTGAGGCACAGGATGGAGAACAACTCCTTGGCTTCTGGCTTCTCCCTTGAATTCTCTCCTTGCAGCCTCCAAAAAGCACAGTCCCAGGAATCACCAAATGATGAACTCTACAGTAGGCTGTGCTTACATTTCTCATCCTCATAGCAGCTCTTTCCAGGCTAAGAGCCCAGGAACCCAGGGCAACAATAGACTTTTTTAAATAAACAGGGCTTCAGGGATCACTTATTTCAAGTCCCTCTTCTTGGGAATGAGGAAACTGAGACCCAGAGAGGTAAAGGAACTTCTACAACATCCTATAGTTAGTAAGGTACTTTAGGTCCATTAAGACAGAGAGATATTACTTTTTTTTTAATTAGAGAAATCAATTGCTTATATTTCCAACTACTGCCTCTGTTAGTCACCTGTGTAAGCTAAAGGCAGGTCTGGAGGAGCAAATAAATACTGCCTTGTAACCCTAAGATGTTTTCATTTTTCAAAGCACTTTTCATCTATCATTTTATCTTTAAAACATTGCCACAAGGAAAGTAGAAGGGATAGGAAATGATAAAAAACAAGAACAAAAAGAAAAAAACAGATTCTCTGGGGCAGAGGTAGGATCTTTATAAAAGGCTCCCATGACAACTGCATATTGAATTTGCCCATTATATTCTTGCATATGAATCTGTATGTATAATTCTAGTACTTATATATATATATAAGGCAAGTCATTTTTTTAAATCATTTTATAGATTTTTAATTATTATTTTCCAGCAAGCATATCATGAAGGATATTAAAAAGCCACTAAAAGTGAATGCTTTTAAAGTGTTTTTGATGTAAATCTGTTTAGTTGTTGGTGTTTTTTTCTTTTTATATCACTGTTACTTCCCACTGATTCTTCATTACTCAGGCTTCATTCCACACATCTCATTCACTATCTTTCAGCTAAAAGGTAGGAAGCATGCTTTACCATCAGTCTTTTGAAGTCATTTATTGGTCGCCATGTTGATCAATATTAACTTTTTTTTCTTTCTTTAACTTGACGTGATTGTGGTTAGAGTATAAATTATTTTCTTTGTTCTACATATTTAATATTGTATAAATTCATGCCAGTCTTTCCAAGTCTCTCTGAATTATTCATATTCATCATTTCTTTTGCCCAATAATATTCCATAACACAATTTGTTCAGCCATTTCCCAAATGATGAGCATTCAATTCCATTCCAGTTCTCTACAATTTTTTTAAAAAGGGTTTTTTATGAATAATTTTGTACAGATGGAGCCTTTCCCCATCTTCACAATTTGAGGTTATGTGACTAATAATGACATCACTGGATCAAGGGAATTTATAATTTAATGATTTGAGAGCCAGAGGTAAAATTGTAAATTCTTTTCCTGAATGATTAGAATGATTCACTGATCGATCCATCAACAGGGTATTAATGTTCTTTTGAATGAAAAATAGCGGTTAAAAAACTGACAGTACTGAAAAAAATCAGTGTATTAATATATATGTCTTCCCAAAATGTATTCTGGAAGCTGACTGTTAATGGAGTTCAAAATCACATTAGCTTTCTTGGCTGCTATATCACAGTACTGATTCATCTGAGTTTGCAGTCCACTCTTATCTCCAGATAGCTTTCCAAACAACGGCTGCCTAACCATAACCTTCCCATCTTGCACTTGTACAATTTTGATATTTGTATCAAGGCATCTTGACCAAGTATTATTCTAGTCAATCAGATGCACAGATCTGGGTCACTGTGGCTTCTGTGAAGAGAGATTTGGGAGGCTCGGCTTTGTCTCCAAACTCTGAGATATTTATATTTATACTTCCTTTTTTATTGCCAAAATAGACTTTTTTCTCCCAATGCAGCTCTTTAAAGACTTTCTTTCTTAATCTTTATTTTCCGGGCTCATTCTGTGTCTGCTATTACTGTTATAGGTCCGTGACTTGTAGCACCCCTCAGGGCTCCCCCATCTACCTCACACCACCACTGGGTCCTCAAAGAAGCTGTTATTAATCCCACAGTCGTAGTGTTGTAGGGAGATGGAGATTAACCCTTGGTCCATGCCCAACACAGTAGGAGTAACCCTGGGGATGGCTGTGCCTCTTAATTTTAGCTCCTGTGGTCTGTGGTTTTCCTTAAAAATCAGTCAATGGAGGGGCAGGTAGTTAGCTCAATGGATAGAGAGCCAGTTCTGGGTTCAAATTTTGTATCAGACACTTCTTAGCTGGGTAACCCTATCCTTCACTGCTCTTTTGCCTTGGAACTGACACTGAAGATCGATTCTAAGACAGAAGGAAAAGTTTTTTTTTTTTAAAGCAGCCAAGGGACGCAGTTTGTTCTTTAGCAAAGGCATAGAAAGGATAGACGGTACAAAATAGTTCCCCAAATAACAGAAACATACTCTTCTGTAAATGCACCCAGAGTCAGGTGTCTTGGAGGGAAGAAATCTTAAAATGAAATAACAATGAGACACACATGTAGGGAACACACACAGCTGGGAAACTCAGGACTCCAGAACTGCAGATCCACCCTGTTCTTCCTCCCTCCAGAGGGTTCTGACAAAGTTCAACCATTCGCTTGGGTGATTCTTTACAAAGCGTGTTGTGTTGGCTAGTGAGGAGGCTCAGCTGGGCTTGATCCTGCTAGGATGTGGAGTCTCATCTGGATGGAGCAATCTACTTCTGGGCTCAATCAAGCAAGTCACTCAATGGCCATGCTGGCTCCTTAGCAGGCTCCACTGCTTTTGGGCTGAACTGGACAACTGTCAGGCAGTGGCTGCCAGGCAAAGCAGAATGGGCCACTTTGCCACTGAGTAGCAGCTGCTGGACAAGAGCAAGCAGACTGCTCTTCTAGGGCCAGGCTGGGCCAGGCAGATTGCTCTTTGACTGGTAGTTTCAGCATTATTTTTTTGGTCCATCCTTCAGCCACTTGTAGGGTTGGGGTCTAGGGAAGGTTGGTATTGGGCTCTCTTCAGTTGGAATATTACCGTGTTCTTTTGAGATAGAATACACAAAGTTATTGGAACTCATGCAATAACTCTTAATTCAGCCTTTAACTCTGAGGCCATTTGTAACCTCCAGGTAGGAGAGCCTCCCCTTTTGACAAATTTTACCTTCTTCAAGAGTCTTCTCTCCATGTTCCTTTTAAAGTGGTTCATTTCAATTGTAGCTTTCACTTCCCATAATCCCTTGGAAATCGTATACACATGAGTGGCTAGAAACAAAGGCATGAATGCCGCCATTTATAACCTACAAGCACTTACCTTCATATCCAACTTTGGTATTCAAGCCTTCCACCATTTCTCTATGGGGGAATATCTCTTGCATCTGAAGGCACTTTATAGATATTATCTCATTTAATTTTCATAAACAACCTTGAAAAAGTGGATACTATTATTATTCCTATTTTGTAATTGGGAAATCGAGGCATATAGAGGTTCAATGATTTGCTTAGTGTTACAGAGCTAATAAGTGCCTGAGGCCAGGTTTGAACTGTCTTCCTGTTTCTAAGTGCTGCACTTTAACCATGTTATCTAACTGCTCCATGTAGCTACAGATTGAGGAAGTAGCTCGAGGTCTTAATACAATGATGCAAATTTGACTTTAAAGAAGACACCCATCATAGTGGGAGGAAACCCTGTGAATGGACTGCCCTTATAAATGGACATATGTTACTGAATGCACCAACACCCAGAATTGATGAACTGTGTATATGGAGAGAAATTGGGGTAGCATTGTATATTAAGAGATTAAATTCATGTGAAGAAATCCAGGAATCATTCAAAGGAAGCTTAATAGAGAATATTTGGGAAAAGGCCCGTGAAGGGAGAAACAAAAGTGTTTTATTATTGGAATATATTTGTTTTTCTTCTTTTTTTGAAGAAGAAGACCAATGACATCATGACAAATAATGTCTTGACTTGCTGGTGAAATGAATTTTAGTGAAGCAGAATTGTGCAAAATCATCAGCCTCCATCTTTCTTCCAGAATCACTGAAGTCCAATGGTAAGACAAAAGTCAAGATAACTGGTAATAGCCTGGGATGGCAGTGATCTTTCAGAAGACATTGGCTTCTGTTTTATCCAGCTTTAATGTTCCACAACACTTGTTTCAGCCATCTTCGTGACCGCTGGGTCAATTTATTCTCATTTGCCCATTCCATCTGGAGAATTCTTTACATGCTTGGGGTAGACTTCCCCTAGTCTGTCAGGCTGAGATGGTTTTAGTGGAGTATGGCAGCTATGCACACTATACCTTCTTGAAGCCACAGATGAGAATTTGGTGACAGGTGGACACCAATGGTGGGTGAGCAACACCATAAATGTCTTAGTACTTCTCACCAAAGGTGCTAGTCCTCCTTAAAAACCTCATATGCTCCATATAGTGGAATACACTCCAAGCCATTTGAACAGGAATGTTCAAAGAGGAAATAGATGCCACATAGTCAATATCATATAAATGTCAGCCATCATTATTATTACTTTTCTTTGTTGCATAAATCGTGGGCATTTGTATGCAGATAGTTGAGGTCATGAATTTTGCTTCTGGCTTATTCCCTAGATTATTTTCTCTTGTGAACTTCTGGGTTTCCTCTACTGTAGCTACTCTTTGTTGTATCTAGCTCTGGACATATATGTAGGCAATCTTCTTCCTTCCCGGTCTCTTTTTTTTCATCTTAAAGTCCTTTTTATTAGAATTTCAAGACACCCAGGAAAATATTCCTATTCATTCTCTGGTGAAGATTTGTCATGTGTATTTTTAAGCTATGTTCCAGAAATACAAATATCATTCTCAGATACCATCTCCTTTTTAGCCCAAAATACTTCCCAAATTAAAGTTTCTATTTTCTGTCTTCTGTTTTCAATTATCAACAGTGAAAAAAATCATGATCTGTACCTCTGTGGCCTTCATTCATTTGCCTACTAATTCTTAATCACTGGCAAAACATTTTAGGCTCCTTTTGTATCATTTGTACTCATGTGAATCACTAAAAGTGGTTGATAAATCTTGAGTATTTTTCTTTTGTCTTGTAGCCATGGTCCCATGAAATCAACACAGACTTCTCAGTTGTTATCTGGTCAAAAAGTTGCTGCCTCAGTTCCCCAGAGCTAGTGAACATCAAATACTATTACTTCTCATTTCTTCCTCTGACCACTACTGAATGTTATATTATTCTTTAGGGGACAATTGGCTTCATCCTCATAGCATCAAACTACCTCCTTTTCAGAAGAACCTCAACTCTTCTTTTAAACTATAATTACATAGATATCTTTTTCTTTCTCTTTCTCCTGAGTAACACTCCCATTTTCCTACATCCTAACAAAAGTCAAGTGCTCCTCTATCCCATATTTCTTTTTTATTGCCTATTGAAGGTTTACCTCCATTTCTTTTAAGACACTTTACTGTCTCAAACAATCTGGAGTACGAGGATTATATTTTTTAGTGCTTTGATGTTTTCAAAGTGGTTTTATTATCTAATTTTGTCCTTGTAATAACAACAACAAATGGAAAGAAGAAAGAAAAGAAGGAAGGAAGAAAACAAAAATTTATTAAGTGTTTACTGTGCTCCAAGGGATGTAATTAAGGCCTTTATAAATATTAAATCATTTATTCCTCTCAACAATTCTAGGTTTTGTTGTTCCATCATTTTAGTCATGTCTAATTCTTCATCATTCCATTTGGGATTTTCTTCACAATTATACTCAAGTGGTGTGTTATTTCCTTCTCTACAACAACCTTAGGTGGCAAATACAGTCATTATCCTCATTTTCATATGACGAAACTGAGGCAAACACAAAGTAGGTGACTTGCCCAGGACTATGCAATTAGTTTATAATTTGTATTTAAACTCATCTTTCTGGTTCCAAGTCCAGTTCTCTATACAATTCATCATTTAAGCTCCCTCAATATTCATAATAAATTGGGTGAACCAAAGTCTACTAATTCCAAATCCAGTGCTCTTTCTCCTTCATTAGGCTGCCTTTCAGAGTTTAAAAAATATTTTTATTAAGATCATTTTATATCATCTACATTTTCCAGGATATCCTTTCCTATGTCCCTCCCATAAAGCAATTCCTACAATAAGGAATAAACTAGAAAAAAATAGTGCAGCAAAAGCAAATAATACATCAAAAAAAAATCTAACATTATGAATGAATGAAAAAAGCATTCTAGTTCCTACACTATTAGAGAAGAAAACTTGGTGGATTATAGTGGGGGAAATTTAGAGATGTTGCATCAGGAAGTAAGCAAAAGAAAGTGGCTGAATCTTGAACCCCTCCCTTATACTACTTCCTGTTTCTTTCTTCCCAACTGGCTTGATGATGGAGATTTTCTCACAGATGGTAAGTTGTAAATTTTCCCACTAATAACCAATCCTACAAACCAGTACTTTAACTAAAGGATCTTTTATTCTTTGGGGAGAATGGGGATAAGATGAGACTAGGAAAGAGGGAAATTAGGGTCTCCCTAATTCCAAATTATCTTGTTGATTGAAGGCTTTTGAAATATCCCCCTAAGGTTGATAATAACAGCACTGCTAATAAGTGTCTTCTGGGCAAGATCAAATATCTCTTCAGCTCACAGCATAAGTAGAAGGCAATGGCCAGAGAGGAGATGAAAGGGGTCTGTCCTCCACCTTCAGGCAGAAGCAGCCAAGTGAATTCCCAGGCAGCTGAAGCCTCTAACTGTTTCTCCCTCAAGCTTCCATTGGAACAGTCTCTCCCCTCCTCCGATGATTTGTGTATTCCAAATGTTCTGAGCTCTCATTGCTTTGCAGATTCATTTTTCTTTGCCCAAATGTCTTCATTCACACTACCATATGCTACAATGCTGAGGACACAAATACAGAGGCAAAGTCAGTCACTGCCCTTTCATCCTTACAGGTAGAAACAACATATATAGAAATGGAAAATGAGGATACAGATAGTGGAATGAAGCCATAGAAGAGTAAATTTATATATGCTTTCCAAGAGCAATGACTATGTATATATATTTTATTATGATCCCAGTATTATATCAGGTTGGAGGTGGGAGGGAGTAATGGTACACACATGGCTGATGAGATGACCAGGGAATGAGGTTAGATATAACTGGTATCAGAAGTTGATATAAAGGAATAATGAAGAGATTGTCCATCTGGACAATAGAGTTATAGGGGAGTGCCAGGCATGAAAAGGTCAAGTTGTTTGGGATTTATATGCAATATTCCATATTCATAGTTCTCTTTTTATTCTTCTCGAGTTTCTAGTCAGCTTTGATCTTTTCCTCAGAAATACTTGAAAATCCTCTATTTCATTAAATATTCATCTTTTCTCCTGAAAGATTATAATCAGTTTTGCTAGATAGGTTTTTCTTGGATAGAACCCTAGATTCTTTGCCTTCTAGAATATATGTTCCAAGTCTTTTCTTCCTTTATAGTGGTAGCTGCAAAATCTTGTATGATTCATACTGGCTCCACAGTATTTGAATAATTTCTTTATGGCTAGCAATGTTTCCTGCTTAACCTGGGAGTTCTGGAATTTGGCTATAATATTCCTAGGAATTTTCATTTGGGAATCTCAGGAGGTAATCAATGGATTCTTTTTGTTTCTATTTTTCTCTTCTGGTTCTAAGCTATCAGGGAAGTTTTTCCTCATAATGATGTCTAGGCTCTTTTAATCATGACTTTTAGATGGTCCAATAATTCCTAAATTATCTTTTCTCAATCTATTTCCCATGTCAGTTGTTTTTCCAATGAGATATTTTAAATTTTCTTCCATTTTTCTTCATTTTATTGTTTCTTGATGCCTCATGGAATTGTCAGCTTCCAGTTGACCAATTCTACTTTTAAAACAATTTTTCTTCAATGAACTTGTATACCTTTCTTACCATTTAGCCAATTCTTTTTAACAATTTCTTTTCTTCAGTGTATTTTTATACCTCTTATCATTTGGATAATTCTGTTTTTTCAGGTCTTATTGTCTTCAGTACTTTTGTGATTCTTTTATCAAGCTATTAATTCTTTTTTCATAATTTTCTCACTTTGTTCTCATTTCTTTTCCCAGTTTTTCTTCTAACACTCTTATTTGATTTATAAAATAAATTTTTTCTCTGTTTTTTAGTTCTAATTCTTCTAGAAATTCTTAGCTTCATTTACAATATGCACTTTTCTTTGAGGTTCCACTTGTGGATCTTTTCAGGTCATTGACTTTTATATCTTTCTTGTCTTCTTCTGAGTTTATGTCTTGAGCTTCTGTATCACCATTGTAGCTTTTTGTGATTATGTTCTTTTGTTTTTGTTCATTTGTCCAGCCTAGTTCTTGAATTCGAATTATATGTTAGAATTGTACTCTACTTATTCAGGGGAGCAGGAAAGGAGGTAAAGAGCCATTGTCTTAAGCTTCAGGCATTTTAGCCTTGCTGTTTTCACAGCTAGTTTAAGAAGCCTATAAATTTTCTTTGATGTTTCCAAAGTCTTGTGATTTAGGGAGAGGTATGTTGCCCCCTTGTAACCACAAATACTCATCCCTAGAATTGCAACCTAGATATTGGTAATGGGCAGTGAAACTGCCAAACTTCACCTGGTCTTGCACCCAGTGCAAGTAGCACTGTAGACCCTTATAATCTAGTTCTCACCAGTTGTCAATCTTTTTATAGTCTCTGTGTGGAAAAAGGTCCCAAAATTGTTGCTGATCCTGCTCCAACAGCTTCCAACATACATAGCTGGTGTTGCTGGAGCATTATACTCCCAGGCAGTCCCCATCCTTGTGTTATACTCCTTCCAACCTCCTAAATTGTCTTGTATTGGAAAAATGTCCCATCCCAACTTTTTGCTACCTATGCCACTTTAAAATTCAATTTCATGTACTATTTTTTTTATTATTTAGAAGGGAATCGGGATTCGTTCTTCAAATTCTTTTACTTTTTTATCCATAAGGGACATCAGCCTATATTTGGAATTCAGATAGAAGTTACTTTACTATCACAATACTGTAAACATTGCTCACTGTGAGACATTGCACAACTTCCTGTTTTTTCCAAACTGGTTGAAATTTTTAGCTTTGGGTTCCATGGATAATTATGCTTCAGTTCTAAGTATCTAGTTAAAGCATTTGGAGCTAATTAGAGGAATTTGGTGACATAGTGGAAAGAGTACTGGGCCTAGAGTAATAAAGAATTGATTTCAAATCCCATCTCAAGACACTTAGTTTACTAGTTATGTGACCCTGAACAAGTTATCTAATCTCTGTCTCCCTCCATTTCCTCAATTCTAAACTGGGAATAATAATCTCACCTTTCTCAATGATAATCTTTATACAGCACATAGTACAATGCCTGGCACATAATAGGAACTATTTAAATATGTATTCCTTTCCTTTCCCCAATTATCACATAATTTCTTAATAATTTATTAACAACCTCCTTAAACTTCCTTCCACAATTCAATTGAATCAACCTGTTTCATTTATTTGACCAACCAATTCATCTCCTCTTTTTATTTTATCCTCTAATTGTTCCATTTGGCTTTTCTCACCTTGCCCTCTCTTGCCAACTACCTTTTCCTTTTCCTTGCTGATTCTTCTCTTCACATTCTACTTCCTATTCACCTTTGATTCTTTTTAATACTCAATCCTTTGGTAGCCATCAAGTGAACCTTAGGACAACATTGAACCATTTGGTACTTGTTTCTTTCTATTCTCTCTCCCATCTGTAAAGGAGTAGGACTTAATCCTACCAAACCACAATTGTCTCCCCTCCCTACCTTGAATGAAGCAACCTATTTGGCCACAACTCCCTCCTCCTTCCCCTCTCCCTTCAATTGTATGGCATGAGGCAAAAGGGTTGCTTAAACTGGAACAATAAATGTTGCATTAATTCCACAAGCAATGCTTGCCTATTAGGAGGTCTGTCAAATTATTCATAAAATAATAACATACTTCCTATATCCCTAGCTTAAATCCTAGATTTGATTTCTTGAAGAGAATTTACTCTTTTGATCTCATTTTTATTCTTGCATAAGTTTCAACTAGCCACTGGTCTCACTTTAACCTTCTCTGTATTCTACCAAAGTACAAACTTGCAATATCATACAATCAATTAATCAATTAAAAAGTATTTATTAGATTCTAGGAACCATGCAAAGCATTAGGAATATCAATAAAGACAAAACTATTTTTAAAAAAGTTCCTGCCCTCAAAAAGATGACATATTATTGAGAGAGACAATCCCAAAATCTTTTAGATAGTCCTTTGATACCTCTTCTTCCATTCCTCAGACAAACCGCATCCCTTCACAGAGGGACTCATGCATTATTTATTACTAACTGACTTTTAGTCTTGTGAAACTGGATATCCTACAGACATCTTGAATTCAATATATCCTAAAACAGAACTCATCTTTTTCCAAAAAATTTCCTCCTTTCTGAATATCCTTATTATTATCAAGGGAACCACCAGCATCCCAACACCCAAACTCACAATCTCAGTGTTATTCATGACACCTCACTCCAACCCAATCCAATTATCTCTCATTTTTTAATTTAATTTATTTTTATTGTATTCATTTATCTTATTTTTATTAAGCCCTTACCTTCTGTTTTAGACTCAATACTATGTACTGGTTCCAAGGCAGAAGAGTGGTAAAGGCAACTGGGTTTAAGTGACTTATCCAGGGTCCCACTGCTAGGAAGTATCTGATGTCAGATTTGAACACAAAACCTCTCATCTCTAGGCCTGACTCTCAATCAACTGAGTCACCTACCTGTCCCCAATTATCTCTCTTTTATAATTCCTTCTCTCCACTCATACAACTACAGGGACTTTATCACTTCTTGCCTAGACTATTAAAATAGCCTTTCAACTCTTCACTCTGTTGTAATAATCTCCTCATCCCAATCCATCTTCAATTTAGTTGCCAAAGCTATTTTTCTAAAGTTAGTTCTAATCAAATCACCCATTTACCTTTCCCTCCAAGAGCGCTATTCATTGCCTATTTCCTCTAAGATAAAAAATAAACTCCTCAATTTGGTATTTAAAGCTCTTCATAGCCTGTCCCCTACCTACCTTCCCAATCTTCTTCCATTGTACTCCTTTCCATGAATTATAGGATCATGCTGCACTGGCCTTCTTACTGTTCCCTGACCACAACACTCTTCCTATCTCTGGTCCATCCATCACACTGGCTCTCTTCGATACCGAGAATGTCTTGTTCCCTAACTTGTTCCCAATTTCCTTCAAGACTCAACTCAACTATTATTACCTTCTGCAGGCTTTTCCTGGTTGCCACAGCTACTAGTTCACTTTCCTATGATATGACCTTCTCCCTACTCTGTATATGACTTTTAGTTATCTACTTATCTCCTCCAGTTGACTGTACTCCCTGAGAGCAGGGACTTTTTTAATGTTTCTATTCCCCAGACTTAGCATATTGTTAGCCAATGCTTGTTGACAGACTAGCTCTCATTCTCTTTAATGCCTAAATAGATTTTCATGTATTTGTTGAACATTACTTTGCCATTGCTGGATACCAAGTGCTCCAGAACTTTAGAAATTATTTTCCCAAAGGATTTGGGATGAATTAGAAACTCCATTTATTGGTAGTCATGAACATGGATTAGTCCATAGTTAATCCAATTAGTCTGGATATTTTGATTTTATATATATATATAACATTAGCTTCAATAAACTCTCCAACAGAAACTATAAATCAGATTTGTTTTGTTTTGTTTTTAAAACCCTTACCTTCTGCTTAGTATCGATTTTAAACTGAAGAGCTCAAGGGTTAAGTGGGCAATTGGGGTTAAGTGATTTGCCTAGGGTTATATAGCTAGTAAATGCCTGAGGTCAAATTTGAACTCAGGTCTTCCCAACTGCAGACCTGGCTCTCTCTATGCAGTATGCACTATGCAACCTAGCTGCCCCTGGATCAGGGTTTTTAACCTTTTTTGTGTAATAGCATTTTTGTGCCCCTTGGCAGGCTAATGAAGCCTAGCAATTCTTTCTCAGAATAGTGTTTTTAAATGAATAAAATAAAACAGAGTATTGCAAAAAAAAATTATATTGAAATAAACATGCTCTTTTTCCTATCCAAGTTATTGACCTTTTGCAATCTATTCACAGAACCCATAGGTGTCCATGTCCATGGACCCCAAGTTAGTAGCCCTGTTACAGAGACTATTGCTTAATGGCAGTTGCAGTTTCATAGTCATTCTTTGAGGAGTCTGTAAGGAAACAAAGAACACTCTCTGTGATGGTTTGAGGGAAACTGTAAGAAGACAGGAAGAAGAAAGTTTCATTCCCAGGAGAACTGTCTTAATTTTTATCTTGTGAAAAAACCTGAAAAGGAATTCCTGAGTAAAAAATCTTTAACTGGTACCCAGATGGGTTTGAATGGTACACTTATGTTTACAGAATTGAGAAGGGACAGTTAGAGGTGACTTTGACTGTGATCTTTTTCATGTATACATTTTAAGTAATGTCTTTGTTTTATTATTTGTTACACTGTTAATAAATTTTATAGCCAGTAACCTTGATGCTTCTTTAAGTTTAGTTTCGTGCTTTGGTATGAAAGAAATGAGCAAATGCTTATGTGGAAAGGGATTTCTCTATTTTATTAAATATATAATAGTTAATAAACTTGGGTAGAGGCTTAGGGGTAATTAATTAGAGATATGTTGTCATTTTAGTAAAAAATAGAGCGGAACATATTTCTTGGTTGCCTTAGAACCAGAAATAAGAACGAATAAGAAAAATGAACCAAGAGCAGAAGAGAGGGGTGACCACCCCAAATAGTGTATAAGTGAAAAAATTAGATCTAAACCCCTGGAACACACATCTATTTTTGAAGTTGAAGCAAGGATCCAATACTCTATATTTTTATTGCTAAGACAGTTGCATATCCAATATCATCCAAGCCAGTGATTGTTTCAACCGTTATACCCAACCACAAAGACTTTCAGAATCAATGAACAGAATTATATTTTAATTCCCAAAGTATACATTTTTTTCAAGATTCTATAACTTCTGACTGCAAAGGTCACAAGACCTCTGACACAGAAATACCAATAGCAGACAAAAGGACTCAGAAGATCTTATTAAAGATGTGGTTTTCACTGACCTTATGATATAAATTCACTACCAAAACTATTTGGTGTCTGCGGTGCACAGGATTCTTAGCAGGTGAACAGGATAGCCTAGCACTTGGGAATATGCCTGGAGCATATTACACCACAAAGAAACATAAACAACACAGACATAAATTGAAAACCATTCAGAAACAGCAACCCTCCATGGCCAGTGTTCAGTGGTCCTGACTAGTTCTCCCTTTTTTTTTTCCAAGGACAATCAGTTCCACATCTACAACCCAACAGGCTAGCCTAGCACAAAAGCAGCAAAGGAATTCTAGTATCTCTCAGCTTTTGTGTTCCACCTAGAGGCAGTCTTAGCAAGGAAAAGATGCTAGAGGAATTTAATAGACCATTATAGATGCTACCAAATCAGCTGACTTATTGTGGTCTCTCCATCTTGGGCTGCTGAAGATAGGCAATCTCTTTTGGTCTCAAGGCAACAGAAAACTCCTTCTGCCATTTTCTATAACCACTGTATCCATTTTATAACTCATCACCATCCAACAGTTAACCTTTTCCTTTCACTATTTCCAGGGAGCATGATGTGAGGCTCCCAGCTGGACTTGTGAAGGCAATTACCCTAGTCTGCTGACTTGTTGTTTCTACTTCTGGAAATGCAAACACTTATCTCTGATGTGCACTCATGCACTGTTGCCTTCCAAACCCTTGTTTATCCTTTTGTCATATCAGGGTCAGTGCAGCTCACCTTTTTTAAATAATCCATATAGAGCCAGAGCGAGTTAGAAAGAACAAAAATTTCGTGCCTGCAGCAGCTAGTAAACACGAAGACTCAGGTTTCATTTTCCATTAATTCATGAAGTCCATTTTCTGCTTCACCTCATTTTTTCATCACTCAATCATTTATTTTACATATTAAACACACGGGCTTTTTTTTCATTCCTTTGGCAGTAGGAAGAAGAGTAATCAGCAAGAATGTCATAGTACCCAGTTTCCCTTACTTCACTGGTAATTGATCCCGGGAGAATCAATTCTCGGAATCTTAATAAATGTGTTCTTGGGCAGAAACATCACCAATGACCTTTGTCCACCTGTCTGCCCTTTTGTTTTAATGGACTCCTTTCATACTTCCCTAGTAGTGGTTCCCAAGGGAAAGACTCTTCCAGCAATAAGTGAACTTTGTCCACAAAAGCAGCAGTTCAAGAATGGTCTGATGGCTTATAGCTGCGTATTTGAACTCTGAGGTCTTGTCTTATAGTTGCTTACAGTTATTTAACTCTTGCATTGTTGTTTAGCCTTTTGCGTGTATACCTTTTTCTCCCTTCTTAAATGGTGAGCTCTTTGAGGATCAAGGACTGTGACAAACGTCTTCATGCCCTCCCCATGCTCCTAGCACACCGTCAGGCACAATGACGATATTCAGTAAATACTGGCCAAGTGAATTAAGAAGCTTTTTTCTTTTGAATGAGTTCTGAAACTTTTTCATCTCTCCCTTTCTATTCAGAAAGCTTTTGTTCATTATTTTCTGGTTACATAGCCATGAAAGCTCTTCATGAATTTTACTTTCCACAATAATCTGTTTTTAAATTGCAAGCTTCCCTGTCTTAACTTCCGTGACAACTTGACAGCCCATTTGTCCCTACTTTCAAGTAAGACTTTTTGCTGATACGGGGATGAGACCACTTAAGAATGATGAATTATGGTTCTCTGAGAAAGTCAGAAAGAGGTAACACAAAAAAGTTGGCTACCTGAATAAAGGAGTTTTATTTTAATGGAAATGTAATCACAAAATACACTATATACAGGATGGAAAAGAAGACCTCCATCTCGATACTAGACTGGCTGCTCCTCCATATTTAGTCACCAAGAATTTTGTCCCTAAAGAGAACATCCCTGTTTCTTCAAAAAGAGAAGAATGATAAAGGATCTCATTAGAGTTCTCTCTAGGCCCAAGACACAGGACTGACTCAGCTCTTGAATTCTGTTGTGTCACAAATTTGATTTTCATTGCAAGTATTCTATGTGGCTAAACAATCCTTGTGAATTGCTTTATTCGCCTGTGAATCTTTCTTCTGATATTTCTCCTTATGAAAAAGAGTTGAAGTGATTATTTATTTGTGGCACTGGGCACACATTCCCTAACTTCTAGAAATTTATAAAGAGAAATAAGCTTAACGCATGAATATTTAAACAACAAATTAATGTCTATAAAGTTGTTTTGCTATAGCCAAGCCCCCTACTTACTGAATACTCCTCCCTCAAGTTCCTCCTGAAAGCTATATCCAGCTAACGGTAGTGTTGGCTACATTGTCTACTAAGAATCAGGGCTTTCAATTCCTATTCCAATAAAGTCCATTCACTAAACAAAGTGCGTATTGGATTGTGAGCTCATTTGGGATCAGGGATGGTCTTTTGCCATTTTCTTGACACAGTGTCAGGCACATATCAAGTGCTCAATAAATGCTTATTGCCTAACTGACTGGTAGCAGAGATGACACAAGAATTCAAAGCAAAATAACATTTAATAAAAAATTATGGAAGGGGGCAAGTAGGTGGCTTGGTGGATATAGAGCCAAGTCTAGAATCAGGAGCATGTGGGTTCAAATCTGGCCTCAGATACTTCCTACTTAGTATTAATTCTAAGACAGAAGGAAAGGGTTTTATTTTTAAAAAACATTATGCAAGGTAAATATCAATAAATTGAATTAAGCATCAAAAATATTTAGTCTGCATTTATGACCAAATGATGCCCCCATTCCTCCAAGGAGGGCTATAAATCAAATCTCTATCCACTCTTGTGCATCTTCCACACAGTAGAAGGATGTAATATAGCTAAACTTGTAAGGAGGTATCATTCACAAGCAATCTGCTGCTTGATTACTGCCTTCTCCATCTCAGTGCCTCAGATGATAAGCATTATGTGCTTAAGAGTCATAATATTTGGGTGGGCAGGTCTCTTTCTATTTTCCTCTGTCTCTGCATCTCTTGTCTCTTTGTCTATAGAACACCCAGCTGAGTCTCCTAGTTATAACTTCCAGTAGTTCATCACTTTCCAGATGAACCCATAGTTGCTTCACAAAGCTACTATTTTGTGGGTACCATCTTTATTTTAATTCCATGTTGTCCTCTAATAGAATCTCCATAGCTGCATCCAAGCAAAGGCAAACCAAAAGACTCATATGCCAGTGGATCATCCAATGAATAGCCTCAGAACTATGATCAAATAGAAACTCCCTCAGGGGGAATGGCTAAACAAGTTGTGTCATCTGATTGTGATGGAATACTACTGTACCATAAGACATGACAAGCAGATTAATTTTGGAAAAACATGGAAATACATATGAAATTATAAGGAGCAAAATGAGCAGAACTAAGAGAATTTCATATATGGCAACAGATGTATTGTTTGAAGAACAATTTGCATATGTCCACCTCCAGAGAAAGAACTGATAAATAGAAATAAGTAAGACATGGTTTTATAATCACAAATATCTTTTTGACAAATGATCTGTTTTTTAATGAGGGGAGGAAGAGAGTCAACTGTGTATTTTTTTTAAAGATCCAAAGACATAGTGGCTGGCACATAGCAAGTGTTTAATAAATGCTTGTTTACTCCATTCCTTCCATTAGAAGTGTCAAGTAAGGGAAGAGGCAATATTTTTTCCTCTATTACATCCTATTTTTTGGAGTTAAAGAAAAGTGTACTCAATAGCAACTTCATGGGGAAAAAGGATTTTGGAAGCTACTTAAAAGGCAATATGGGGGCCAAGTAACTTTATTTTTATAAGAAAAAGGAATATTTATGGAAAATGTGTCTTCCACCCAGAATATGAGCATTTCTTCATCTATGGTAATTCTAAATTGTACCCAGAAAATTGAATATTTGGATTTAATTTTGTTAGATTCAGGAGGTTTTTCAACCTATAGATACAAAACTGTACTGTAGACCTTTAGATCATACTCCAAGCAGATACAGTATTTAAAAATAAGATGTGGAGACTAAAGTAACTATAGAGTCATGAATGAAAAAGCAGTCAAATGTCTTTGATGATCACATAGATATTAAAACCAGAAAGTGGAAATGATACTTTCATTGAGAAAGATCTACTATGCCTCTATAATTTAATGCCTTTTACCTAACATTACCTAGAAGATGATCACATTAGAACTCCAGGTTACCTTTTCCTGAAACCACATCCCATGTCAAATCCAATCCAATCCAAATAGCATTTATAAAGTGCTTACTATGTGCAAGACACTGATGAGGTGATTGGGATGCAAAGGCAAAATGAAAAGCCCTGCCCTCAAAAAGTTTGCACAGAGATTGATATGTCTGCCTAGAAAACCTGAACACATGAGCAATATGGATAGGCATACTCTGATAGTGAGATTCAACTTGACATTTTTTAACCTGATGTCCTGCCAGAATCTCAAAAGTAGCATGTGTAGAACAAAAGCCATATATTTTTTTAAAAAACCTAGACCTTTACCACACTTCCCCAAATCTGTAAAGGGCACCACCATCTGTCCAGTATCCTAAGTTAGAGAACTCAGTGTCATTACTGACATACTCTCACTCCATATATCCATTCTGTTATCACTTCACAATATATCTCACACTGTTTCCTTTTTCCTACTCATACAGGCATTACCTTAGTTCAGAACCTTATAATCTCTCTCCTAGACTAAGGGCAGCTAGCAGCACAGTGAAAGACCTGAGTTCAAATCTGACCTCAGACACTAGTTGTGTATCCCTGGAGAAGTCATTTAAACCCATTTGTCTCAGTTTCCTTGTCTGTAAAATTAGAGAGAAGGAAATGGCAAACCACTCCAATACCTTTATGAAGAAAACTCCAAATGGGTTGGTTCACGAAGAGTGACTGAAAAAAACGAACAACACTATTGAAATAGCCTCTTCATCTCTCTGCCTTATCTCTCCCCATTCCAATTTATCCTTTACATGATCCCAAAAAGATTTTCTAAAGTGCAGATCTAACCATACCACTCCTCTACTCAGAAAACTCTAATGGCTCTTTATCATCTCTAAGATAAAACATACACATTTTTATTTGGCATTCAAATTTTTCTATAACCTGGCTCCAAGTTATCCCTGCAAGTTTATAATATATTATCTCCTTTCTCCCACTTTACAGTCCGGTCATGCTAATTCCTTATGATTCTGCATACACAACATTCTATCTTTTGTATACCTTTGATTTAACTGTTCCTCATGACTTAAATGTATTCCTTCTTCACCACTTTCTGTCAGAATCCCTAATTTCCTTCAATATTCAGCTCAAGTGCCACTTTCTTGAGGGCAAAGACTTTCATTTTTTCTTTGCACCTTAGCACAGCAAATATATGGACTGTCCCCTCTGCTATTCCCCAAAGTATGAACTCCCGATCGCAGGTTGGATACCCAGAAAACAACTACCTCCTTGGATTTTAAGAGAATTTTTTTCTTTTAGTAATTTATTTATTTATTTAGAATATTTTGCATAGCTACATGATTTATGATTTTTCCCACCCCTCTTTTCTCCCCACTCCCGGAGCATGTACCATTGTTCAAAACCTATTTCCATGTTATTCATATTTGCAATAGAGTGATCTTGTAATGCCAAAACCCTAATCATATCCCCATCAAACTATGTGATCAATCATCTGTTTTTCTTCTGCATTGCTGCTCCCACAGTTCTTTCTCTGGATGTGGATAGTGTTGTTTCTCCCAAGTTCCTCTGGATTGTCCTGGGTCATTGCATTGCCACTAATGGAGAAGTCCATTACGTTTGATTGTACCACAGTGTATCAGTCTCTGTGTACAATGTTCTCTTGGTTCTGCTCCTCTCACTCTGCATCACTTCCTGGAGGTTGTTCCAGTCTCCATGGAATTCCTCCACTTTGTTATTCCTTTGAGCACAATAGTATTCCATCACCAACAGATGCCACAATTTGTTCAGCCATTCCCCAATTGATGGGCATCCCCTCCTTTTTCAATTTTTTGCCACCACAAAGAACGCGGCTATAAATATTTTTGGACAAGTATTTTTAGGAGAAATTTATATTGTGTCCCATTAAGAGTTATGTCAGTAGACACAATTAACTTTTGCTGTTCTTGCTCCTTCATTTGAAGTGTGTGTCCAATTCTTTGTGACCCTATTTGAGGTTTTCTTCACAAAGACTTTGGAGTAGTTTTCTTTTTCATCCTATAGTTCAATTTATAGATGAAGAAACCGAGGCAACAGTATTAAGTGACTTGCCCTGGATCACACACCTAGCATGTGAAACCAGATTTGAACACATCTTCCTGACTCCAGGCCCAATCCTTTATTCACTGAACCACCCAGCTGCTCTTAGCTTTTAGACCATTTACCAATAAGGCAAAGCAAAAATATCAGATATAAAACATCTCCCTCCATAAACTTAAGGCTCACGCTCCTTCAAATATATGCATCATGTCTAGAAAGAATGGGTACAAAACTAAATGACTCTGAGGCATATCTGAAGTATACAGAAATGGTAAATGCAACTTACAACTGGTACTACCCAACCTGGGATTCATTTCTCTCTATTTAGTCTTATTTTTTTTTAACCCTTACCTTCCCTCTTGGAGTCAATACTGTGTATTGGTTCCAAGGCAGAAGAGTGGTAAGGGCTAGGCAATGGGGGTTAAGTGACTTGCCCAGGGTCACACAGCTGGGAAGTGTCTGAGGCCAGATCTGAACTGAGGACCTCTCAATCCACTGAGCTACCCAGCTTCCCCTTTAGAGTCTTCTTCACACAGATCCTACGAGATTCAAGGTTTCTGCTGGGTTGGGTGCTCATCTAGACTCCCAGGTCCTGCTATTCTCTTTGGTTTGATTCTCAATTAAGAGAGCCTCCTTCTCAAAGCTGCTTCTTCTCTTAAGTGACTGCTGTGCTATATCTGTCTGAAACCCAGAATTGCTCATATACATATATAATACAAAAAATTATAATAATGCAAAATATGTTCTTTGGTTTTAGACCAATGGGAATGTGTCAAGCAAATTCAAATCATGGAAATACTTCATGGAATTCATTACTTACACTATTATGATCAGGTGATGTTTAAAGATTTAATATGGCAAATACTGGTGAATATAACCCCCACAAACAAAATAGTTTTTTGAGAAAGTCTTCAATAAGTTTTAAGAGTTTAAAAGGATCCCGAAACCATAAAGTTAGTCCAACTATCTCACTTTGTAGACATGGAAACTGAGACTCAGAAAATGTAAGTGATTTATAAAAAGTAACAGAGTGGCTTTAAACTCAGATTTTCTAACTCTTGATCTTGCATTCTTTCTTCTATACCACACTGCTCTGCTATATGTCCAAGGATCAAAAGCTATAAAGAATCAGCAATTTTCCTTTAAGAATCAAATAAACCAAGACTAGTGATATTAAATGGTACATAGTCAAAAAACCATGGAAATTTAGAGAAAGATAGAGATGTAACATTTTCTCCAATGTCCTTGAAAGCAGACTCCTCCATTTTAGAAATTCCCAGGTACCTAGAATTTGTGGTCTCGTGTTCTTTTTTTCTTTCCCAGATACCAATTAACTCAAGCTCAGAGCCTTCTGAGACAGATTAATTTATTGTATTCTTTCAACCTTGAATTCTGGGCATATGTACAAAATCCCACACATGAGTGAATGGATATAACTAAGATTATCCAGAATTTCAATGGTCAAAGCTTCTGAAATGATATTTTAAAAGTTTGCATTACCAATTTCGGAGCTTTTGTTATGTTAGAAGACATTGACTACCAGGGGAAGAAGAAGAGAATGTAAAAATGTTATGGCACAGCTGGATGGTGTCATAGACAGAGCAATGAACCTGGAGTCAGAAAGTCTTTAGTTCAAATATTCTCTCAGAAACTTATTAGTTGTGTGACCCTGGGAAAGTCACTTAGCTCAGTTTCCCTTTTCTTCAAAATGAAAATAACAATAGCAACCTTACTTCACAGGATTGTTGTGAGGATAAAAAGAGAAAATGGTTATTAAATGCTTTTCAAAATTTACAATGCTATTATTAAGGCTAGTTATTATTATTACTATTATTTCACATATGTCAAAACTGTCAGTCTTTTAAACAGTATGAAAACATAAGGTGGCCTATTCATAAGGAAGGCGAATTTGGTTACCAGAACACTTCCAATATATTGCAGATTTGGTTCTAGACCACTGCAATAAAGTGAGTCATGAATTTTTGGTTTCCTAGTGCATATAAAAGTTATGATAACACTATACTATAGTGTATACAATAGGATGTAATAGGAAACAATAGTATTGTGGATACAACAATATTGTGTTTAAATAAATGTGCACACCTTAATTAAAACATACTTTATTTGTTGGTGATGGAATACTATTGTGCTCAAAGGAATAATAAAGTGGAGGAATTCCATGGAAACTGGAAGGACCTCCAGGAAGTGATGTAGAGCAGAACCAAGAGAACATTGTACACAGAGACATTGTACACTGTGGCACAATCAAATGTAATGGACTTCTCCATTAGTGGCAATGCAGTGATCCTGAACAATCTGCAGGGATCTAAAAAACACTATCCACAAGTAAAGGACAAACTGTGGGAGTAAAAACACCGAGGAAAGGCAACTGCTTGACTACATGGGTGGAGGGGATATGACTGAGGAGAGACTCTAAATGAACACTCTAGAGCAAATACCAACAACATGGAAATGGTTTGAATCAAGGATACATGTGATACCACGCATCAGCTATGGGAGAGGTGGTGGGAGGAGGGGAGGAAAAGAAAATGATCTCTGTCTCCAATGAATAATGTTTGGAAATGACCAAATAAACTAATGTTAAAAAAAAAAAAAAACATACTTTATTGGAGGCACCTAAGTGGCTCAGTGGATTGAGAGCCACGCCTAAAGATGGAAGGTCCTTGGTTCAAATCTAGCCTCAGACAGTTCCTAGTTCTGTGACCCTGTGCAAGTCTTGTAACCCTCATTGTCTAGCCTTTTCCGGTCTTCTGCCTTACACAGTATTGACTCTAAGAGAGTAGATAAGGGTTTTTTTAATGCTTTCTTGCTAAAAACAAAAATGCCAACTCTCATTTGAACCTTTAGCAAGTCATAATCTTTTTGCTGATATATCTTGCCTCAGTGATGATAACTGCTAGCTGATCAGGGTGGTGGATGCTAAAGGTTGAGATGGCCATTCAATTTCTTAAAATAAAACAACAATGAAATTTGCTTCATCGATTGACTCTTTGTTTCATGAAAGATTTCTCCGTATTATGTGATGCTGTTTGATAGCATTTTGCCCACAATAAAACTTCTTTCAAATTGAAGTCAGTCCTCTCAAATCCTACTGCTGTTTTACAACTAAGTTTATGTAATATTCTTCAATACCACTGGATCTTAGGGAATAGGGAGGCCCAGAGAGAGGGAGAGGCAGAGAGACAGATACAGACAGACAGAGATAGAGAGACAGAGAGAGATGGGGAATGGACAGTCGGTGGAGTAGTCTGAACACCCAATTTAATTGATTGTTTGTTGTCTTAGATGGTTGCAGTTTGTGACAACCCAAAACAATTGCAGTAGAACAGCTATAATAATGATGAAAAAGTTTGAAATATTGCAAGAATACCAAAATGTGACACAGAAACACTGTGTGAGTGTTTGCTGTTGGAAAAAATGGTGCTGATTGACCTGCTTGATGCAGGGTTGCCACAAAGCATCAATTTGTAAAAAAAAAAAGAAAGAAAAGAAAAGAAAAACCTCAGTATCTGCAAAGCTCAATAGAGTAAAGTACAATAAAATGAAGTATGCCTAAATGTCTTTTCTTTTAAAAAAGAGTATGCTAAAGTGTATAGTATGTTAACTTTTCTAAAAACATAGGTAAAAATGGACCAGTGCCAAAGTAAAGAAAGAAATACACATAAATTTTATTTTAACATTTGGAAAATAAAGTTTGTGGTTATTTCAAAGAATTTTCTTTTAGATTTCATTTGCTTTATTTCCTACTACATGAAAGTGCTATAACCTTACTCAAATAAAAGCATTTCCTAAATTTTTACATTTTTGAAAAGATGAAAAAAATCATATTCTCACTGAGTTAAAATAAAAAGTGCTTTCCCACCTGAGCTCAAGCATTTTTAAATATTTTTCTTCTAAAACTTCCCCATTTTATCCTTAAAATCTACAGCAAAATTACCCACCACAATAGACAAGATTAAGTTTAATAGGGGAAGAAATAAGAGATAATTTACTTCAGGGGGAAATGGAAAAAAATTAGATTGAGTAAAACTATTTCTTTTAATCCTATGGTAGAAGAGGTCTCAGGCCCTTAGGGAATCCTTCACAAGCTAAGAATAACTTAGAAATGTTTTGTTTCTAGACTGAAGACCTATAACCAAACTGTTACATTAAAAAAAATGGAGACAGCTCTAAAAGAGTGCTCGAGAATTATAAGTTACTTCTATAGAATTTTAGCATGGAGTAGGTTATCTTTCAGTACTTTAGATTCTTTGTAATCTGCCTTCCCCACCTCCGTGGGAGGATACATATGAGACTGTTCTTGCCTTTCCTCTCCTTATTTCGGAGGTAGTGGTCCCTTCCCAAAGAAGGTTCCTATCATTTCTATCCCAGGGAAGTAGGCAACAAGTATGTGTTGCTTATTGCATGTTAAGCATTGTGCCAAATACTACAGATGCCAATATAAGCAAAGAGACTGACATTCCTGCTTTAAAGTACCTTACAGTCTAATGGAGGAAGTTGCTGCCCATCCTTAATTTTTTCTAAAAGAACTAGTGACATCATGTGTGCTCAAGAATTTATTTAAGCATGAATTGAATTTAAGTGAGGCAGAGTAGTACAAAATCACCAACTTCACTTTCTCTTCCAGAGTCACTGAGATCCAATGGCAAGACACATTATATTCAAAAGGGAACTTAAAATCAGGAGGGGGGTGAAAGAAGAGCCCTGCCAAGGTGTGATACTGAAGTCCAGTAAGTTTGAAGACAGGAGCAAAGACAGGAATTTGAAGCAATGACCACTTTGTGCCTCTCCTCCAAATGGAATCACCAGAGAGAATCAGCCAACAGCATGATGGGGTCAGCATAGCTGGGGCATGTTCCAGAGTGAGAGAGCTGTGTAGAAAGGTAGATATTCCAGAACGAGAATACTCCGATTTTGAGGGAAATTCCAGTGTGAGAACAGAGTTGAGGCGTTGTGTTGAAGACCAGAAAGTCATAACCACAGCCAGGAGGGGAATCCTAGCAAATATTTCTTTCCTATTATGTAAGACTATCAGATTCAATTTAATAGCAGCTATTCAGCTTTTGGCAAAGATCAGATTCCAGCAGATGACTAAATATTTGAATACTACTATGTAATACAACTGGAGTAAGCCTATGATCTGATTCCTTAACTACTCCGCCATTTCCACTTTCTGTCCAGGCACTCCACAACATATTCTGAAAATGAAATCATTTCTCTTTCTCATTCTATTGACCTTCAGGGAAATGCTCAGAAACATGCTTATTCCCTTTGGTTCCTGTATTTCTTTATCAAGTATTTTAAAAGATAATTTACTTGGGCTTTTTTATTAAGATATATTCATTGTTTTAGTAATGTAGAGTGTGTATAATTTCTTCTTTAGGTTTTTTTTTCTTTATTATTTCTAGTGACAAATTTATACATAAGTTTTCCAAGATTAAACGGTTTTTGTTGTCTCCCTCCCCCCTTCCCTTCACCCTCCCAGAGCTGACAAGTAATTCCACTGGGTTATTATCACTCAAAGCCTGTTTCCGTATTAATTCATTTTTGTAAGAGACCAAAGCCCCAAATCCTATACCTAAATAAATAAGTGATAAATTCTGTTTTCTTCTGGATTTCTACTCCAAAAGTTATATCTCTAGATATGGATAGCTTTCCTTTTCATAAGACCCTCAAAATTGTCCTGGACCATTTTATTGCTGTTAGTAGCCACGTCTATCATATTAGATCGTCCCGCAATATTTCAGTTACTGTGTATAATGCTCTCCTGCTTTTACTTATTTCACTCTGCATCAATTCATGTCAATCTTTTCAGGTCTTAAAGACATCATCTGCTTCATCATTCCTTAAAGCATAATAGTATTCCATTGCCATCACAAACTACAAATGGTTCAGTCATTCCCCAATGGAGGGACATCCCCTCAGTTTCCAATTTTTTGGCTGTGTGTATATCATTTCTGTGTGTAATCCTCTCAGATGGCCAATAGTTTAATAATAAATTATAATCATTGTAGAATTAATTATAAGGAAAAACACCAATTATTAATTAACTGAATAATTGTGCATAAGAATTAGTAATCAATAATCATATTGATACAGAAAATTCTGTAAAAATCACAAAAAGAAAATCACAGATGAAAAGCCTTGGGGAGCAATGCATATGCATCCAGCATCTTGGAAAGTGTCCAGATAGTATGATATCTCAATTGGCTTTGAAGCTACAAGTGACCTTGGCTTTTACCAGATATAAAATTGAAGAAACCTACTCTAGTAGATCACCCTTCTAAAAATAGATGCTCAGAAAACCATTCCCCTTTTAAGGGGGTGGAGGGGCTGTGTAATTTGACATTATATTTACTGGTGTCACATAAGCACTAGATCTTTGGCCAAGCTGGGGCCGACATTTTGTAATTTACAACTTTCTATAATAAATGGCAGTATCATTCAGATAAATAGTGTTTATTTTTTCATCCTTAAGATTCATCATCCTAATATACAAAACTACTCAATTTGTGCCTCTTTCACCTATCCTGTGTCTTTGAATAAAGAATACTCTTCCAGAGCCACATTGCAATCCTGAATTTCATTCCATTAAATCTCATTAATACATAAAAAGGTCTTTTTTTGTTTCCTTGAATTAATAAGTAGTTTCTTTCCTTTCCTTACTTATTATTAATAACTAGATTCCTTTTACTTTTGTACTACATATGAAGCACTCAAGTAGGGGGTCCCTACAGAGAGAAATTGAATTTAAGGTTCTTATGGGAACAAGCCTTTGACATTCTGGTGGATCTATAATCCTTCCAGAAGGTCTTTCATAAGTTCTATATAGTCCCCACTAGACTTGGGTGGTGCCCTGTGAATTGTAATTCCCCCAGAAGGCAAATACATCTTGAGATTTGATGAAAAATAAAACTCTTCCCATTGAACCTACATTGTCTGAATAAGTCGTTGGTTTCTCTCTTCAAATAGAATGCTGCTCAGGAGCTATATGGGCAGTCCTCTAATTTTCTATGTAACATACTTCATCAAACAATTCTTTTCTCCCCTTAGGTCTAATTTCCCAAATAGAATCCTTGGGAAATCTCAAACTTGGGGTTTTTCATGAGGAAAACATCAATGCTTCCCTAAAGTAGGACAAAATGGCTTTGTTTTAGTATATGTATGTGTATGTATTTAAGTGAAATGGTGGTTTTTCCTCCTGAAATAATCATTACATGTTGTATTTTAATAATCTAAGTAACATTTGTATCATTAGAGAGTGTCAAAAAGGGCAAAGACCTATCAAACACCTTTTCTGTGGTTTCCTTTAAGTTCTATTTCTACTCTCATTTAAGTTTTTTAAAAGATACACTCACATCCCACCCCAAAGAAACTGTTTTCCTCCATTTCCTCATCTTTAAAGTGGGGATGATAATAGCACTTATTTCCCAGGATTAATGGAGAGAGTATAAAATTAGATTATCGAATCTTCTGACAATAGTCTGTTCTCCTGAATAGCATTTAGATGATCTCCAGGAGCTCCTTGATTCTGTTCTTTTAAGGGCAGTAATGAGGCTTGATGGGTAGAGAACTAGGGCTGGAGATGGGAGGTCCTGGAGTCAAATCAGACCTTTAGATACTTCCTAATGGTGTGTCCATCAGTAAGTCACTTAGCCCCAGTTTCCCACCCTTACCACTGTTCTGCCTTGGAAATGATATTTAATCCATGCTAAGTAGAAGATAATGGTTTAAAAAAAAACCTAAGAATATTCCCTTTCTCTTATGGGGATGCCTCCCTCTGAAGCTTCCAACAAAGACTCATGACTTGATATATTATCAGGTTGGTTGGAGAAGTTTTCCCATTGATCAAGAATAGGATATTGCTGAATGGAGATTTATGAAGAGGGTAAAACAGGGCATGAGAGGTCTAAGAAGCGAGGTGACAAGCCTGAAGCCAAGGAGACCAGACAACAGCATTTTCACTCCCAGGATTCAGGGGTCTGTGGGTGATTATTTGGGGGCTCACGCTGCCCCTGTTCATCTGTGCCTCCTTTAATCCCCGGTACCTTTCCTGCTAGTAGGATCCAGATGAATCTATAGATGTGGGAGTCAGCACATAGAGACAATATTTGAAGCTGTAAAGAGTGCCAGCCAGTATGTTTTATTTTCTCAACAAGCTGGATTTATAGAGGGAAAGAAGACGGGCCCAAAGGAAGAAGAGGATCAATAATAATTGAATTCACAGCAAGCATGCCATAATACTTTAATAATCAAATTATCCAGAGCAAGCACCATCATTTTAAGGGAGAAACTCTTTTTAGGAGAGAATGCCATCTTTTTTGTTCCCCTCACTTCAACTGGCTTACCCCTGGGGTCTGCCTGAGCAGGTAATAGTTGGCCTCTATCCTTGAGTAATCCTTATTCTAAGCATGACCTATTATGAGTCACTTTCTATCACTAGGGGTTAACTTTTTTCAGTTCCAACCATGACAGTGTGTACACACTTGGACAGCATATACTCTTCTTACCATTCACGCTGCCTGTCACTCTAATTCAAACTCGTATTACATCTCCCTTGGTCTATTGTAATGACTTCCTAGGTGGTCTCCCTGCCTCCAGCTCTCCCCATCCAATCTTTTCTACACACTACTTTCAGAATAATCTTCCTAATACTTAGCTCTAATGAAGTCATTCCACTGCTTAAAAATCCTCAATGACTCCCAATTGCCTCGCAATTAAGTCCAAAGACAACCTATTATTCAAACCTCTACAGAATCTGGCTCTGACCTACCTTCTCAGCTTTCCTCTTTACTAATTTCCTCCATCAATCTCACGTGGTTCTACAAACATGGCCCACGTTTTCTTACCTGCCAGCTATGACTGAAATGTTTCCTCTACCTAGATAAAATGGTTCACTTCTACAACCCTACTTGTCCAAATTCTCTTCATCATTCAAGGTCCATCTCAAATACGACTGCCATGATTCAATCTTCCTTGACCATTCCAATCAAATGTTATCTTTCTTTCTGCAAAATATTTGTAATTTTGTTCCCCTCTTATGGCACTTTAGCACACTCTGCCCTGAAATAGCATTTCATGTGTTTTTGTCTAAGGTCTTTCCCCTCTCCTCTTTTCATTCTTCTCCAGGATGTAATAATTACTAATAATAAAAATAAAGGGGACAGCTATGTAGGACAGTGGATAGAGTGCCAGACAATAGCACTGGGAGGGTCTGCTTTCGGTTCTGGTCTCAGACATTTTTAGCTGTGAGACCCTGGGCAAATCACTTAACCCCAAATTCCTCACACTTATTGTTCTTCTGTCTTAGAATCAATATTTGTATCCATTCTAAAATAGAGGGTAAGGGTGTAGAAAAATGATGATGATGATGATGATGATGATGATGATGATGATATTTATATAGTTCTTACTATATGCTAAGCACAATTTACAGTTATTATTTCTCTTGATCCTTGAGAAAGAGAGTATGTGCTTCATATGTAGTAAAAGTATAGTAATTTAAAAAGGAAACTACTAATAAGTAAGGAAAGGAGAACTAAGTCCTAATTCAAAGAAGGAAAATTGACTAGACAGATAAGATGCTACTATTATCCCTACTTTACAGATGAAGAAACTGAGGTAAATAGAGGTTAAATGAGTTGCCCAGGCTAGTAAGTAAGTGTCTGATGTTAGATTTAAATGCAGATCTTCTTGACTCCAGATCCAGCATTCTATCCACCATACCCAGAAACTTCTTCATCTAGGAAGCTTATTCTGTCCCTAAGTTTCACACACTGGTACCACCTTCCTTGCTTGAGGTCTTTTTCCTCTAATTGACTGGTTACTCTTAGAATTTCCATTTTTAAAAAGAGATCCAAGCCACCCAGCTCCTCTGCAGGCTACATTTTTGATTCTCCAGTATTTTCTTACTATTGGCCCTAGCCAGGTATCCTTCATCTTTTTGTCCCTTGGTCATTTTTTCTGGTGTTGTCATCATCCATTGCAATATAAGCTCTTTGAAGACAAAGATTGTCTTACTTGTTACTTGTATGTTTATCCCACAGACAGGGATAGAGTGCCTAGCATATATTGACTTGACCTACCCACTTGGCTATGAGCTCATTAAAGGCTAAAAATATTTTCCTCATCTTTGGATCTGCTTCTTTAAATCTGAGTCCCTTCAAAGTTTCAGCTCGTGTGACTCTTACTCCTTTCTCAAAACCATTCCAGATAATGATATCCTCCAGTTGTTATCATGGATGTTGTACATGCTATTCCCCTTCAGAGAATGCAAACTTCTTGAGGACTGTACTGTTTTATTTTGTTCATGTATATCCTGCACCTAGCATAGCATCTAGTAGTAGCTTAATAAATGCTGATTTTATTGCTATTACTAGCAGAACCTACCACAGTGCCCTGCATACAGCAGGTACTCAATAATTCTCTGTTAAATTAAATTAAATATTCTTCTTCTTGTTCTTCTGCTGGCACAGTTAGTGCCAAGCCCTCTGGATAAAATTCATCACTCAAAAAAAATAGATCCTCCAAATTCATTAGTTAGTCAATTAACCTAAATCCCCCTTCGTTTCAGTTCTGAAAAGATATGCCATTCCTGAAGGAAAAGTGGGCGGCTCAACATGTCACTAGTCACTAAGCTCTCTTCTTCTGCCATATGACATATTGTGACACAAAGGCACTGTCATTCTAAATCTATTATAAAACTGTGCCCCAAATCCTCAAGAAAGCCCAAGGTGATTTCTTCAGCACACTAAGCCCCATGTGAGTTTTATGCCAGTGATCCCAGAATATCGGAGCCAATGAGAAATTCCTTTATGTCCCATAGCCTTTGACAGCTACTCAAAATACCTGGCTGTCCTAACCAATTCCTCAGCTCTGAGGCTCACCTATTTCTGCCTTAGAGGGATGCCAGTCCTCCTGTCAATGTCACCCCTTCAGGGACTACACCTGTTCTTAAAAAGGCATTCTTCCTAACAAGAAACACTGGGAATCTCGACAAGCTTTAAACAAGACGAGCCATCAGAGATGGGTGTCCCTGGTGCCAACGGGTACTGGCAGCTTCACGAAGGGCAGGAAGCCCTGCTTTATGAAGTGAAGGTGAATTTTTAAGCCATGTTACACTGAAAAAGGGGAACCCTACCTCGGGTTCTTTTGTAAAAATGCTCATCTCTCCTCCCATACATATGTACTTTCTTCCTCAGTCACTGAAAGCTTATAATCGCACTTTGCATTAACTACAAGCTCAGATTTGCTTTGACCTGAGTCAGGAATTCAGTAGCAGTTGTAAATTTCAGATTTCATATATTCTCGATCACATAGAAAAAGACATCTTTTGTTTTGGTAATTGTCCTTTTGGAGTTCCTCTTACCAGGTATAAAATGGAAAACAGACAGGTGGCTCTCAATCAATCAAAATCTATTTAGTAAGTTCTTGCTATGTGCAAAAGACTGGGCTCTGTGCTGAGGAGAAGTTATGACTCTTTTTTTAAAATAAATTTTATTAATGTCTTTTCTTTTTTACATAGCCTAAAAGGTCCCCTGCATAGCTCTACCCAACCTTCTATCAGAGTCATCCCTCATAACAAGGAATTTTTCAAAAAGAAATGAGAAGAAAATTCAGCATGAACCAATCAGTTGATCTGAAAAATCTGACATTTTATACAATGTCCCACATTGGTAGACAGCCCTTCCCTACCTCTACAAAGGAATTATGGGGGCAAAGGTGAAAGATATGATTCTTTTTTCATAGAGACATCATAGTCAGAATATGGGAGATGGGTAGACAGACAGATAGATAGATAGATAGATAGATAGATAGATAGATAGATAGATAGATAGATAGACAGACAGACAGAAAGACAGGCAGACAGACAGACAGACAGACAGACAGACAGACAGACAGATAGATAGATAGATAGATAGATAGATAGATAGATAGATAGATAGATAGATAGAGGATAGATAGATAGGTAGGTAGATGCTGTCACTTATTATTTATATGAACTTGAGATAATCCCTTATACTCTTTGGACCTTAGTTTTATCATCTATAAGATGAGTAAAAGGGTTGAGCTAGATATTCTCTAAAATGCCACACCTCCTCCTTCCCAAATTCCTCCTCTGTATCTATGATTCTGTAATGTTTAGTCTTAAGAAAACAGTCCAACTAAGACAGGCTACACTAAAAGGCTCAGGGATTTCATGAATAAAAGTGCTGAGCTAATGGGAAAGGAGAACACCATTCAAAATAACTCTAGTAAGATCTGGTTTTATATGATAGAAACAGTCAATGCTTTCCAAGATCCTAGATGTAAGTTGAAAATTAAACAAATAATGAACCCTATTTAGTAAGTATTTCTTATACAAGCATACCTAAGCACTAGATTTATCAGAGCTACCCACATCACCTCTCTTGTAATTTGGAGCCATTATTTTTTTTAAATTAATTTATTTAGTCAATTTAGAAAATTATTCCTTGGTTATAAGAATCATATTTTTCCCTCCCTCCCCTTACCCCATCCTTCCTGCAGACAATGTGCAATTTCATTGGGTATTACTTGTGTCCTTGATCAGAACCTATTTCCATGCTGTTGGTGTTTACAGTACGATGTTAATTTTGATTCTACATCCCCAGCCAAATCCCCTTGATCCATGTATTCAGGCAGTTGTTTTTCTTCTGTGTTTCTACTCCCACAGTTCTTTCTCTGGAAGTGGATAGTGTTCATTGCATTGCTGCTAGTAGAGAAGTCCATTACATTCGATTGTACCACAGTGTATCAGTCTCTGTGTACGATGTTCTCCGGATTCTGCTCCTTTCACTCTGCATCAATTCCTGGAGGTAATTCCAGTTCCCATGGAATTCCTCCACTTTATTATTCCTTTGAGCACAATAATATTCCATCACCAACATATACCACAATTTGTTCAGCCATTCCGCAATTGAAGGGCAGCCCCTCATTTTCCAATTTTTTGACACCACAAAGAGCACAGCTATAAATATTCTTATACATGTATTTTTCCTTATTATCTCTTTGGGGTACAAACCCAGCAGTGCTATGGCTGGATCAAAGGGCAGACAGTCATTTAGCACCCTTTGGGCATAGTTCCAAATTGCCCTCCAGAATGATTGGATCAATTCACAACCCCACCAGCAATGCATTAATGTCCTGACTTTGCCACATCCCCTCCAGCATTCATTACTTTCCTTTGCTGTCATGTTAGCCAATCTGCTAGGTGTGAGGTGATACCTCAGAGTTGTTTTGATTTACATCTCTCTGATTATAAGAGATTTAGAACACATTTCATGTGCTTATTAATCGTTTTGATTTCTTTAACTGAAAACTGCCTATTCATGTCCTTTACCCATTTATCAATTGGAGAATGGCTTTATTTTTTGTACAATTGGTTTAGCTCTTTATAAATTTGAGTAATTAAACATTTGGCAGAGGTTTTAGTGATGAAGATTATTTCCCAATTTATTGCTTCCCTTCTAATTTTGGTTGCACTGGTTTTGTTTGTACAAAAAATTTTAATTTGATGTAATGAAAATTTTTGATTTTACATTTTCTGATTTTTTCCTAGCTCTTGTTTGGTTTTAAAGCCTTTCCTTTTCCAAAGATCTGACATGTAAACTATTCTGTGTTCACCTAATTTTTAGCTTATAGTTTCCTTCTTTATATTCAAGTCATTCACCCTTTCTGAGTTTATCTTGGTGTAGGATGTGAGATGTTGATCCAAATCTAATCTCTACCATACTGCCTTCCAATTTTCCCAACAGTTTTTTTTTTTATCAAATAGTGGGTTTGGGTCCCAAAAGCTGGGATCTTTGGACTTATCATAGACTGTCTTGCTGAGGTCACTTACCCCAAGTCTGTTCCACTGATCATCCATTCTGTCTCTTAGCCAGAACCATATTGTTTTGATGACCACTGCTTTATAATACAGTTTGAGACCTGGGACTGCAAGGCCTCCTTCTTTCACATTTTTTTCATGATTTCCTTGGATATCCTTGATATTTTGTTCTTCCAAATGAACTTTGTTATGGTTTTTCTCCTTCAGTAAAAAAAGTTTTTTGGTGGTTCAATAGGTATGACACTAAATAAGCAAATTAATTTGGGTAGGATGATCATTTTTATTATGTTAGCTTATCCTACCCATGAGCAATCAATGTTTTCCCAATTGTTTAGATCTAGTTTTAATTGTGTGGAGAGTGTTTTGTAGTTGTGTTCATATACTTCTTGTGTTTGTCTTGGCAAATACATTCCTAAGTATTTTATGTTGTCTAGAGTAATTTTAAATGGAATTTCGCTTTCTAATTATTGCTGCTGAAATGGGTTGGAGATATATAGAAATGCTGATGACTTATATGTGTTTATTTTGAATCCAGCAACTTTGCTAAAGTTGTTGATTATTTTGGCTAACTTTTTGGTTGATTCTCTGGGGTTCTTTAAGTAGATCATCTCATCATCTGCAATGAGGCTTAGTCTCCTCATTGCCTATTTTAATACCTTCAATTTCTTTTTCTTCTCTAATTGTTAATGCTAGTGTTTCTAGTACAATGTCAAATAATAGAGGTGATAATGGTCATCTGTGTTTCACTTCTGATCTTACTGGGAAGGCTTCTAGTTTGTTCCCATTGCAGATGATGTTTGCTGATGGTTTTAGATATATACTGTTTATTATTATTAGGAAAGGCCCTTCTATTTCTATGCTTTCTAGTGTTTTTGATAGGAATGAGTATTGTAGTTTATCAAAGGCTTTTTCTGCATCTATTGAGATAATCTTGTGGCTTTTGTCAGTTTGCTAGTTAATATGGTCAATTATGTGAATGGTTTTCCTGATATTGAACCATCCTTGAATTCCTGGTATGAATCCTACCTAATCATAGTGAATAACCCTCATGATCACTTGCTGGAGTCTTTTTGCTAGTATCCTTTTTAAGATTTTTGCATCTATATTCATTAAGGAGATTGGTCTATAGTTTTTTTTCTCTGTTTTTGACCACCTGGCTTTGAAATCAGTACCATATTTGTGCTGTGTACCATATTTGGTAGAATTCCTTCTTTGCTTATTCTGTCAAATAGTTTGTATAATATTAAGACTCTTTGTTCTTTGAATGTTTGATAGAATTCATTTGTAAATCCATCTGGACCTGGGGATTTTTTCTTAGGGAGTTCTTTGATGGCTTGTTCAATTTCTTTTTCTGATATGGGGTTGTTTAGGTATCTCTTTCTCTGTTAGTCTAGGCAATTTATTTTTTGTAAATATTCATCCTTATCACCTAGATTGCCATATTTATTGCCATATAATTGGGCATAATAATTTTTAATGATTGCCTTAATTTCCTCTTCATTAGAAGTGAAGTCTCCCTTTTCATCTTGGATACTGTCAATTTGGTTTTTTTCTTTCCTTTTTTTAATTAGATTGACCAGTATTTTGTCTATTTTATTTGTTTTTTCAAAGTACCAGCTTCTAGTCTTATTTATTAAATCAATAGTTATTTGACTTTTAATTTTATTGATTTCTCCTTTGATTTTTAGGATCTCTAATTTAGTCTTCATCTGAGGTTTTTTAATTTGTTCACTTTCTAGTTTTTTAATTTGCATTCCCAATTCATTGACCTTTGCCCTCTCTAATTTGTTAATATATGAACTCAAAGATATTAATTTCTCCCTGAGTACTGATTTCACTGCATCCCATAGATTTTGAAAGGATGTCTCATCATTGTGATTTTCTTCAATGGAGTTATTAATTGTTTCTATGATTTTGTTCTTTAACCAATTTTGGAGAATCGTATTATTTAATTTCCAATTAATTTTTGATTTGCCTCTCCTTGTACCCTCACTAATTATTATTTTCATTGCATTGTGATCTGAGAAGGTTGCATGTATTATTTCTGATTTTTGCACTTTTTATAATGTTTTTATGCCATAATACATGATCAATCTTTGTGAATGTACCATGTGCTGCTGAAAAGAAGCTATATTCCTTTTTGTCCCCATTTATTCTTCTCCACATATCTACTAACTAATTTTTCTAAGATTTCATTCACTTCTCTTACCTCTTTCTTATTTATTTTTTTGTTTGATTTATCTAGTTCTGATAGAGGAAGGTTCAGGTCTCCCATTAGTATAGTTTTTCTATTTATTTCATCATTGAGCTCCACTAGTTTCTCCTTTAGAAATTTGGATGCTATGCCATTTGGTGCATACATGTTGAGTACTGATATTTCCTTGTTGTCTTTTATCAGGATGTAATTACCTTCCCTATCTCTTTTAACTAGATCTATTTTTACTTTGGTTTTGTCAGATATCACGGTTGGGATTCCTGCCTTTTTTTATCAGTTGATGCCCAAGAGATTTGGCTCCATACTCTTACTTTGTCCCTATGCATGTCTACCTTCCTCATGTGTGTTTCTTGTAGACAGCATATAGTAGTGTTTGGGGTTCTAATACACTCTGCTATTCACTTGCATTTTATGGGTGAGTTCATTCCATTCACATTCAGAGTTATGATTACCAGCTGTGTATTTCCCAGCATTTTGATTTCTACTCCTAGACCTGCCTTTTCTTCTTTCACTATTTCCTTCTACACCAATGTTTTGTTTTTAATCAGTCCCCCTAATTCCCAACCTTATTTTACTTTACTTTCTATCCCCCTCCCTTCTTATTCCCCCTTTTATTTTCTTTACAATCTTTTTAAACTCCCCACCCACCCTCTCCTTCCCTTTTACTGCTCCCCTCCCCACCAGTGCATTTGTTATCCTTCTACTTCCCTATTGGGCACAAATCAATTCTCTGCCCCCAGGACTGGATTGTTCTTCCCACTTTGAGTCAATTTCAATGCATGTTAGAGTTGAGTATTTCCTATCTCCAACCTCTTTACCCTTCCAGTGTATTGATGTTCTCCCCCCCTCCTGCCTTGAGCTTCTTTGTGACATATAAATTTACCCCTTTTGTTTCTTTTCCAATTTCTTTTAGTAGTAACCTCTTTTTAGCTCTAGTTGTGCACACACACACATATATATATGTATATTTATGCATACATATGTCTATATAGATATTCATGTCTTGGTATTTTATCCTATACAGTCTGTCACTGTTCCCTCTAAGTGTAATTCTAGCTGCCCAGGTGATAATAACAATTTTTAAGAGTTACCAATGATCTCTTTTCTTATAGGGATACTTATCATTTTAACTTATTGGATCTCTTAAAAAAAGTGGTTTTTTTTGTTTTGTTTTGTTTTTCTTTTTTAACTCTTCTTTAATTACCTTTTGATGATTCTCTTGAGTTCTGTGCTTGGAAATCAAATTTTCTGTTCAGGTTTGGTCTTTTCATTACAAATGCTTGGAATTCTTCTATTTTGTTAAATGACCATACTTTCCCCTGTAAGAATATAGTCGGTTTTGCTGGGTAGTTGATTCTTGGTTGTAGACCTAGTTCCCTTTCTTTCTGGAATATCATATTCCATGCCTTTCGGTCCTTCAGTGTAGATGCAGCCAGATCCTTTGTTATCCTCACTGTGATTCCATGGTATCAGAATGAATTCTTCTTAATGGCTTGTAATGTTTTTTTTTTCCTTGGTCTGATAGTTCTTGAATTTGACTATAACATTCCTGGGTGTTTTCAGTTGGGGATTAAGTATAGGAGGTGATCTGTGGATTCTTTCAATCTCCACTTTTCCCACTTGTTCTAGAATATTGGAGCAGTTTTCATGGATAATTTCCTATAGTGTGATGTCCAGGCATTTTCTATTGTCATGGTCTTCTGGTAGACCAAAGATTCTTAAGTTGCCTCTCCTGGAATGATTTTCTAAATCTTCTGTTTTGTGAATGAGGTGTTTCATATTTTCCTCAATTTTTTCAGTCTTTTGATTTTTATAGTGTCCTGCTGCCTTGTGAAGTCACTTGATTCTAGTTATTGTATTCTGGTTCTTAAAGACTGGATTTCATCCCTGGCTTTTTGGTCATCCTTCTCCTTTGGGTCTGATTTTCTTTGGAGGTCATCTTTCATCCTCTTTGCCTCATCTTTCATCTTCTTTGCCTCATCTTTGATCTCCTTTGCCTCATTTTCAAGCTGGTTGATTTTGGCTTTCAAGACACTATTTTCTTGTTTTAGTTCAAATACCTCTGTTTCCAGGTGACTTATCTTAGTTTTAAAGTTCTTTTCCCAATAGTCTTCAGCCTCTCTTAATTGTATTTTGAGTTGTATTTTGAGTTCTTCCAGAGCCTGTATCCAATTTTCTGGGTTTTCTATTTTTTTCCTTCCCTCATTCTTCTCTGTTCCATTTGCTCTTTGTTCATTGCCTGTATATAAGCTGTCGATTGTAATTTCTTTTTTCTTTTTCTGTTGTTTGCTCACATTTACCCTTTCTTTACTCCCTGCAGTTGCCTAAGCTCTTGCTCCTCTCATTCTTTTTGTGGTTTTGGTCTTCTCTTTCTGTCTTCAGCCTTGGAGTTTTGTCTGTAAATCTCTCAGTGTTATCTGAGGGGGGGGGGGGGTTTTGGAGCTTGAGCTTCCCTTCCCTCTTAAGGTTTTGATGGGGTTAAGTCAGGATGGGTTACTGGATGTTTCCTGAGGCCAAAACCTTGGGAAGGGGGGCAATATGGAGTGCCTGTGCTGCTGCAACTGCTGCCCACTCTGCACTCTGTGTTTCTTCTCTATCTGCTTCCCCACTACCTGTGTTGGACACTCTGAACCTGGCACAACTTTGCTCACAAGGTACTCCCTCCACACCAGTGCCTTTGCCCACCCAGAGGTTCCAGGTGCCACTGGAGGCCTAATGCTCTAGATGGGGGAGGAGTTCCGGGACCTTAAACAGGAGTGTTCTTGAATTCTGGCTTTGGGGGGCATACTTTTTAAGTTGAGTCCAGCAGCAGGATTCCTTGTCTCTGTCTTGTTGTTAGGTTTGATTTTCAGTCCCCTAGGAGCATTTAGTTTGTAATTGGTAAGGAAGGGTTTTCAAAGGTCTGAACATTTGCTGGCTCTATGCCACCATCTTGACTCTGCCTCCTCTGAAGCTGGGGCCATTATTAATAACTAAATAGTATTAGTGAAACAAAGAGAAGCACTATTCTAATGAGGACATTAGAGAATGCCAGAAAAAAAAACCAGAACTTTGGACAAAGACTGATGTGGGAGCTAGTGTTTGGCCCAAAACAATAAAAAGCTTCTTAGAGCTAGAATGAACATGATTGGGTGAATTGATGCAAGACTTTACTCTGCTTGGGGAAATGGCATGGGATTTAGCACATAATTAAAATTTTTTATTTTACATATTTTTCTGTCTCTGTTTTTTTGGGGGGTTGCCAGTTGTGGATATCTGAATTCAAGTATGTTGAGTTAGAGTAAAATAAGATCCTACAATACCTTCAAAACTGAGTCTGATCATCAATGAAAATTTAAAGTTTAAATTAAATTTAAATTTAAAATCAATGAAAATCAATAGATAAATTTCAACATAAAGTAGACATTTGGAGCCTTGGGGGTCTGGGAAAGAAGAGATGAGCTCAATGTTTGATTTGTAAGCACCTCAAACAAATAAAGGTAAGTAATTCAATTATCAAGAGAAGACTAAGTAAAGAAATGAGTTTGCTCCTGCTTCTACTGTTTAAAGAAAGGGACAGATTGATACAGGGAGTAAAAGAGAAAACACTGATCATCAAGGGATTTTTTTAAGGAGCTAAATGGAAAAGACTTAAAAAGAACTTGGAATCAGGATGAGGGGAAATGGGAGGATCAAATTAATATTCTATGTACCAAATAAAATAGGAAGGGAATTAGAAGAGAATAACCATTTATATGGTGATTATTATGTGC
Organism: Monodelphis domestica; assembly: GCF_027887165.1. Classification (NCBI taxonomy): domain Eukaryota; kingdom Metazoa; phylum Chordata; class Mammalia; order Didelphimorphia; family Didelphidae; genus Monodelphis; species Monodelphis domestica. Next base: position 266,237,061 of record NC_077233.1, on the reverse strand, counting down.
CATACCCTGAACTAAGTGATTTACAAATATTATTTTATTTTATCCTTTATATTATCCTGAGAGATAGCTGCTATCCCCATTTTACCATCTGGTAACTAAAACAAACAGAGGGTAGGTGACTTGTCCAGGGTAGCATAGCTAGTTATTGTCAGAGAATGGATTTCAATTCAGGTCTTCCTGAATCAAGTTCCAGCATTCTATCCAAGGTATCATGAATCAATAATTTTTGTAGGAAAAAAGTACAAACTGGAAAGTTGTGAGAATGGAGGGAAAGGAAATAAAAGTGGAAGGAGGAGAATGGGTGACACACACTCTATTTATTACATAGATAAAGAAAGGAATAATGAACCTTTAACCTCTCAACAAGATATAGATGGGAGCTATTAGACAATAAGATAAAAACAACAAGAGGAACTTGAAATGAGTAAGGAAAAGATGGTGTCCTTGCTCCAGAAGGAAAAAGGAAAAGGTGCCACTAGAAAGTATTCAGAGAAGAGTATGTATGTCTGCTTAATGTAGGTGATGAATCTTAGTGACAGGAACCTTTGTTGGTGTTCAATCATGTCCAATTCTTTGTGATTCCATTTGGGATTTTCTTGGCAAAGATACTAAATTAGTTTGCCAGTTCCTTCTCCAGCTCATTTTTCAAATGAGGAATTGAGGCAAATAGGGTTATGTGATTTGTCCAAGATCATATAACTAATAAATGTCTGAGGTGAGATTTGAACTCAGTTCTTCCTGATTCAGGGCTGAGTGCTCTATCCATTTCAAATCTAGCTTCCTCAAACATTATACCACTAAAAATAATATCACAGTCCAGAAGGATAGAAGTATGAGTCCAACAAGGACAGCCAGACCCAAATTAATTTTTTCATATATCCTAAAATCTGAATTTCTGTCTACTCAGCTACCATGGCCAACTTCTCTACTCTATCTAGACATTTAAGGAGGCAGAGCAGATAGTTCACTGGACCTGAAGTCAGGAAGCTCTGAGTTCAGACTCTCCCTCAGACATTTGTTTGCTGTGCAACCCTGAGAAATTCACTTTTTTCTTTATCTATAAAATGAGGATTAAAAATAGCCCTACCTTACAGAATTATTATGAAGACAAAGTGAGATAATATATGTACAGAAATTGGTACATCTTAAAACACTCTATATTACCAAAAGTTGTTCCTTTTGTTTGTCCTTCATTTTCAAAAAGGATGAGTGACATCACAAGGTAATGTGCATAAGTTGGATTTAAATGAGGTAGAGTTACACAAAATCATAGGGCTCACTCTCTTCCAGAGTCACCGGAGTCAAATGGCAAGGCAAAAGTCAACATGACCAGCAATGGCCTGGCATACAGTAGATGGCTATTTATTCCACCAGGAAAGTCTTCACATGCTTAAGGTAGGCACCTCCCTCCCTCACCAATGGCTTTAAGGCCTGTGGGTTATCCTCGACCTGCTTTAGCCGTCCTGCCGAGATGATTTTACCAGAATATGGGTGCCGACTATAACTTCGTGGAGTCACAGGTGAGAGTGAGGTGAAAGGTAAACCCTAAAGGTATCCCATGAACAGCCCTGAAAAAGACGCAGCAAGCCCTCACATCAGAAGTGGTAGTCAGTACACTTAAGGACATTCCCCCATAGAACTTGTTATTTACTCAAATGGGATAATATTTGTAAATGTATTAGCCCAATGCCTTGTCCATGGTAGATGCATAATAAAGGTTCCCTTCCTTTTCTCCATCCCCTATATTTCTACTTCTAGGATTAAGAATAGTAAAATTCCTTTATCTGATCAGAATCTCTTATCAATGCATCTTTCTCTATGTCTTACTTCTATATCTTCGTTCATGCTCTAATACCAGTAACTTCACCACTTTCCCAGGATATCACCCCTCATTTGTCTACATTCTCTTCCTTTCCCACATATGACTACTTCGTGAACCAAGTTAACTGTATATTATGTCCAAAAATTCAAAGAAAAAATAAAAGAACTCATGTTAAAAAAGTATACAGCAGCAATTGTTATAGCAAAGAACTGGAAACTAAAGGGGTACCTATCAACTAGAGAATGACTGAAAAATTATGAATTATGGCTATTATTATTGTATGGTAAGAAAATATAAAAGAGATGATTTCAGAGGAACTTGGCAAGAGTGGTAAGAACAGATGTAGACTGAGGGTAAATCTATACAGAGCAGTCACATTATATACAAAAGCAACTTTTAAAGATATAAAGACTGCGATCAATGCAATGACCAATCACAATTCAAGAGGACTAATGATGAAGTATGCAACACACCTCTTGACAAAGAAGTGACAGACTCAAGGTACAAATTGAGATGGACATTTTGGGCATAGCCAATATTTGAATTGTTCCAAGGATTTTGTTGAGGAATTAGGAGGACAAGGAAGATGAATGATACGGTTGGGGGTAGAGGGGAAGAAAATCATTAAAATATTTTAAATACACAGAAGAGATCAGAATGCCATAAATCCAAACAGGACAGCTTTGATAGTTATCGATTGAATTTATATGTAAAATATGTAAAAAAGAAAAATAAGCTATGTATAATACAGATTTGCAGTTTAATGTATAATCATCTTTTTCTGTACCTTATGTGTGGAAATGCTCGTTTTATTTGGAATTTAATTTTAGAATAAGATAACCAAATAAAAACTCTCTCCCCAAATCCCTTGATCCCTTGCCCTATGACCAGTCATACTTTGCCAAATCCCCTTGACATGGATTACTCAAACTGTCTGACTCCTATACTTTTACAGCTAAGCAGTTGAAGCTATGAATGAATGCTGACTCATTCCCTTACAAATGTATGCCATTTGATCTCATCTGGGTCCTCATTGCAACAAGATGATCTTTATACTCCTCCCTAGCTGATTCTCTCTCCCATTCACAATGGTTATTGATATCTCCTTAAGCTTCCCAAAGTATCTCTTAATCTACACTCTAAAATGAGGCTTTACATGAAGAAAATAAAGGCCATTGGGGGCAATCTTCCTCTCTTCCCCTCTTCTTCATTTCACAGATCTTTGGTTTTATCTCCTACTATTTCTTCATGTCTTATAATCTTTGATAAAGAGATGACCCCTCTCCTTGCCACTCCTCTTATGTATCCCTGATCCCATCAATTTCCAATACTTGTGCAGCATATTTCCTTCACTGTAATTTTCTCCTTTTATTCTTTGTCCTCTCTCTGCCTACTTTTTCCTTGCCTGCAGCCAATGAACACCTCATTCCTCTCTGACCCTTAAAAAACACTAATGAAATCTTACTATCCCTGTTAGCCATCATTCTATATCACTCCTCTCTTTCTTAGACAAACTCCTTGAAAAATCAGTCTACATGAAGAGTCTTTTCTTTCTCTTCTACCAATGTTTTCTAATATTTTTGCTATTTATCTTTTCACCTCATCATTCAACTGGAATGACTCTTTACAAAGTTACTAATAATCTCTTGTTTCATTTCATTTTAGCCTCAACTTTATAAATCTAAAGACCTCTTCTCTTTCCTCATTCTTTCTCACCTTTCTACAGCATGTCATTTTTGACCAATCTCCCTTTCTGGAAAACTTGACTCTCTGGATTTTAATGAGATTGCTCTCTCTCCTATTTCTCCCACCTATTTTCCTGTATTTCCCAATACAGCGATACCTCAATTTCCCTCAATAATCCATTGGGAAACAATCTGCAAAATCCAAAACCAAAGAGAACCAAGGCAGTTATTTCCATATGAATCGATGTAAATCCAATTAATTAGTTCTAGACACTCTATAATACATACCAAAAACATATTTTATAGGGAATATAGTTTTTAATACTAAAAACAATAAGAAATTAATATAAAAGACTAATGTAAAGAGTAAATGTGCATTTAACATATAATTTACCTTTCTGAAGACTCTTCTGGATGAAGGGAAGACAGCAAGAAGTGGAGAGAGAGGTTATTGTTTAGAAGGGGAATCTCCCTCCATAAGGACCTTAGAAATCAAGACATGATCTGGAAAGACCTTGGACAGAAGCTGGCATGTAGAGGAGTTATTACCTTGATTATGTCCCTCTTCTCAGCTGAGACACAATGGAGAGTTTCTATTTGACTGAAATGAGATATCTCACTTCCAATGAGAGAGCTTGTTCATTTTGTATTATCAAGTATATATTCTCCTCCATACATTATATCTGATTTTCACTATTGCTCTTTGTATGGATAAATGGATTTGTTTGCCTTTCAATACATGTATTGCTCACATTGAGCAGGAGAACTCATGAGTTGCCCTTTGTTTTCACAAAATTAGCAACAAGGTCAAGTAAGCACCCCAATGAAATCCAAGGCAACAGATGAAAACTAAAACAAATTTTTCAAGGAAAAAGTCAATGAAAACCATAACCGATATCAACAAAAACTGAGGTATTACTGTACTTTTTAATTTTTCTTTTATTGGATTATTATCCATACCAAGCTCAGTATTAATGGTTATACCTTAAGGATCTGTCCTAGCAGCTTTTCTCTCTAAATATTCTCACTTGATGACCTCACAAATTCCCATGGTTTCAACTATAATTGCTACACAAATTATTTCCCCAAGTTAAAAATTCAGCTATGGCCTTTCCCCTTGTCAGCATATCCAAAGCAGAATTCATTACTTTTCTCTTCACACCCACTATATTTTTGAATTTCTTTATCTCTTTCCACTACTCATGCACCACTGTATCTACTTATTCCACATACCAGTTGCTGAATCCTGTCACCTTTTCTTCTACCACATCTCACTCATATATACCCTTGGTTCACACAATTATCACCCTTGTTCAGGTTCTTATCACACCACCTCTCAATTCAACCTTTAAAGTAGTTTTATAAATAACTACATTGTATTTATTTTGTATATGCTTACATTTGTGAATGTATTTTCCCTCACTAGAATATAAGCTTCTTGAGGACAGGAACTCTTTCACATTTGTCCATGTATCTCTAGTTCTTGACAGAGTTTCTGGGACATAGCAGAAGTTTGATAAATGTTTATTGATCAAATTGAGTAACTTAACTATAAATAAAGAAAGTCATACAATAATTACAAATGACATCATTTCCCTCTCAATGAAGGGCAAATCTAAAAGAAAAATGAACAGAAAGGAAAATATAGAAATGAACCAACTGCAGGAGAATTTAGTGTTGAAATATTTTAATGTCCTTTGAATAGGATCATTAAAGAATATACTTATATCTCAGCACTACAGGATACCTGAAGGAAAAGCGATTATTTGCTCCAGCACAAAAAAATTACAAATAAATGCTATAGAGAAAGAGAGAGAGACAGAGAGAGGGAAAGGAAGAAAGGAAGAAAGGAAGAAAGGAAGAAAGGAAGAAAGGAAGAAAGAAAGAAAGAAAGAAAGAAAGAAAGAAAGAAAGAAAGAAAGAAAGAAAGAAAGAAAGAAAGAAAGAAAGAAAGAAAGAAAGAAAGAAAGAAAGAAAGAAAGAAAGAAAGAAAGAAAGAAAGAAAGAAAGAAAGAAAGAAAGAAAGAAAGAGAGAGAGAGAGAGAGAGAGAGAGAAAGAAAGAAAGAAAGAAAGAAAGAAAGAAAGAAAGAAAGAAAGAAAGAAAGAAAGAAAGAAAGAAAGAAAGAAAGAAAGAAAGAAAGAAAGAAAGAAAGAAAGAGAGAGAGAGAGAGAGAGAGAGAGAGAGAGAGAAAGAAAGAAAGAAAGAAAGAAAGAAAGAAAGAAAGAAAGAAAGAAAGAAAGAAAGAAAGAAAGAAAGAAAGAAAGAAAGAAAGAAAGAAAGAAAGAAAGAAAGAAAGAAAGAAAAAAACTAAAAATCTCCTTTACAAATTATAACACAGTGAAAATGGTCATTAATATAGGGAACAAAATAAAAAGGTGCAGACCTAAAGGGAAGTAATAATGAAAACATTAATGAGCCAATAAAAAGTAATAAAAATAAATAGCTATATGAAAAATTAACCTTGATAAGACAACATACCAGTATTTCTGTAATGCAGATAAAATAGTCCTCAGAGGAAAAGTACATCTCTGAAAGCATGCATTAAAAAGAAATGGAAAAGAGTATTTTATTAATGGAGTGTGTAATTTTAAAAACTAGAAAATGAACAATAATAAAATAAATATAAAGGAGGTGAAACTTAGAATTTATTTTTTAAAAGTATAGAATTGATGCTTTTAAATCTGGTGTTTTAAAATACTAATAAAATAAATAAAACTTTTGCTAGTGTGATTTTAAAGAAGAGTTAAATGAAATTACCAAAGTAGAATGTGACAAATTATTCATATTCAAAATAAATATGAAAAGTTATAGCAAAAAATAATTAAAAATGGAACAGATATCTTTCATGAATAGCAGAGAATTCTGACCCAAATAAGAGTGACATGATCACAAAAAATAAAATAAATAATTTTGATTATATGCAACTTGAAAAGCTTTTGAATGTATAAAACCTATGTAATTAAGATAAGAAGGGAAGATATTGATCAAGAGAGGGAGTCCTTTAATCAATTTTTTTCTGTTAAGTGTGACAGTCAAGAGGTAGAGAATTAATATAAAGATAAAAGTCCAAGAGCCATCTTCACATGAATAAATGTGAAAGGATATGAACAAATGGTTTTCAAAATAATTTCAGCCTATTAATGAACAGATAAAAGATTACTTCAAAGCAATAAAAATAATAATAGAAGCCAAAATAATTCTGAATCCCCACCCTATACCTAGCAAATTGACAAAAATTACAAACTATTGAAATAGCCAGTTTGGAAGAGCTGTGGAAAGATAAGCACACTAGTATACCATTAGTGGGGCTATAATTTTTTTCTAACTATTTGAAATTACAATAAAAATTGACTAAAATGTCCATAACTTTTGACCTAGAAATTCCATTGTTAAAAATGTACTTCAGAGTCAATGAAAAAAAGAAAGGTCTTTGAACTAAACTAAACTAAAGAAAAAGATAACGTGCAAGAAATCATTTGCACAAGTGTAGATGCAAATCAGTCTCAGAGGAGAAGCACTAAGAAAAAGAAGACAAAGAAAGGCCTCCTTTAGAAGGTGGGAATTGAGATGATTCTTGAAGTAAATTGGAAGGAAAAGATGAGTAAGGAAGGCACTCTAGGCATGGGATGTTGGCCAGTGTCACTGAATACAATAATAGAGGAAGAGGAGTAAAGTGTAAAGAACCTGGAAAAGTCGGAAGGGACTTGCTTTCAATAAACTTTAAAAGCCAAACAGAATATTTGAATTTTATCTCATGTTGAAAGTTTATTTTACACAGACTGGAGTTTATTATACAAACAGTGGATAATATGGTCAGTTCTGAACTTCAGGAAAATCACTTTGGCTATTGAGGAAAGGACAGATTGGAATGAGGAGAAAGTTGAGTCAGGGGGATCTACCAGAAACTTATTAGAATCATCCAAGCATGAGGTGGGGAGAACCTGAACTAAGATGGGGGCTCTCTGAGAGTAGAAAAGAGGAACAAAGATAAGCTATATGAAGGAAAAAAACCAAGACATTGGATGTGTGAAGTGAGGGAATACAAGATTTCAGAAAGATATTGAAAATTATTATTGTTGAGTCATTACAGTCATGTTCAATTCTTGGTATCCCCATTTGGGATCTTCTTTGTAAAGTTCCTGTAATGTTTTTGCCATTTCCTTCCCCGGTTCTTTTTCCAGGTGTGGAAACTGAGGCAAATGGGGTTAAGTGATTTGCCCAGGGTCACACAATTAGTAAGTATTTGAGGAAAAATTTGAACTCAGGTCTTCCTGACTCCAGGTATGGCACTCCATATCCACCCAGCCACCTATCTGCCATATCATATGCATAGAGAATTGAACTCATAGAAAGTGATGAGAACACAGAGCAAATATAGTATAAAAGGAGATAAGAAGAGGGTGCCGGATAGATCCTTGGGACTACCCACAGCTTGAACATTACCTAGAAAACAATCTGGTAAAAAAAAAAAAGCTGAGAAAGATTAGACAGACAGGTAGAAGACCTAGATAAGAAGAGGGTCAACAGCAAATCTAGAAAGAAGAGAATATCCAGTAAGAGAAGATGACTGACATTTTCAAAGGCAGCAGAGAGGTCAAAAAGGATGAAGAGTGAAAAAGCACATTATATCTGCCAATTAAGAGATCAATGGTAACTTTGGAGAAAGCAGTTCTAGTTGATCACTGAGATCAGAAACTAGATTGCAGAGAGTTTAGAATCAAGTGAGGAGAGAAAAGTGGAGACACTGCGTGTAGACGACTTTCTTGATAAGTTTAGACAAGGAAAGGAGAGAGTGAGAAGGGTAAGATCCAGCAATAGTTTGGGTTTTTTTGTTTTTTACGCTTTTTTAAGGTAGGAAATATGTGAGCATATTTATAGGGCGCAGAGAAGAAGCTAGTAAATAGTTAGATTGAAAATTAGTGAAAGAGTAGGAAGGATAAAGAGAGCAATCTGGTTTGGAGAAACTAAGATGGAAGAGTAAGGGAAGTTCAGCTCATATAAACTCTCCAAACACACAAAAATAGAAAATAAAAGTCCTCAAAACAAAGGAAAGCAGAAGGGATACCCTTCACTGGGTGATAAGGAAGAGCAACCCAGGGAGCATGGCATCATGGGGAACCAACAGAACATAGACCAGGTCTACCACTGACAAATTGCTGGAGGCAAGGAAAATGCAGACTGGAGCAGCCCTATGCCAGCCCTACTACTGCCTTGTGTCTTGACAGAAGGAAAGGACAGAGCAAGGAACAGCCCACATGGCCTGAGGCAATGAAAGGACAGAATAGGGGGAAAGATCAGCATAGGAGACAACAGGGAAACCAACAGCAAGGAGTATGGGATCTAGTTGTACAAAAGACCTCCCCACATGAAGCCAGCCATCCCACCTCCTCAAAGTGCACACACAGGGAACCAAATACAACCAGGCTTACCCTAAGTATCAGAGAATGGTACACAACTAGCTTGAAACAGTTCTCTCTCTACCCCAAGAGCTGAACAGATAGAAAACTGAACAAAAAACGAAGAAAAAAACCTAACCTTAGAAAATTATATTAGGGACAGGGAAGATCAAAACAAAAACTCAGAAGAAGGCAACACTGCCAAAAAGAAAATATGTAAAGCCCAAAAGGAAAGTGGAAAAGGATGTCAGACCCTAAAACAACTCTTGGAAGAATTTGAAAAGAAGTTAAAAAATCAAACAATAAAAAAATAAAATTTTCCAACAACTTTGAAACTGAAATAAGCCAAATGGAAATTGAGGCCAAAAACAAACAAACAAAAAAAAACTCATTCAGGAAAACCATGTCCTAAAGAGTATAAAGGACCAAATGGAAAAATACAAAAGCTCAAGGAAGAAAATAACTTATGAAAAATTAGAATTGAGCAAATGGAAGCTAATGAGTCTAAGAGGCATTAGGAAACAATAAGACAAAATGAAAAATAGAAGAAAATTGGAAGTACCTCACTGGAGAAACAACTGACCTGGAATAGAGTTCCAAGAGAGAGAATATAAAAATCATCAGAATACCTGAAAAGCTACAATAAAATAAAAGCCTGGATGCCATATTACCAGGGAGAACCCCTGATATCCCTGAAAAGGAAAGGAAAACAAGTTGAAAGAATCCACTGATCAGCCCCTGGAATAAACTCATCTCAGGACTATTTTAGCAAAAGTAAAAAAAAAAAACACCCACATCAAATAAAAAGTACTGTAAGCATTCAGAAGGAAACAATTCAAATACCATGGTACCACAGTCAGGATTACTCAAAATCTGGCAGCTTTTACACTAAAGGACAGAAAGGCATGGAATATGATATTCAAAAGGCAACGGATATAGGCCTATATCCAAGAATTTTATACCCAATAAAACTGAGCATAATCCTCCAGAGGAGGAAAGTGACATTTCTTTGTCACAATAGAGGACTTCCAGGTATACTTAACCAAAAAAGGGGGATAGGGGGAGCTAAAAAGAAAGTACAATGAGCAAATTTACCACTTAAGCATAAAAAGGTAAACAGAAAAGTGAAAACTTTAGGGTTCAATAAGATTTATTTGAGTACATTCATACTTAGGAAAGTGATAATTAAGACACTTAGAAAGAGGAAGAAACTAGTGGAAAGGATCAATTATTATCCAAAAATATTAGTAAAAAAGGGACAGGGAAAAGGAACACATTGGGAGAAAAGAAAAAGAGAAATAAAAGTGAGTAAATTTATCACTTTGAAAAAATTGCTGGAAATGTAAAACAATTTGGTAGAAACTAAGCATAGACCATTTACTATTTCATAGCAGATATTAGGACAAAATCAAAATGGATACAAATTAAGTGTGATAACATAGACACATTAAGGGAACATGGAAAAGTTTGCCTGTCGGACCTTTGGATAAGAGAAAAATGTATGACCAAACTAGACATCGATCATCAGGCCAACTGGGGACCACTTAATTGGGGGTCCCAAGGGATAAGAATGCAGACAGACTCAGGAGGACTAGGCGGTGACAAAGTTTAATGAATTGGGTACATAATTAATAGGGAATCTGACAATGATTAAGGAATTCTGTAAGCCTTTTGTAGGAATGATGGTTGCTGATGATTTACAAGATGGAAACAATGAATGTAGATTGCCTTAGTGGCTCTAAAAAGTGTTTTCTGTAGGATAATAAATCACATGTCTGCATATCAACCTATGACCCAATACTGTATATTCTTCTACAGAATTCTTATATTATTATTATTTTCTTGGCTGGACATCTACAGATGGCTGGACAGAAAACAATATTTGGAGAGAGGGAAATGTTGCTTTTCTCATGCTGGGGAGCAGACTATGTGTTTTGTGATTTCTAGCTTATGGCTCTGATTTTATTGGGGTCTGCTCTCACTACTAGGGGGATACAATAGATAGCATAAAGAAAAATGAAAATTAATTTTGATTATATCAAATTAAAAGGGTTTGCACAAGTAAAAATAGACACCTAAGATAAAAGGGAAACAATAAATTGGGGGAAAATTTTATAGCAAGAGTCCCTGACAAAGTCTTCACTTCTCAGATATATAGAGAACTGATTCAAATTTATAAGAATACTAAGTATTCTGCAATTGGTAAATGGTCAAAGGATATAAATGGGCCATTCCCAGATAAAGAAATTAAAACCAGGTTCGTATTTTAAATGCTCTAAATCACTTTTGCTTACAGAATGCAAATTAAAACAACTCTTGAGATACCTCTTCACACCTATCACATTGGCTAATATGACCAAAAAGAAAAATAATAAATGTTGGAGGAATTATTTGGGAAAATTGGGACACTAATATATTTTTGATGGAGCTGTGAACTGATACAACCATTCAAAATAGTAATCTGGAACCACATCTGAAGAGTCACAAAGCTACACCTACCCTTTGACTAAGCAACACCACTACCAAGTCTTTGTCTCAAAGAGATCAAATATAGAAGGAAAGTACCTACTTACAACAACAAAAATATTTTAGTAGTTCTCTTTATAATAGCAAATAACTGAAAACTGAGGATGTGTCCATCAATCAGAGAATAGATGAAAAAGTTGTAGTATATGGTTGTAATGGAACATTACTGGGCAAACAGTATGTGACAAACAGGATGAGTTCAGAAAAATCTGGACTTATATGAACTGATTCAAAATGAAGTGAGCAGAGCCAGGAGAACAGTATAAACAGTAACAGACATAGTGTACAACAAACAACTGTGAATAACTAAACTATTGTCAGAAAAATACGGTCCCAAGATAACTCCAAGAGACTCATGATAAAGTCAAAGAAGGAAATGTTGGGATCTGATCACAGATCAAAGAATGCCATCTTTCATTTTATTTCTCATGAGTTTTTTTATTATATATATATATATAATGTGTCTTCTGTCGTGACATGGGGAATATGGAAATATGTGTTTTATGAAAGCATTGGTATAATCTATGACAGATCATTTAGAACTGGGGTGGAGAGGGAGAGAATTTGAATTGCGAAATGTCAGAAAACAACTGTAAAAATTGTTTATATATACAATTTTTTAAAAATTAAAGATGTCTATAAGTTTAAAAAAGGACATTGCTAAAGAAAATAAGATAGAAAGGAATCAGTGGTTTACATTAATGGTGTTTGCTCAGCAAGGAAAAGTGTTTACCTCTTCAAATGCGACTGAAGTGCAGGAAAAGTCAGTAGAAGACTTAAGTGATACAAAATGAAGAAGAGAGGAGAAAGGGGAACCCTCAAAGAACTGCATTAATTTTATTTGTAAAGCATGAGCCAAAGTCCTCAGCTAAATGGAGAAGGGGAAGGAGTCTCATGGGAGACTTAAAAAAAGAATGAAAAGATTTAAAATAGACACTGGGGTAAGTGGGATATTACGTCTATTTGAGAGAGCTAAAAATTTTTCTTGCTAAACTGAGTGCTCAGTTGAGATTATGTAGTAAAACTCTGTTATGGACCCAACTGAATGGTTTCATGATTTTCTTCAGCTTATACATTGTGAATTTCAGTGCTCTTATTTTGTAAATTTGGAAACCATATCCAAGAGTAATCAAGTGACTTGCTCCTATGACATATTGGAGAAAAGAATCATTATTCCACTGAGGAATTCTGAGCCACAACTTGAACCCAAGTCTTCTGAATCCAAAGCCAATATTCACTCCATTATCCCACAACTTCCAAATATCAGCTGATCTGAATTCATGATACGTGTCTCCTTGACTCTTCAATTTTAGTAGACATTACAGATTCTTTGGTCAGTATGGTTATCTCTAACCTCAATCATATTGGGTTAAAACTAAGTGTGTTCCATACTCTTAATTTTCTTCTTTATTGACAAGCTTAACTCCACAGGTTGAGTGCAATGTCATTCACTTTATGGCTGCCTAAATTGGAATTGACAAGCAAAGATGTCCTCTGCTCCAATCCTACTTATATCAAATGAATGTTCCCACAACTTAATAAAAAATTCACCAATAAAAATTTCAAGTCAAATACAATTAGTTTAAAACAAACATATGTTTGCTTCATGTCCATGGAGAACCATGCCTAAATATGCTAGTCTTTTTTTTTTTCAATCCTCTTGCTGATGACTAACATCAAGAATTCTCATTTTAAATAATTTACAATTTGCTTCAAATTATAATTTAATCTGTAAGGAAAGATAAGAAAAAGGACTTTTGCATATTCCTTCCAACTAAAGCAATGAAAGGGAAAGTAGTTGTAGGTTGCTTTAAATCACAGAATTGACCTAAACACACCAAACATAATGATATTCATTTGATATTGAGCAAAAGATTATTGCAGTCAATTGCTAAACAGTAGATGCTCTGGGCAGGTTATTTGACTGTAATTGCATGTATGAGCTAGTAGGAGAGACAAGATGATAGACTCCAAGTTTCTATTTTTTAAAAAGATATCTAGACAGTATCCCGCAGGTAGGAATTTTTACAAATAGGTCCTATCTCTGGAATCACCTACAACAAAGTCATTTTGACAATACTGAGACTTTCTTGCCTAATTTCCATTGGCGGACTCGGGCAGTCTTCCTGGACTATGATTGATTTCAGGGTTATCTGGATATTATAATGTTCAGCTGCTATTGTAAAGACTTGAATAATTTTCAGTTCCTGCCATGAACTTGTCAAGTTTATTCAAGAGTTACTGATTTATTGAACCTAGCCATTTCTGTGCCCTATCTATGAACAGAGGCAACATGTAGTCACAGAATGAGCAAGGTGTTGAATTAAATGTTCATTCTTCCACATAAAAGAACAAAGAAAATTGGGATCCACCTTGCCAAATACCTCTAAACTATATATGATTTTTTTCTTAGATTTTAGAGAATTGATTGTAAATCATATCTATTTCCTGACAGAAATTATGGACTCAGGATGCAGAATAAGTGAGATGGACAGACAGACTACTCAGATAGAGACAGAGATGAGAGAGACAGATGAATTAGAGAGACAGAGAAATATAGCAATATAGGGATCTGTTTTGTTTGAATATATATATATATATATATATATATATGTTACAAGAGTTGTTTCTCTTTTTTCTATAATGGAGTATAGGTAGGAAGAAGAGAAAATAAGTGCCCATTAACTTTTTTAAACTAAAAAGGAAATGAGAAAAAATAAATAATTAAAATATCTAAAACTTTCAAAACAGAAAAAGAACTTGCTGTATTCTTTTATTTCCTTCTTCTCTCAAGTAAATTCCTTTCTCATTCCATCTTTCTTGTGACATTCATCTAAATCCAAATAAATCTTTATTTTACTGGCTACTACTCTACACACCCTCAGCATATTAGTATAACTGAAATGGTAAATAGCAATTCAAAAGTAAGTCAAATGGGGCAAAATTTAGCCACACAAAGACGAAGAATCCATTTTCATTTGGAAGCATCTTCAAAGAGTTCGTTTCTCCAAAAATGGTCCTGATGCAGTGTCAACAGCATCTTCTTTGTTTCTTCCAAGCTAGTTGGGACTACTATCCTAAGCCCAATGTAAAAGGAAAATTCCCTAAACTTCTTTCTCTCATAGTGCTGATTCAACACAGAGGAGGCTAATTACTGGGAGATACCAGGATAAGCCACCTTGACAGATTCTGCAATAAGAGACATGACTGCTTCTGTCCTCACAGAGGACGTGTTATCCCTCTCCCCAGTGTGCAATAACACACAATCCTCTAAAGTCCTGGAGCAGCTGCATTGCACAAGCTGTCTTGAGCCTAGGAGGTAGAACCCTGGGAGGGCCCAAATATTGCCATTCTCACCTGTTTGGGGATTTGTGCCCCACTTCCAAACCAGCAGGTCAGCAGTTAAGCTTCTGGAATTTGTACGTTTTTCATCCAGGCTGCAAGGAGAATGTTTTACTTTACTTGGAGATGCCTTTATCTTTATAGCTTGTGGCTTTTTCAGGTCCCCCTCAGGACAGGGTTGGCAAGGTGGTAATTATGTAAGTCTTCTGAATGTATTTGGGGAGGGTGAGCAAAAGTCACTTGAGGTTAGCTCGTGTAGAAGAAGTTTCCGGAGAGTTGTCACATAAATTTCTCCAAACAGAAGCTCCATAAATTTGTTGGACTTTTCTCTGTCCAACCACTGTATATGCATCAATCCTGAATAAGTCTCAGTGGAAATATTGAAGAAAACAGACAGATTTGGGACGGCTTATAACTTGATTCACATTTTCAGGCTTGTCCACAGATGGACACAAAGAATAGCTTCCAAAAATCCTTTTTCCCCCTCAATTTTCTATTTTCTATTTTTTATCCATAGAATAATATTCTCTTCCACACTTCAGTGTACTCAAAAGCTACCTCATGAATACACAGACAGTGACCTTTCCTCTTCCTCCATCTGATTTTTTCATAACAATTACCCCCCCAATAGTTCTGAGAAAATGGAAAGAATAAGCAGCCCTCATGAAAAATAACATAAACCGCCCAGATCCTATTACAGAAACAGACAAGATTATCTTGAAGTGACCTTACCTGAATCCAGAGAATGTAGCAGGTCTCATGCATCTACTCTTCCCTTTTGCCATCTCCTCATCTTATCCCAATTCCCAATATTGGAAATGGTGTAATTTGTGCAAGGAAGCATTAGATGAGTTAGTAGGTCACATGGAATATGAAAGTAAGATATGTTTGATTTAGGAAACAGTTATCACAGGTGAGTGCAAAGGCAACCGACTTCCCAAAGGGTAATTTTGCTTGCATCTAACCCATGCTTTATCTCTCCTTCTTGAGATCTGTCTGCAACATCTTTATCTTTTTTTAGACTATAGAGCCAAACGCAGAGACTACATCTCAGGTTTGAGTTTTTTATTCCCAATATTCCACCACATGGAAGGTGCCTTTAAAAAAGATAATTGGATGGCAGATAGGAAAGTGGTATCATGCAGGCAGATAAAGGGATCTGAAATCACCATCAGGCTTCAAAAAATAGACTTCAGACAAGGAATTCAAGACAGGTTCCAAACAAAAGATAATATTCTAGTCCGTTCCCTGTGACATTCGATTGTCAAGTCTCAGTTTTCTTGTTAAATAGTTGTCATTGCATATTTTAGAATGTCTTCTCCTGATTCCAGTGTTATGAATTTTATTCTCTTTGACAGCGTCTATAGCTGTTAACCTTTTTTCCCTTTTTTCCCAGTATTTTGTTCTCAATTCAGTTTTAGTCCATTCTCTTTTTCTCTTGAGTACTATTTGTCATCTGTGTTTCTTTCTCTCCTTATATTCAAGCCTCATTTCCCTAATCAGGTTCCTTTCTGTATAGTCTGGAGATCTGGGGGTTTCGTTGAGCTTTGTGTATTTTGTTCCTTTTACATGGCTTTGTCTGTCTGAAGGCTGGTGAACATCCTGATTTCAACAAAAGGGATGGACATAAATGAGAGGATTTAAAGACACAAAAAGCTTAAGTTCTATGTCATTGCCTTATTCAAAAAGATTGTCCAACACAACATATTATAGGTTATTTCTTTTGTTTTGCATCCCAGTTTCCTTTAAAATTTTCTAAGTGCTATTTTTGACAATACTCTAAGCCTCTTGATAGCAGGAACCATATCTATTCATTTAATAGACTTTCTAAGTTTGTGAGAGCTCAATGAATATTTGTTGACTGACCAGATTATTTGCTTAGAGACCATCCTGTAGAAATTATCAACAGGAAATTGATCTTGACACTCTCTACATTTTTTTTTCAGTTTATATTCTGCTGTTCAGTTTATTTTCCCTTTGATCACCCAGTTTGTCCATTTCCATTACAAAATTTAAGTACTTAACTATATATATATATATATATATACACATATGTTAATGCATATTGATATATGTAACCTACCTTTTCAGTTTTGATTTAGCCAAATATCATTTTGCATATAATGCATGCAACACATTATTTAAATGATACTTTATAGTATTCTTGCTTTATTCTAATTCCCTGACTATTTTCTGAAACTCAAATAGAATAATTTAAATAAGAAGACAAGGAATTGATTTGTTTTTAGTTTGCACAAAAACCATTCATTAGTCTTTGGAATGTCACTGCTATTCTTTAAAGAATGAAACTACCCTCTCTTTTTTCCATTGACTGAATTTTAAATATTTCATGTTCCCATGGTTCTCAACCCAATGAAACTGCGATTTTATTACTTGGGGGGGGAGCAAAAAATGCCCCTCAAAACAACTTTGTATAACAATGGGATGAATGTTAGACCAGGAGATCTCCTCTGAGAATACCTGAGTTTGAGACTCACATGGACCTACATTCATGTCTGGCCTCTTTAGAGAAGGATTGAGCCTTTTCTTATCCTCTTCAGCTCTTGGCTCTTACATGCTGACAAAAATCCCAGGGGAAAATCATTTAAATGTCAAGTCTAGGGGCATCTGGGTGGCTCAGTGCTTTGAGAGACAGGCCCAGAAATGGGAGGTCCTGGGTCCTGGCCTCAGACACTTCCTAACTTTATGACCCTGGGCAAGTCACTTGACCCCATTGCCCAGCCCTTACCACTCATCTGCCTTGGAACCAATAAATAGTATTGATTCCAAGATGGAAGGTAAGAATTTAAAATAAATAAACAAATGAATGAATAAGTAAATAAATGAATGAATGAATGAATGAATAAAAATAAGAAAATAAATAAATGTTAAGTCCAACCCATGTCTAGGATCTTAAAAAAAAAAAGATTTAAATGGTACTTAATACAGTTACTGTAGAAGATCAGTATTTATTTCCCCCACACCCAAAAATAAATGCTAAAATACAAAAGGCTTATAAGCCCACCTTGACAAACTATAAAATGATACTCTAACTCCTATTATATCCTCCCAAAAGGCTGATACTTAAAATGTTTTCAAACACAAAGCCCTTAGTGTGAATGTTGGATGGCCTTCTTTTCCCATGTCAGCTCTGCCTTTCTGAACTTCCTCAAGGAGATAGGGAAAGGTTTCTTGAAGAAGGTAAGATTTCAGCTGTCTTGAAAGAAATCAAGACATCCAGGAGGCAGAAATAAGGAGGGAGAGAGCATTGCAGGCATGGGTGCAGAGGAAGGGAGAGAGGAGGAGTAGTCTGTGAAATGGCACAGAGAAGGAAAATAAGAGTGCAGAAGGAACAGCAAGAGGCTCAGGCAGTGAATCACAGAGGATTTGGAGAGGAGTTGAGCATGAGAATAGAAAGAGACCATGTTTTAATGAGCTTTAAAAGCCAAACCAAGGATTTTCTGTTTTATCCTGGGGGTAATAGAAAGCCACAGGAATTTTTGGAAGACCTGCCCTTTAGTAAGAGTAATTTGACCGCTGAGTGGAAGATGGACTGGAGAAGGAAGAGAGCTGAGCTTGGGATACCATATCTCAATAATTTCGTATAAATATAAAAAGTAGCCAGTTATCTACTTGTACCTGCAGAATATTAAACATAAAGAAACAAATAGTAGCACAGGGACTAATCTCTGAACTGTTTCTATCTGAACTACAATAAACATGAGGAAGAGAACAGATACCAACTAAAGCAAGAAGACAGATATTCTCAGAACAAGCAGACTTCACTTGACTGGACATCATATGTAAACAGTACTGTTCCGCTACCGGATGGAGCTATGAAACAGCTAAGATTCCAGCATGTAATCAAAAGATCCTCTGAGCAACATCCACGGGAACCAAACCAACAATAAATACATCAACAAAGAAGCAGCAAAAACAAAAAAAAATGGCTAACTAAGTGGGTTTTTCATATAGAAAAAGGAGCTGTCTATCCTAAGGATGTAAGACAAGCACCTTGCTATCAAGAACTTCCAAAGAGCTATCTTTAAGAAGATTGGATTTGTTAATAGGTTTTTCAAGGACGTGGTAGAAATTATACAACACATCACTGCAGATAGCAAAAAGCTATAACACCTACCTAATACCTAAAAGCACTAATGAGAAACATACAATAAAGGCTCACTGTCCTTCAAAATCTAATTATAAATCCACATGTTGTAACTAAAAACCGAGAAATAGGATGGAAAATTCAACACACAAACCACGTTAGAACCAGAGCATACAGAAAAAAAAAAATTGTTACCGATAATTGCCTAGATTGAATGCCGACTCACTGAAAATTAAGAAAAATGTTCATAAATATTACCATACCAAATATAAATCTAAAAGCCACAGAATACAAAAAGATGTCAAAATGTGAAAACATAATAGACAATATCAAAATAACGTCCGTACCATCCTGTCTACTATTATCGTTGTCCCAAAGATGATCTTCAGTGAGCCAACAGATGCGATGGCTTCTAATGCTTTTATTCAATTACAAAAAGCAGTCCTATCCACCTGTTTATCAGATGAATAGTAATAATAAAACATAATAAATAATAAAACATATAAATAATATATAAAATATATCATTTTATATAAAATATATAAAACATAAAACATAATAAAATTGAATAATGCCTTAACCCAGAACTCTTTCTATCTGAATTCCATTAATAAAGATAAAAATTAAAAATAATAATTATAAAATAATACCTTGAGAACTACATAGAACTAATGTGACTTTATCATTTGCTAAACCTTTATATAAATTATCTCCTAATATGCTTTCCTTCTTATACAAAGATGAAGCAACTAAACCACAATCATAAAAGGGCGTGTTTTTTCGGTGATTTTTTTAAGCCATGATACTGGATTTGAATTGCATCATCGAAACTCTTCTTTAGTTCCCTTTGTAACCAAGAGAATATTGATCCAGGAGGGCAAAGACAACTAGCTCAAATTGGATCAAACCACGTGTGACCTTGGCTTAATTTGCAAAATATTGCGACCAACTGAGCCAAGCAGACAATTTTCAAATATGCATAATTTGTTTTAACAACTTGCCATGTGGTGCTACCCTGAGTGTTGACAAGGGCAGTCCTACCTCATAGGAACTTAACGAGACAATAATAATGACTCACATTTATAGAACATGTTAAGATTTACCAAGTACTTTGCTCACAGTAACACCAGGTGTCAGGTAGTACAAATAGTATTATAACCATTTTACAAATGAAGAAACTGAAGTTCAGAGAAGTCTTTGTAGGTACCTGGATGGAACAGGAGATAGAATGTTAGACCTAGAATAGGGAAAAATTCAAATTTAAATTCAAAGCCAGTCTCAAACACTAAATAAATGGGGTAACCATGGCCGAGTCCTAGAATTCTGTCTCCCTCACTTTCCTTCTCTGTAAATAGCTTCTGCTTCTCAGAGTTGTAAAGATTAAGTGAAATGTTTCTAAAGAGCTAAACTATGTGTAATTTCCAACATTTATATACTTAATTTTCATGATTTAAGCATTCCTAGGATTTCATTAGTACCCTTATTTTCACTTTCCTATTGGCCACCATGACCATTTATGGCTCCGCTGAGTAGAAAAAAAATGATGCTAGTGCTTGAAAGTTTGTGGAGGCATTTCACTAGTCTCATTTGCCCTACCATGTAGTAGAATAAAGAATTCTCTGTGAATTCATTGCCTATTTTCATCGTTTGCCTTTAAATCAAGTTTCCTGTTGGAATTATTCCCCTAATACATAATGCAAGTCCTTTGGGCTCTCTGCCCAAGTGTTCAAAGTCAGTGATGTGGCTTAGTGAGAGAAGGAAGGGGTTAGATATAGTCTGTAGCCACTATCAGCTGTGTTAACCAATCGGTTCTTTATATCTACCAAAAGGAGGAAAGAGTTTACAAAGGTTTTGAGTGAATGTGTTCCAGAAAGTGCTAAATTAATTTTTCAAGTTTGTGATGAGGTTACAGTGCCCTCTCACTGAAATCTGACAGCGGAAGGTAAGATTTGGGGTTAAAAAAAAAGGTTTTCGTTTTAAGAATTTTACTTGCTGTGTAGTATTTATAGGACTATAGATTTCATATGTTATGAAAAGTAAATATTGTCGGAAACGGGGTGGGGGGCTTCATTGAGATGATCGCACAAAAGGCTACAACATTCTAGGAAGAAAAAATGTTTTGTATATTATCTGTTTTATTTTGTGTAATATATTTTTAGGTTATTGCCCAATTACTATGTTAGGAAAAGTACATATTGTCAGAATTAATGTTTTGTTATAAAGAATTGTATATGGGAGCAGTGAGGCAGCATAGGGTATAGAGTCAGTCCTGGAGACGGGAAACCCTGGGTTCAAATCTGGCCTCAGACACTTCTTAGCTGTGTGACCCTGGGCAAGTCACTTAACCCTAATTGCTCAGCCCTTACCGCCCTTCTGCCTTGGAACCAATACTTAATATTGATTCTAAGGCAGAATATACATTTTTAAATAATAGTATGCAGAAAATTTATTTTTAGTAATCTCTAGAAGATTACAGTTTTAGATGGTTAGAGAAACCTAATCCCCCGTTTTTGATGGAGTGTCAGCATTCACATTTTAGCTATCAAAGCATTTTCTAGGAATGTTACCTCTGCAAACTTCAGGACTGGATATAAATGCTATTTTTATAATTATTGTTTATAGAATCAAAGATTATTAGAGCTGGAAAAACCTAAGATATCATTTAATCTCCCTATAATTCCTCTGCAAGGCCACTTTGCTGGTGGTGAGAAAACTGAGCCTCAGGAATGTCAAGTTGCTTGCTCAGAATCCCATATTTACTAAGTGGATGAGACAACACTTAAATCTAGATCTCTTGATTCTCAATCCAGGGTCCTGTCCATTCAATCATACAAGAGGAATCAAAGACTCACCTGGAATACTCCAGAGTAAGACTAAAATCAGATTAATATGTAATTGGGTGTACATCTAGGTGGATCAATGGATTGAGAGCTATGACTAGAGATGTGAGGTCCTGGGTTCAAATGTGACCTCAGACACTTCCCAGCTGTGTAAACCCTGGGCAAATCACTTAACCCTATTTGCCTAGTTCTTACCACAATTCTGCCTTGGAACCAATACACAGTATTCACTCTAAGACCAGAAGACAAGGAGTTTTTATGTAAGTGGGAATATTTTTCAAAATAAATTAAATAGAACATAGATAATGTTACTATATGGTTTTCTAAGTCAATAGGGGGCATCAAGGATACTTAGGAATAGGTTAGTGACTTTTGTTTCTATTTGAGTTTGAGACCACTGAATTTCCTTCATTCTGTGTTATTACACTCAGAAAGACTACTAACAAGAAACAAAGGGATTAGTGAATATTCAGACACTTAAACAACTGTATTAACCAAATAAATAACTTAAGTAATTAATGCACCAGTCATGATATTTTCAAAAAGTTTCATGTGTTCTTTTTCCTTAAAACAGTTCCTACAGAGGAAACTAGGTGATACAGTACATAAAGCAATGGTACTGGAATCAGGAAGACTTGGTTCTAATCTGACCTCAGGCATTTACTTACTAGCTATGTGACCCTGGACAAGTCACTTAACTCTCTCTGCCTACATTTATTCATCTGTAAAATAGGGATAATAATAGTGCATTCCTCACAAGGTTTTTTGAAGATCAAATGAGATAATTGTAAAGCACTTACCACAGTGTAGGCATCTTATAAATGTTTATTCCCTTTCTTCTTTCCTTTCTTCTTTCCTTCCTTCTTTCCTCCTTCATTCCTGCTATCATGCTCCCCCTGCCTCATCACAGTATAAAGCAATTAAGCAAAATAAACATAGTGACTACATCTGACAACACATACAACAATCAGATGAACTACTTCATTTCTACATGAACTGGAAAGACCTCCATGAACTGATGCAGAGTGAAATGAGCAGAACCAGGAGACATTGTTTGTACACAGAGACTGAAATAATGTGGAAGGATCAAATGTAATCAACTTTGCTACTAGCAGCAACGCAATGTTCTAGGACAATTCTGAGGGATGTAGGGAAAAGAATGCTATCCACATCAAGAGAAAGAACTATGAGAGAAGAAATGCAGAAGAAAAACATGTGATTTATCACTTGTTTATTTGTGTATAGGATTTATTTGGGCTTTAAAAGGTTATTACAAAAATGAACAACGTAGAAATAGGTATCAAGTGATAACACATGTATAACCCAGTGGAATTGCTTGTTATCTCTAGGAAGAAGGGAGGGAAGATGGGAAGGAGAGAAAATGAATTATGTAACCATGAAAAAAATATTTTAAAATAAAATAAAATAATTTTTAAAAAACATAGACAACATTCAGTGAGGTTGGTCTCACACCTCTCTGTCAAGATGAGGGATGGGTATGTTTCATACTCTTTCAAGGGGAACCAAAATGGATCGTTGCCTTTAGTCTAAATTCAGCTAAAATTTAGTAGTGTTTTTATAGCATGTAGCATTGAACATGCCAAGACTCCTAGTGTCCTGAAGACAACAACCTGTGAGCGTGGATAATTGAAGTGGAGAACCCCATGAGAGAGCAGAGAGCAATGGGAGCTGTCCATTATTCCCTCTCCAATTGTTTGCTGTGATGGGCTTCTAAGAGCAAGTCGTAGCACTATCCACCTTTGGAGAAAACCAACAAATTTTGCTTCATTACCAAAGGCACAGACAGAGGTGAAGATCAAAGCACGTGTCTGATCTCAAGTTAGGATGTGACAAGACACTTATTTATCTACCAGCATTTCCCCACAACATGGGTTAAGCCACCCCCAGCTAAGCTTGGTGAGGTGGGGGGAGGAAACATGGCACAGTGGAGAGAGGATTCCAACTAGAGTCTGAAAGACCAGAGTTCAAATTTGACTTCAGACAGCTACTAGCTGTATCACCCTAGGCAAGTCCCTTAAACCCTGTCTGCCTCATATTCCTTTTCTGTAAAATGGGGCTAAATAATAGCACTTCCCTCACAGATAACCTCACAGGGTTATTGTGGGGCTCAAATGGGGTAATTTTTAAAACACCACTTTACCCAGTGCCCAGCACATAGTACATGCCTGATAAATGTTCATTCCTCTTCCCACCACCCTGCCTTTACCCCATTCCTCCTGTGATAGGAATTAGTTTTCCCTAAGAAACAAAGTAGTCCCAGAACCTAATTGGCTATAACATCCCAGTCATAAAAAGTCCCAGCCATATGGAATCTGAGCCTCTCAAATTTGATGGGTCTTGAGACCAAATGAATCACCATGCCCTGATGCCCTACTGACCAGGAAGGCTATCACAACAACATTTACTACATTTCCTAGCACTTACTATGTGTAAGCTGTGCTAAGAGCTTTACAAATATTGTCTCATTTCATCCTCACAACCACCCTGGGAAATAGGGGCTATTATTATCGTCATTTTACAAATAAGGAAACTGAGGCAGATCGCTGTTAAGTGGCTTGTCCAGATGCACACTGCTAGTTAGTGTCTGAGATCACATTTGAACTCAGATCTTCTTGAATGTAAGAAAAGCCACCTTAAAGACACAAAGCAGGCCATGAGTATGGAAGCTGAAGCTGAGCAGCTTTGTGGCACGTCCTTCTTTATTAGGGCAAAATAAACCTTTTTTGTTCATTGTTCAATGACTTGTAAGTGCTTCGTTTTCTCCTTTTAAAAAACAGAGCTCAACTAAGAGAGGACAAGGTGAGGTTTGCTTTTTTTGAAGGGAGACAACTTACATGGAGTTAGAGGAAGATGAATTGACAGCGGCTTCCAGGTTAGAAGAAATTGGCACCAGCTGCCTTGGAGTTTGCATTATCTTAGGTAGAATCTGAGAGAAACACCAGGGAGCCCCCTTTGGTTCCTTCACTCATCAGCACATTCTGAGCGACCAGAACTTGTTCATTGGTAAATTGTCTTGTGCTCAGCTCCCAGATGGCTGAAAACAACTGAGAGCTGAGTTTCTGGGGGGTTGTCCAAGCATCAGGGGCTGCTGAAGAAGTTGGTCCTGGGGCTGAATGAAGGCTATAATTTGGAATGTGTACAATAGATACTTTGACAACAATAATATTATATATACAGCATTTGAATGCTTGCAAAGCAGTTAGCATATGTCATTTCATTTGATCTTCATAACCTTGAGAGGTAGTTATTATTATTATTATCCCCATTTTACAGATAAAGAAACTGAGGCTGAGGAGGTTAAGTGACTTGCTAGGGATTACACAAATAGTTCCCATCTGAGGTAGGATTGAAGTTGAGGCCGTCCTGACTCCAAGTCTAGCCCTCTATCTACTGTGCCATCTCACCACTCCTTATTATTATGGTTATGCTTTCTTTTACCCCTTTGATTCAACATTTAAAGTCATGACCTTGATGTTAGTGAAATATATGCAAGAGAACAAAAGAAAGGGGGTTACCACTCATGTGGAAGCTACAGCCAAGCTATATTTGGTTGGCAGATATCAATAAATCAATCGGTTAATTAATAAACATTTATTAAGTGCCTATTATGTGCCAGGCACTGAGCTAACCACAGAATACAAAAAGACACAAAAGAGAGTAATTGCCCTCAAGAAACTCAGAGTCTAATGGAGATGTGATTGATGTCCACCCAAAGAATTTGTTCAGAACACAGACACATCTCTATAAGCAGATATCAATACCTGGTGGGTCCTAGTTAGTAGGTAAAGCTAATGGGTGATTAACAACCCAGCTGTCCTGAGGATTCACACTGAGAACAAGTAGCCTAGGTGATCTCCCATAGTGCTCTCTGATGTTATCCCTCTAGGTTCATTTAAAATGCTGTTGCCATTCATATTGAGTTCTTTTGGTTCTGCTTTCCTTACCATGAATAGAGCAACCAAAAAGGATTTATCAAAATACATACTATGTGCTACACACTGGGCTAACCCAATGGAGATCATCTAAAGTGAAATAATTATTTTCAAACAACATGTAGACATAAAGATATATACAAAAGAAATGGATCTCAGCAAACAAGCTAACCCAGGCTGAAGGTAACGTGTAGACCTCAAATCCATTGGTGAGTTCAAAGGATGTCTGTCCCAAGTATGTAAAGACTTTCCTTGGTGGAATGGACAAATGAGAACAATTTGTTCCAGTGGCCTTTGGTCAGGCATGAAGATGCCAAGGTCACCCACTGCATCCTGGGTCATTGCAAGTCATCCTGATTTTTGTCTTCCCCCTGGAAGAAAAAGTTAAGCTGATGACGTTGTGCAATTCTGCCTCACTTAAATTCAATTTGAGCACAAGTTAAGATATCACTCCTTTATGTCATTGTTCCTCTTTGAAAAATGAAGGATTAATAACAACAAAATAAGTGAAAGATAATCAGAGGAGACAGCTAATAGCTAAGCCCATCAATAGAATCTTGAAAGAAAAAAAGAGATTCTAAGAATTCAAAGTGTTAAAGAATTACATTATAAATATAGAGGGCAGCTAAGAGAAAAGCTCAGATGGAGACAAAGTCATTTATGATGAACAACAAGAATGCCAGTTTAGCTGAAACATAATGTTCATAAAGGGGAGAAATGTATAATGGAGGTGGAATGGTAGATTGAGCCCCAAGTTGTCATCCTCTATCAAAGAGAAGACTTTTTTATACTAGAGAAAAGAAAGAATAACTGGAGTTTATTAAATAGGAAAGTAACAAATACTTGGCCATTCATTAATTTAAAATGTTATCTAGTTTATCTGAATTCCTCATGTTTGTAATTTTTGCAAACACACTGTTTTCTTCATTGCATTCATATATCATAATTTTTTCAGTTGTTTCACAATCGATGAGCACAGTATTTAGAGTATGTATAAGCATAAATACCAATAGGTTTTGTGTTGAAAAAAGTGGAAAGGATGAGTTTCATGCTAGAAGATCAGAATATTATCTCTTTTCTTTCAGTTAGAGAAGCTTCTCTAATCTAATTTCCTTTGAGATAATAAAAAGGCTCATAAAAGTTCTTCTCTGGAGTAAATTTATTCCTTCTGGATCACGAAGCTCTCTTCTATGTAATTTCCTATTCCTTTGATGAGCTATGCTTACCTGCATTTATCATCCAACAGATGTGTTGGTACTTAAAAGTTGCCAGTGAATACAGTATCCTGTGATTTCAGAAGCCTTGATTTTTAGCATTGAATTTTTTGGTTTATGCTGCCCTTCACTCCCAGTGGTCTATACCAGATGTCTACTGTAATTTCACTTTCTTTTTGCCCTATTTCATCTCCACTCAATTTTTATTATCAAACTGCATCACACCAATTTGGAAAGTATTTTAGGCATCTAAGATCTTATTTTTTTTAATGTGGTCCAAGATAGGAATACCAATCACTTACTCCTGGGCAAGTTAGAGACTAAGTAAGAATAAATCATATTATTTTTACAAGTTTGCACCTCCAATAAGTTGCTGCAGTCTCAGTAATGTGTGTTGGAAATTACTGAAAAGCATTTCTCCAAGATATTTCATAATTGTCAGTTGGATGGCCACTTTATCTGTAAATTCCAAATGCTGGATTTTAATCTATAAATTCTAAATGTTAGATTTTTACCTTTAAATTCCATATGCTGGATTTCTTCCCTCTTCTTTCCTTTCAAATATTTTTGTATTAATAATGCCCTTCACTAGAAGTCATTCTTCCATGAATCCAACATATGAACCCTCAAATGGCTATTTCCTTAATTCTGCTATGTATATGGGATAGACGTTCTTAACCTCTTTTAAATCATGAACTCCTTTGCCAAACTGGTGAAGCCTGCGTGTCCCTTACAAAGAAACCAATTATCTATTTAATTCAATTAATTTTATTTTCAGATCTGTACTCTTCCCCTTCCTTCCCCCCCCCCAACACTGAGAAAACCAGAAAAACAAATACAAATACAAACATGTATAGTCGGGCAAAATCAATTTCTATATTAGCGATGTCCAAAATAATGTGTCTCAATCTACCTATAGTCATTTTATAGGATGTTTCATTATGAGTTCTCTGGAATTGCAGTTAGTCATTAGGTTAATAAGAGTCCCCTCGTCTTTCAAAGTATTCCTGAACCCCATATTAAAAATTCTAATCTAGCAATTCATTCCCTGTTATTCAAACTGTCAACTAATGTTATTGTCAGGGACCAAAATAGCTCTGGCTGCCCATGAAAGTTTCTCCAGAAAGCAAACTTCAAAAATATGGAAATCATGTTAAACCTCTGTGATATTTATTAAATAAGGAGACATGATTAAGCCAAGCAACATATCCTAAAACCTTTGTCTACACATCTAAGATAAACCATTAATTTAGCACAGATCTTATCCAAAACAGCATGTTCCCATGCCACAAGCAGTAAGAAGAGAATAGGACTACATCTTATGCAGATTTTGTATCAAACCCACCCCTGCCCAGGACAGCTCTTCAAGCATGAGGCTCTTAACAAATAATTATTTTAATTAAATTTAATCAGGGCCACTTTAATAGAAATATCTTTTTTATATACTCAATCAGGAGATCTGGGGAACTTTTAGCACCAGAACTTCCTTAGACATTATCTAGTCCAAATTATTCATTTTACAGCTGAGGAACCTGTGTGCTGGAAAGGTGAAATGATTAACTTAAATGCTCATAACTTTTCAGCAGCAGAACCAAGACTAAAATCCAATTCTTCCAACTTCCAGTCTAGTGCTCAGCCTAATGCACAACTGCTGTCTTTTCTGACTTTGGTATTAGCATACACATGTGTCCACCCACTTGCAGAGAGAAAGAGACAGAGACAGAGACAGAGACACAGAGAGACAGAGAGACAGAGAGAGACAGAGAGAGAGACAGAGAGTGAGAGACAGAGTGAGGGGAGAGAGAGGGAGAGACAGAGACAGAGAGAGACAGAGAGAGACAGAGACAGAGACAGAGAGAGAGAGAGAGAGAGAGAGAGAGAGAGAGAGAGAGAGAGAGAGAGAGAGAGAGAGAGAGAGAGATTCCATTATCACTACAAATAAAAGAGCTATTCAGGCTTTCTTCCAGATATACATATCCCACCCTTCTTATTCCACCACCTGTTCAGATCCTGAGAATACAACCTATCTTGTCCCACTATGTTTGTCAGGATGCCAGATGGTCTATCTATGGCCCATTAATTCTCCATAGCCAACAATCAGAATTAATTTAGTGAATCTACTTTGACACTCCTTTTTTCATTGCTGGCTGGCCAAAATTCCCCTCTCAGGCATCTCCCTTCAAACAGGATCTCAGGTTGTTCTTCTTTTTATTCCCCAGCCACAAGCAATCTAGTCGGAGAGCATAAATTAAATAGCTCTGTTGCCTGGGTTTTTTCCTATTGCAACATTCATCACTTGCTTTGTGATTCTTTAGTCCAAACTCTGTCCCCCAAACACATGCTGTGTTCTCACCTCCATGCAGTATTCTTTAAGCCTGAAATGTCCTTTCACTCACCTTCACCTGTTGAATTCCTACAAATTCCTTAAAGCCCAAAGTCAAATATCAACTATTTAGTAAAGTCTCATGTGATGCTGCTATTGTAACAGCTTTTCCTTTGGGACATCACATAGCTCAATTACAATGCATTTCTCTTTTATAGTTATATGTATTTGTATTGAATTCTTTGCTAGACTCCAAGTTCTATATGGGCAGGCACTCTTTCTTAATCACATATTGTATCTCCCCCAGATATAATGTTAAAAGATTACATTTTATTTGGGACATTCTTCAAGAATAAAAAAGAAATCTAGCATAATCCTGTTATTACTAACATCTGAATTACATATTAAACATAATCAGTATATCGAATTTGAATTTCCATCCCTCTTTCTTCCTGTCTTTACATGGTTCTGATTTCTTTCCTTTAATATTTCTTGATGTACAGTCAGAAACTATACGTGGCAACAGAAGCTACACTGATTGTAAGTTTCTCGTTGAGGGTCCCTATATCAGTAATTCCCATTTAGTCTCATGATCCTGAATTGGGTTTGGTATAATGGGGCAAGGGGTTCAGACCAAGAATTATTAACAGTGCTTGCTGTAAGCTGTAAACGATTGTCTAATCATGTTCCAAGTCTTTTCCCTCTGTGACAAATATGTATATGTTTGAAGCATAATTAAAGTTTGTGTCTACAATGACTCACAACCATGATGATCATACACAGAATGATTTTGGCATTCGTGTAGTGATTACATCAAACTTTGATAACCCCCTTTTACTCGGCACAATGTGTTCTTGAGGTTTCTCAACCTGAGGCTGAATTGTTTTCAAAACTTCCCAAGGTCTTGAGACATTCAAGTGCAACCTGATTCCCAGTGGATATGTATATTCTCATTAACTTTCTGCACACTATCCCAGAGTCGCTCTCCCATTCCCTTCTGCTGCCCTATAATTAGATAGCATCAGCTGTGTAATTATATGATCCAGATGTTACAAACTTTGGTATTCTTAGAACAGAAATATCAGGTTGTTTGAAAACTAGGATCACTGGACATTTCCATTTCAAGTGATGTCACATCCTTCAAAGCCATTGAAAACCTTCTGAAATAAGCCGTATAGTGCTTCTCATTGCAGAATTCGTTGATTTTCAAAACAGAATTAACTGTTTTCTAATTTAAACTTACCTTCTACTTTTATTATTCTTCTTCTGCCAGGCAAATATTCAGATAATCTAGTTGGTAAATTGGGTTGGTCACTCAATAGAGTTTCTGTGAAAGTGTAGCCAATATGTCAGTAAAAGATGAGAAGAACATGCTATCTGAAGAGATTTTCCTTACGATGATGAGTTACAATAAAGCAATATAGTAATTACACTTGAAGTATATTTATCACTTAATATAACACTTCTCATTAGTCAATAGAAAAGTAAATATTTTATATAGCAACCATATATTTATTTGCATTGTTTGGCTAAGTAGTCAAAAAATTAATTTCTGTCTCTTAACAAGAGAGTTTTCCAAATTCTCCTACCATTTTCCAGCTCATATTTGTGAAAGTGAACATTTTTACTTCATTCTTGTTTTAAATCAAATTACAGAAAAAATTCAAGGAAGAACAAAATTTAAGACTGTGTTTCTCCAGTAGACCCAAATATAAAAAATCTTTGTCAATTAAAAAGACCAGTATGAAAATTAAGTTTATATATAATTATCAGAAGATATTAAATGTCTTCCAAGCTGTGACTTATTTTATTTAAGATGTTACTTATAATCAAAAATTATAAAATACAAAATTTAATATGTAATTTAGATGTTACTAATAACATAAGATCATGCTAGATTACTTTTTTATTCTTGAAGAATTTCCCAAATAAGATGTAATCTTTTAACATTATATTGTAGTTTTATAATTTTATATTATTTCCATAATTATAGTAGGTAGAACAAAATTTGATATTTTATTTTTATAATTATATACTCTAAATTTTAACTTGGAGCGTTGGGTAGCAAAAATTACCACAGTGGTTATTATAAGCACTTAATGAACAAATCTAAAAGAATGTCATAAGCAGTATATTAAATTACCCTCTGGGTTGATAGCATTATGTTTTGAAAGGGTTTCACAGAAGAAAAAATACTGGGAACCACAGCCTTATAGAAATAGAGGCTCCTTATAAATGTTTCCTAGATTTCTTTAGCACCTCCCAATGAGACTATAAATCACAGACTTGTGTCCCTGACCCATACAAAGTAGAATGAGAATTTAATTAATTTAAATGATAATAATCATAACCATAATCATTTCTATAACATTTTAAGATTTACGAAGTGCTTTACAGGTATCTTCACTTATCCTTATAACAACTCTGATAAGCAATTAATATTATTATTCCCATCTTAAAAGTGAGAAAACTGAGTCAGAGGCTAAGTGGTTTGCCAAAGATCATTTAGCTAGTAACAATCTGATGCTGAATCAGAACTCAGGTCTTCCTGACTCCATATGTACCATATCACATACACGACTAGATTTCTAAGTCTGAACCTAAGGCTTAAATTATTTACACTTAAGTAACTGACAAACCTCTACTTTATAGTAGAGAGATATAAGCTACTTGATCACATTCTTTTGCAGATGAAGAAGCTAAGGCTCTTCTACAAGATCTAGCAGAAAAAGATCCCCAGTAAGACTGTTTAGTGACAAGTCATGCCTAAACCTATTATATATATCCCCTTCATTCCATCAAGGTAGCAAGAAATTGATGGGAAGGAGGCAAGATGGCAGAGAAAAGGCAGGAGACTCACTTAAGGTCTCCCAAATTCCTCTCCAAATTTTAAAATAACACCAAAAAGTGAATTCTTCAAAGGCACAACCCACGAAAGGGCTGAAGTGAAAAAATTTTGCTATTAAAGACAACTTAGAAGGTTAGCAAGAAAGGTTTATTGCACAGGGATGCAAGTGGAGTACAGTCCAGCAGTAGGGCTAGACTCGGTAAGCCAGCAGCAGACATTGGGAGCAACTGAATCAGCAGCAGCATCTTCTGGAGCTCAGCCTGAAGATAGTAAAGGTTGTACACCATTGTCAGAAGGAGATCATAGGGGTCCCTTGGCTGACAAGGACATTGGACACTCTCTTGTATTGCCCAACAGATTTGGGTTGGAGTCCAGAGCTCGCAGCTTCAGGGGAGGGAGAACCCTGGTCAGAGTTCTAAGGTAGAAGAGTGCTTGCAGTTGTTCATTGACCAGAGCACAGTCCAGGAAAAAATGAAATACTCCTCTCTATAGATCATAATACCTTGAAAGAACTGAACACCTATAGACCTCCAAAATTAGCTGTGAAAACAGCTATACAAAAAAAAAAAAAAAACAACCCTGAAGCTTGAGGCAGCGCCCCTTCCATGTTGGGACCGGAAACCAACTTTAACTTAAAGTTAAAAGCAAACTATTGGAGAAGGACTAAGAAAGTTGAGGTATATGATTGTGCTCTAAGAAATGGCAAACAAGCTATTCTAGAAAAACCTAGAAACACTTGCATGAACTGGTGGAAACTTAAATGAGCAGAACCTGGAAAAAATTGTACATAATAACAGCAATACTGTAAAATAAACAACTGCAAATGACTTAGCTATTCTCAGCAATATAATAATAATCTTATTCTACCTTCAGAGAAAAAACTGATGGGATCTGAATGAAAATCTAAGCATAGTTTTTAAAACTTTATTTTCTTGTTTGATTCTTTGTTTTGTCTGCATTTTTTTTCACATGACAAATATGGAAATGTGTTTTGCATGATGATACATTTATAGCCTATATAAAATTGCTTGTCATCTTGGGAAGAAAGAAAAGGAGATGGGGAAAAGGGAGGGAGAGATCTAGCAACTCAAATATTTTTAATGAAAATTAAAAATTGTTTTTACATTATTTGGGATAAATCAAATATTAAATTTAAAAGATAGCAAGAAATTCACTAAAGAAAGATAAAAATCAATGATGAAAATAGGGAGAAGAAAAATTTCATACAAGGACTTTTTAAATGAATATATGACGAATGGCAGACCCTAATAGTGTTCATAAAAATTAAAGGATAAGAGAAAGAATGAAAAAACTCCTCCCCAAAAAACTGTATTAGGGCAACAAAAATAGCCACATCAGAAATAACAATTTAACAGCTTTAAGAATCTCTGAATTGGTGTAGGAGTTCAATAAAGAAATAAGGATGAAAATTAGGTATCTTTAAAAAAACTAAGAGATAAACAAGACAATTGACTGTTTGGAACAGTGAGACATATCCAAGAATGTGTTGGTAAAATCTTAACAACTTAGCAACTTAAAAACTGATTTTCTAAGGGAAAACATTCATTTATGACACACTTCTAAGCTTAATCTGCATCATTAACATTTTCTCCCTCACATTCTAGACAATCAACAAAACAATAAAAAAGTCCTGATTTGTAGCATTTGCTGATTTCCACAGTTTAAATACTCACATCAAAATTTATTAACTCTCAAATACTCATTGAAGCTGGCTACAACACCCCCTTGACTTATTGTCAAAGTAGTGTACATTCTGAAAAAGAGATCAGCAGATTCTGAACCAAAAAAAAAAATGGATGAAAGAATGTCAGAATGAAATCAATAAATAACACAGTCAAAAGAACACCTGAGATCTTTACAATCCAAATGACTGAATTTGAAGGTAGAATGCAGTGAGGCAATATGAGAACTAATCATTTCCCAAGAAAAAAATGAAATGAAAGAGTCTAAATAGTATAGTAAAGGACATCATACAAAATTCTCAGGAATATTGGAAACAAGGCAAAATACAGTTTGAAAGAATTAATAGAATTCTGACTAAGAGGAACTCCACATTCAACTCACCCAGAAATATATTCACAAAGTTCCACTAACCAAAACTTTCACAAGTCACATTAGGAGTTATTTCACACTTCAAAAAGAAATGTTTTTAAAATTATTACTGCCTATTCACTGACCATACAAAATTACATAATATTTAAAATGCTGCATGTATTCCTTACATATAATCAATAGCTTGCCAGAGCTCACTCATAAAATTGAGAGAGCATTGTTAAATTTTCAGTACAAGGATATACACTTCAGAAAACACAGAATTCTACAAAATATGGGCTTGGTTTCTTGTTCTGTTGACTGCTTAGACTTGAGAGAGTGATATAAAAAATGTTAATATTGAAAATTAAACTGTCAGATGTGGCATGCATAGTTTTGGTTTTAGAGAGCTAAATGCTTGTCAAACATTTAACAAAATACTCCTCTGTATAAAACTTCATATAACATATCTTATCTCCATCTCATAGCATCCCTCTCTTCCTTTAAGATACAACTCAGGCACTCTCTTCTTTATGAAGACTTTCCTGCAATTGATGCAGAAAAGTCTTTTGACAATATACATCATTCATTCTTATTTAAAACACTAGAGAACATTAGAATAAATGGAACTTTTCTCAAAATGATAGATGGAATCTAAAACCATCAGCAAGAATTATCTGTAAGGATGATAGGCTAGAAGCCTTTCCAATAAGATCAGGAATGAAGCAAGGATGCCCATTATCACAACTACAATTCAGTATTTTACTAGAAATGCTAGCTATAGCAATAAAAGAAGAAGGAATTGAAGGAATTAGAATAGGTAAATGAGGAAATAAAGCTATCCCTCCTTGCAGAAGATACAATAATATACTTAGAGAATCAACCAAAAAACTAATTGCAACAATTAACTTTAGCAAGATTGTAGTATATAAAATAAAGCCACATAAATCATCATTTCTCTATGCCACCAATAAAGTTCAGCAACAAGATATAGAAAGAACTTTCCTGATTCCCCCAACTTCTAATTCCTTTCCTCAATTTATAGTCAACAGTATCAACAAATATTGATTAAATACCTAAAAATACTGTGTTAAGGGCTGGAGTTAGAAATACAAATGAAAACAATAACAGTACCTGTCCTCTAGGAGCTTACAATCTAATAGGGAAAGAGACTGAAAAGCAGAGATCTCAGAGGGTGGAAGTGGTGGGGGGACAGAGGTGGGAGAAGGTATTTGTCCCAAGGACACAACAGTTCCAAAGAAGCCCCAAAGCAGTGTCAGCTGGTGGAAAATGATTAATGATATTTATACTACAGATATGTGTGTGGGTACATGTGTGAATAAAGTAAAGCTATAAAATAGACTGAATCATCAAGACCTGAAAGGGAATGAAAACAGTAGCTCAGTGTTCAATGACTCTAAGAATGCAAACTTCATGGAAGGTTGAGACTTTTTTATTAGGCAAGGACTGCTAGGAAAATAGGAATACAATTTGGTCCTCTTCCCCTCGAAAAACAGATGAAGAACAGCAACTTACAGTATATTTCAAATGTATATTCTAAATCTAATGACACATCATAGACAAATTCTAAAGGAATGGATAACTAAATCTTTCACAACAGTGGGTAGGGAAAGATTTCATAAATAGCCCCTTTTAATTATTCCTATTATCCTACATAAGTTTGCTTTATATATATACATACATATATATATATATGGATATATATATATGATCTGCATGTTGTCTCCCCTATAAATTGCACATTCTTTTATGGTAGTGACTGTCTTTTGCCTTCTTTTGTATCCCCAGTGCCTAGAAGCACAGTGCCTAGAAGAAAGTAAGCACCTAATAAATGTTTATTGATTGATTCATCAATTATTTGTTGAGCACCTACTATATAGAGAACACTACTAGGCACTAAAGTGAATGCAAAGATATAGAAGGCTTCGGAGACTTCCGGTTAAGATGGCGGCTTA
The DNA here is from genome assembly GCF_027887165.1 of Monodelphis domestica. Taxonomy (NCBI): domain Eukaryota; kingdom Metazoa; phylum Chordata; class Mammalia; order Didelphimorphia; family Didelphidae; genus Monodelphis; species Monodelphis domestica. The sequence continues at coordinate 266,200,974 of NC_077233.1, read as the reverse complement.
GAGAAAGCTGAAGTTCAGATCTCCGGAAAAACCTTCCCAACCGATATCAAACTAGAAGCTCCTAAGGCGCCGAAATTCAAAACGATCAACAGCACAGACCCTGGGAACCCTCCTCCTGGACCTGGACCCGGTTCAAAAGGTACGGCTCCCCTTAAAAGCCAGAACCCGAGATCCCTCGGACCTCAGGGGTAGGAGCGCAGAGTCCAAGGCTCCCGGAAGCGGCAGCCGCGCCGGGCTCAGAGAGCAGGGTCTGAGGAACAACAACCCTCAGGGTCTTCTACCCAAGTCCCAGTCCGGGTGAAAGTTACTGCCTGGGGCCTCCGCTGCAAAGAGCTGGTCAGTCCGGGTGAAAGTTACTGCCTGGGGCCTCCGCTGCAGAGAGCTGGTCAAAACAACAGCAACCCTCAGGGCGGGCAAGACAGCCTCACGGGCTGGATCCTGCTATCCAAGTCTCAGTGAAAGTCTGTGCTCTCGGAGCTTGGGGAAGCGGCAGCCCATCCCCCCGCAGGCCGACGAAACAGCCTCACGGCCAGGGATTCTGAAGGCAACTTCCGGAAATCGAGCCAGGGGGAGAGTGTGGCCTCGTGGTCCGACCCTTCCATTCCAGTTCCAGTGAGGCATATTCAGTTTAACCCAGGGAACGCTCATAGAACCATCTGCCCAGGACTAAAGCCACTGATCACCAGACAAAGACAAGAAAAGCCAATCCTCCACGTTCAGAGATGACAAACTCCACAGAAACACAGAAGCCCCAAAATACCAAGAAAAATAAGAAGAAAGGGGCGACTTTGGACACATTCTATGGAGCCAAAATACAAAATACAGAGCAGATAGAAGAAGATATACAAGAAAATTCTCCAAAATCTTCCAAAGGAAATAGAAACTCTCCACAAACCCATGAAGAATTTGAATCAGAAAGGACCAAAAAGATGGAAGCCCTCTGGGAGGAAAAGTGGGAAATGATGCAAAAGAAATTCACGCATCTACAAAACCAGTTTGACCAAACTGTAAAAGAAAACCAGGCTTTAAAGCAAGAACTAATAAAGCAAAGCCAAAACACCAAGAAATTAGAAGAGAACATAAAATATCTCACCGACAAGGTGATAGATCTGGAAAACAGGGGGAGAAGAGAAAATTTAAGAATAATTGGACTCCCAGAAAAGCCAGAAATAAACACCAAACTGGACATGGTGATACAAGATATAATCAAAGAAAATTGCCCAGAGATTCTAGAACAAGGGGGCAATACATCCACTGACAGAGCTCACAGAACACCTTCTACACTAAACCCCCAAAAGACAACTCCCAGGAATGTAATTGCCAAATTCCAAAGCTATCAAACAAAAGAAAAAATCCTACAGGAAGCCAGAAAAAGACAATTTAGATATAAAGGAATGCCAATCAGGGTCACACAAGACCTTGCAAGTTCTACGCTGAATGATCGTAAGGCATGGAACATGATCTTCAGAAAGGCAAGAGAGCTGGGTCTCCAACCAAGAATCAGCTACCCAGCAAAACTGACTATATACTTCCAAGGGAAAGTATGGGCATTCAACAAAATAGAAGACTTCCAACTTTTTGCAAAGAAAAGACCAGAGCTCTGTGGAAAGTTTGATACCGAAAATCAAAGAGCAAGGAATACCTGAAAAGGTAAATATTAAGGAAAGGGGAAAAATGTTATCTTCTTTTACTCAAACTCTCTTCTATAAGGACTACATTTATATCAACCTATGTATACTAATATGTGGGGAAAATGTAATGTATAAATAGGGGGTAAAGAAAGACCAAATAGAATAATGGTTCTCACACAAAGATTCACAGGGGAAGGGGAGGGGAAGAAAACTCCTATAAGAAGGAGAGGAAGAGAGGGGGGGGGGTTTACTTAAACCTCAATCTCAGGGAAATCAACTCTGAGAGGGAAAAACATCCAGATCCATTGGGATCTTGAATTCTATCTTACCCAACAAGGGTAAGGAGAAGGGAAAACCAAGGGGGGGAGGGGGAGAGGGAGAACAAAAAGGGAGGGAAAGAGAGGGGGGAGGGGGAGGGAACAAAAAGGGAGGGACTAAAAAGGGAAACATCAAGGGAGGGGACAAGGGGGACTGATTCAAAGTAAATCACTGGACTAAAAGGTAGAGCCGAAGAAGAAAAGGTTAGAATTAGGGAAGGCTACCAAAATGCCAGGGAGTCCACAAATGACAATCATAACTTTGAACGTGAATGGGATGAACTCACCCATAAAACGTAGACGAATAGCAGAATGGATTAGAATCCAAAACCCTACCATATGTTGTCTTCAAGAAACACACATGAGGCGGGTTGACACCCACAAGGTCAGAATTAAAGGATGGAGTAAGACCTTCTGGGCCTCAACTGATAGAAAGAAGGCAGGAGTGGTAATCATGATATCTGATAAAGCCAATGCAAAAATAGACCTGATCAAAAGGGATAGGGAAGGTAATTATATTTTGTTAAAAGGGACTCTAGACAATGAGGAAATATCATTAATCAACATGTATGCACCAAATAATATAGCACCCAAATTTCTAATGGAGAAACTAGGAGAATTGAAGGAAGAAATAGACAATAAAACCATACTAGTGGGAGACTTAAACCAACCATTATCAAATTTAGATAAATCAAATCAAAAAATAAATAAGAAAGAGGTAAAAGAAGTGAATGAAATCTAAGAAAAATTAGAATTAATAGACATATGGAGAAAAATAAATAGGGATAAAAAGGAATACACCTTCTTCTCAGCACCACATGGCACATTCACAAAAATTGACCATACATTAGGTCACAGAAACATAGCACACAAATGCAAAAAAGCAGAAATAATGAATGCAGCCTTCTCAGATCACAAGGCAATAAAAATAATGATTAGTAATGGTACATGGAAAACCAAATCTAAAACCAATTGGAAATTAAACAATATGATACTCCAAAACCGTTTAGCTAAAGAAGAAATCATAGAAACAATTAATAATTTCATCAAGGAAAATGACAATGGCGAAACATCCTTTCAAACCTTTTGGGATGCAGCCAAAGCGGTAATCAGAGGCAAATTCATATCCCTGAAAGCTCATATTAACAAACAAGGGAGAGCAGAGATCAATCAATTGGAAATGCAATTGAAAAAACTCGAAAGCGATCAAATTAAAAACCCCCAGCAGAAAACCAAATTAGAAATCCTAAAAATTAAGGGAGAAATTAATAAAATCGAAAGTGATAGAACTATTGATTTAATAAATAAGACAAGAAGCTGGTACTTTGAAAAAACAAACAAAATAGACAAAGTACTGGTCAATCTAATTAAAAAAAGGAAGGAAGAAAAGCAAATTCACAGCATTAAAGATGAAAAGGGGGACAGCACCTCCAATGAGGAGGAAATTAAGGCAATCATTAGAAATTACTTTGCCCAATTATATGGCAATAAATACACCAATTTAGGAGAAATGGATGAATATATTCAAAAATACAAACTGCCTAGACTAACAGAAGAGGAAATAGAATTCTTAAATAATCCCATATCAGAAATTGAAATTCATCAAGCCATCAAAGAACTTCCTAAGAAAAAATCCCCAGGGCCTGATGGATTCACCTGTGAATTCTATCAAACATTCAGAGAACAGTTAACCCCAATACTATACAAACTATTTGACATAATAAGCAAAGAGGGAGTTCTACCAAACTCCTTTTACGACACAAACATGGTACTGATTCCAAAACCAGGCAGGTCAAAAACAGAGAAAGAAAACTATAGACCAATCTCCCTAATGAATATAGATGCAAAAATTTTAAATAGGATACTAGCAAAAAGACTCCAGCAAGTGATCAGAAGGATCATTCACCATGATCAAGTAGGATTCATACCAGGGATGCAGGGCTGGTTCAACATTAGGAAAACCATCCACATAATTGACCACATCAACAAGCAAACTAGCAAGAACCACATGATTATCTCAATAGATGCAGAAAAAGCCTTTGATAAAATACAACACCCATTCCTATTAAAAACACTAGAAAGCATAGGAATAGAAGGGTCATTCCTAAAAATAATAAACAGTATATATCTAAAACCAACAGCTAATATCATCTGCAATGGGGATAAACTAGATGCATTCCCAATAAGATCAGGAGTGAAACAAGGATGCCCATTATCACCTCTTCTATTTGACATTGTACTAGAAACACTAGCAGTAGCAATTAGAGAAGATAAAGAAATTGAAGGCATCAGAATAGGCAAGGAGGAGACCAAGTTATCACTCTTTGCGGATGACATGATGGTCTACTTAAAGAATCCTAGAGATTCAACCAAAAAGCTAATTGAAATAATCAACAACTTTAGCAAAGTTGCAGGATACAAAATAAACCCACATAAATCATCAGCTTTTCTATATATCTCCAACACAGCTCAGCAGCAAGAACTAGAAAGAGAAATCCCATTCAAAATCACCTTAGACAAAATAAAATACCTAGGAATCTATCTCCCAAGACAAACACAGGAACTATATGAACACAACTACAAAACACTCGCCACACAACTAAAACTAGACTTGAACAATTGGAAAAACATTAACTGCTCATGGATAGGACGAGCCAATATAATAAAAATGACCATCCTACCCAAACTTATTTATCTATTTAGTGCCATACCCATTGAACTACCAAAATACTTCTTCACTGATTTAGAAAAAACCATAACAAAGTTCATTTGGAAGAACAAAAGATCAAGGATATCCAGGGAAATAATGAAAAAAAACACATATGATGGGGGCCTTGCAGTCCCAGACCTCAAACTATACTACAAAGCAGCAGTCATCAAAACAATTTGGTACTGGCTAAGAAACAGAAAGGAAGATCAGTGGAATAGACTGGGGGAAAACGACCTCAGCAAGACAGTATACGATAAACCCAAAGATCCCAGCTTTTGGGACAAAAATCCACTATTCGATAAAAACTGCTGGGAAAATTGGAAGACAGTGTGGGAGAGACTAGGAATAGATCAACACCTCACACCCTACACCAAGATAAATTCAAAATGGGTGAGTGACTTAAACATAAAGAAGGAAACCATAAGTAAATTGGGTAAACACAGAATAGTATACATGTCAGACCTTTGGGAGGGGAAAGGCTTTAAAACCAAGCAAGATATAGAAAGAATCACAAAATGTAAAATAAATAATTTTGACTACATCAAACTAAAAAGCTTTTGTACAAACAAAACCAATATAACTAAAATCAGAAGGGAAACAACAAATTGGGAAAAAATCTTCATAGAAACCTCTGACAAAGGTTTAATTACTCATATTTATAATGAGCTAAATCAATTGTACAAAAAATCAAGCCATTCTCCAATTGATAAATGGGCAAGGGAAATGGATAGGCAGTTCTCAGATAAAGAAATCGAAACTATTAACAAGCACATGAAGAAGTGTTCTACATCTCTTATAATCAGAGAGATGCAAATCAAAACAACTCTGAGGTATCACCTCACACCTAGCAGATTGGCTAACATAACAGCAAAGGAAAGTAATGAATGCTGGAGGGGATGTGGCAAAGTAGGGACATTAATTCATTGCTGGTGGAGTTGTGAACTGATCCAACCATTCTGGAGGGCAATTTGGAACTATGCCCAAAGGGCGACAAAAGAATATCTACCCTTTGACCCAGCCATAGCACTGCTGGGTCTGTACCCCAAAGAGATAATGGACACAAAGACTTGTACAAAAATATTCATAGCTGCGCTCTTTGTGGTGGCCCAAAACTGGAAAACGAGGGGATGCCCATCAATTGGGGAATGGCTGAACAAACTGTGGTATATGTTGGTGATGGAATACTATTGTGCTCAAAGGAATAATAAAGTGGAGAAGTTCCATGGAGACTGGAACAACCTCCAGGAAGTGATGCAGAGCGAGAGGAGCAGAACCAGGAGAACATTGTACACAGAGACTAATACACTGTGGTATAATCGAACGTAATGGACTTCTCCATTAGGGGCGGTGTAATGTCCCTGAACAACTTTCAGGGATCCAGGAGAAAAAAAACACCATTCATAAGCAAAGGATAAACTATGGGAGTGGAAACACCGAGAAAAAGCAACTGCCTGAATACAGAGGTTGAGGGGACATGACAGAGGATAGACTTTAAATGAACACTCTAATGCAAATACTATCAACAAAGCAATGGGTTCAAATCAAGAAAACATCTAATGCCCAGTGGACTTACGCGTCGGCTATGGGGGGTGGGGGGGAGGAAAAGAAAATGATCTATGTCTTTAACGAATAATGCTTGGAAATGATCAAATAAAATATATTTAAAAAAAAAAAAGATATAGAAGGCTTCAAAGGATTTATTTTTAATCTACTTGGGAAAATGAGGCATAAATACATGAAAGGTTCAGTAACAGTACTAAGGCAAGTTAAACAAAGGATTCTCTCATCCTCACAATAAGACACTACTTTTCTAAATTTGAGGCACCACTTTATTCATGTGCAACGTGCTTCTTTCTTGTCAAAGACACAGAAAGACCTCAAAGGCTAAAATGGTCTATATAAGACTTCTTCCTCCATTTATGAGTAAGAGCAAGACTGTATTCTTTTCTTTGGTTTATTTGATTCATTGGACCATGCTGTGTCTCTAAAATAAAAGCTAATTTGTAATCCTGTGGCTCTTTCCTAATTTTGTTGAACAAGAAAATAGTTAGATTAAGAAAAGCTAACCTACAAATCCCAGCTTTTGCTCTTCTTTTATCCCTTTGTAGATTGATTGATCTCATGAATATTAAAGCATTAAAATTCAATTGTTCATGCTGGTGGTCAAAACCCTAATCTTATACTGGACTTTTCCACACAAATTAGTCTTTAAAACTGAAGCCATTTACCTAATTGTTTTTTAGAAAAATCTAAATTACTGCAACAAAGATTCAGTTTAGTTTTTCTGTTAGATTTTTAGCCTTAACTCATATCTATGATAGTTCAGTTCGGTTGTTTTTCAGTTCTATACAAATATTTGTGATCCTATTTGGGGTTTTCTTGGCAGAGACACTATATAGTGACTTTTCATTTCCTTCTCCAGTTCACTTTATAGATGAGGAAACTGAGGCAAACAAGGTTAAGTGATTTGTCCAGGGTTACACAGTTATAAGTGTCTGTTGCCAGATTTGAACCCAAGAAGATGAGTCTTCCTGACTTCAGGTCTGGGACTCTGTCTACTGGCCACCTAGCTTCCCCTCTACAATAGCTAATTGAGTTTAAATATGGAGGTCTCCAACCCTCTCATATTCTGTCTTATAACCCTCTAACTCCCGCATCACCCTTGGGGATAAGAGTGCTAAAGACGGAGTCTTGCAGTATTTCCATGATTTTCAGAGGGAAAAAGAAGTAAAAGTTGAAAAATTTTGTTTGTTAAAAGAAGAAAAGAATGTATGAGGGAAATATCCAACATCATCTGTAGAAACTGCTGTGATTTATGGAACTGAATGGCAAGATATAGGAGTCAGTCCCTGGAGTTAGAAAAATGAGAAAAACACAGTGTCCCAAAGATGCTGAATTTGGTACTCTCTGATCCATGATGCTACTTTCCTCAAATGAAAGCGTTTTTCATTTCAGATCCGGATCCTAATTTTACCAAAGCCCCTTCCCAAACAATGATATATAGACTTCTGGTCAAGATGGTGGTGTAGAAGCAACAAAAGTTCAGACCTCGGAAACCCTTCCTTACCAATCGCAAACAGAGTGCTCCTAGGCCACCGAAATTCAAGCTGAACAACAGGATAGACCTGGGGAAACCTCCTCCTGGACCTGGATCAAAAGGTACCCCACCCCAAAAGCCAGAACCCTAGATCACTCAGATCTAAGGGGTAGACAGAAAGAAGGTCCCAGGACCAATCCCCCCCAACCCAGAGTGCTGAACCCACAGCAGCAGCGGGAACCTCAGGGCTCTGAGGACTCACCTTGAAAGCAATCTGAGCCAGTCTCCGGGGTGCCCAACACAGACGGCAGGGAAACATAGAGAGAAGGGGGAAGCCGGTAGCCTCCTGGCTGGGTCCTTCCATCTGAGTCTCAAGGGAGGTCCCAGCTTTAGGGCACCAGCTGAACCCAATCCCATCAGGAGCCCTCAGAGCTACTGAAAGGACAGAAAACTCAGGGCTGGCAAAGGGGTTGCTCCGAAGAGCTTTCCTTGAAAGTAACCTGGGCCAGTTTACGGGCATTCAACACAGACTGTGGAAGAGGAGGTTGCTGCTTTTTTATCTTCCTTTTTTTTGGCTCGGGGATCTTTCGGCCCACACCACCTGAACCTAATCCCATCAGGAGCCCTCAGAGCTTCTGAAAGAACAAAAACCTCAGGGCTAGTGAAGGGTTTACCTTGAAAACAACCCTGGCCAGTCTCCAGGCATTTAACACAGATTGTGGAGGAGGAGGCTTATTGCATCAGGGCTCATTTGGCCCAAACCAGGTGAACCTAATCCCATCAGGAGCCCTCAGAGCCCAAGCAAGCCACGACCCCTCCCCCCTTAGAGAGCAGGGTCTTCTGAAAAAACAGAAACCAAGAGGCAAAGTCAAGATGGCAGCCTAGAAGGAGCATAGACCTGGCAGCCTGGCCAGTGATTTGGAGATCCTCAATATCTGCTCCAGCCATCCAGGAAGTTTAAAACTCAGAGTAAACCCAGCCCAACTAAACTGAACTCAATCCCATCAAAAGTCTCCAGAACACAGGGAAGCCCAGGTTCCCCATCCATCCTCATCAACTGCTGGAATTTAAGCCAATCAAAAGCCTCCAGAGGACAGGAAAGCTCAAACCCCCAACAACCATCCCCCAGAGATTACACCAAGAGATCCTCTGTTAAAGCTCCAAGAGGGAAGACTGATAGAAGTCCCCCCAAAAAAAAAACAAAAAAATGAGAGGAACAAGAGCACAGACAAATGCGGGGAGGAAAGAAGGGGTGAAATTGAGCAAACAACAGAAAAAGAAGACAGAAACTACAATTAACAGCTACTACTCAGCAAATGGAACAGAGGGGGAGAGATCAGCAAACAATAAACCAGAAATCCCAGCGAATTGGATACAGGCTATGGAAGAACTCAAAACACAACTAAGAGAGGCTGAAGACAATTGGGAAAAGAACTTAAAAATTAAGATAAGTCATCTGGAAACAGAGGCACTTGAACTAAAACAAGAAAATAGTGTCCTGAAAGCCAAAATCATCCAGCTGGAAAATGAGGCAAAGGAGATGAAAGATGAGGCAAAGGAGATGAAAGACGAGATAAAGAGGATGAAAGACAATCTTCAAAGAAACTCAGACCAGAAGGAAAAAGACGACCAAAAAGCCAAAGATGAAATCCAATCTTTAAGAACCCGAGTAAAACAACTAGAATCAAGTGACCTCACAAGGCAGCAGGACACTATAAAACAAAACAAAAAGAATGAAAAAATTGAGGAAAATGTGAAGCATCTCATTCACAAAACAGACGATTTAGAAAATCGTTCAAGAAGAGACAATTTAAGAATAATTGGACTACCAGAAGACCACGACAAAAGAAAAAGCCTGGACATAATACTAGAGGAAATTATCCAGGAAAACTGTCCCGAGATCCTAGAACAAGAGGGGAAAGTGAAGATTGAAAGAATCCACAGATCACCCCCTGTATTTAATCCCCAACTGACAACACCAAGAAATGCTATAGCCAAATTAAAAAACAATCAGGTGAAAGAACAGGTATTACAAGCTGCCAAGAAGAAGCCATTCAGATACCATGGAAACACAGTGAGGATAACACAGGATCTGTCTGCATCCACACTGAAGGACCGAAAGGCATGGAATATGATATTCCAGAAAGAAAGGGAACTAGGCCTCCAGCCAAGAATAAAATACCCATCAAAACTGACTATATTCTTACAGGGGAAAGTATGGTCATTTAACACAACAGAAGAGTTCCAAGCATTCATAAATAAAAGACCAGACCTGAACAGAAAATTTGAAGTCCAACCACAGAACTCAAGAGAATCATCAAAAGGTAATTAAAAAAGAGGGGAAAAACAACAACAACAACAAAAAAAAATTTTAAGAGACTCAATAAGTTAAAATGATATGTATCCCTATAAGAAAAGAGGTCATTGGCAACTCTTAAAAACTGTTGCTATCACCTAAGCAGCTAGAAGAACTACACTCAGAGGGAACAGTGACAAACTGTATAGGATGAAAGGACAAGACATAAATAGGTATATAGATATATGCATGCATAAATACATATACATGTGTATGTGTATATATATATATACATGACTAAAGCTAAAAAAGAAAAGAGGTTATCACTAAAAGAAATGGGAAAAGAAACAAATGGGGGTAAATTTATATGTCACAAAGAAGCTCATGGCGGGAGGGGGGAGAACATCAATACACTGGAAGGGTAAAGAGGTTGGAGATAGGAAATACTCAACTCTTACGTACTTTGAAACTGACCCAAAGAGGGAAGAACAATCCAATCCATTGGGGAAGAGAATAGATTTGCGCCCTATAGGGGAGTAGAAGGGTAAAAAACAGACTGGTGGGGAGGGAAGCAGTACAAGGGAGGGAGAGGGTGGAGGGGAAATTTTAAAAAGACTACAGGGGAAAATAAGGGAGGGAATAAGAAGGGAGGGGGGTAGAAAGGGAAGTACAAGGGGGACTGATTTAAAGTAAATCTTTAGGGAAGGATATAAAAATGCCAGGGAGTCCACAAGTGACAGTCATAACGTTGAACGTGAATGGGATGAACTCACCCATAAAACATAGACGAATAGAAGAATGGATTAGAATCCAAAACCCTACCATATGTTCTCTCCAAGAAACACACATGAGGCGGGTTGACACCCACAAGGTCAGAATTAAAGGATGGAGTAAGACCTTCTGGGCCTCAACTGACAGAAAGAAGGCAGGAGTGGCAATCATGATATCTGATAAAGCCAAAGCAAAAATAGACCTGATCAAAAGGGATAGGGAAGGTAATTATATTTTGCTAAAAGGGACTTTAGATAATGAGGAAATATCACTAATCAACATGTATGCACCAAATAATATAGCACCCAAATTTCTAATGGAGAAACTAGGAGAATTGAAGGAAGAAAGAGACAGTAAAACCATATTAGTGGGAGACTTGAACCAACCATTATCAAATTTAGATAAATCAAATCAAAAAAATAAATAAGAAAGAGGTAAAAGAAGTGAATGAAATCCTAGAAAAATTAGAATTAATAGACATATGGAGAAAAATAAATAGGGATAAAAAGGAATACACCTTCTTCTCAGCACCACACGGCACATTCACAAAGATTGACCATACATTAGGTCATAGAAACATGGCACACAAATGCAGAAAAGCAGAAATAACAAATGCAGCCTTTTCAGATCACAAGGCAATAAAAATAATGATTAGTAATGGTACATGGAAAACCAAATCAAAAACTAATTGGAAACTAAACAATATGATACTCCAAAATCGTTTAGTTAGAGAAGAAATCATAGAAACAATTAATAATTTCATCGAGGAAAATGACAATGGCGAGACATTCTTTCAAACCTTTTGGGATGCAGCCAAAGCGGTAATCAGAGGTAAATTCATATCCCTGAGTGCATATATTAACAAACTAGGGAGAGCAGAGATCAATCAATTGGAAATGCAAATAAAAAAACTCAAAAACGACCAAAGTAAAACCCCCCAGCAGAAAACCAAACTAGAAATCCTAAAAATTAAGGGAGAAATTAATAAAATTGAAAGTGATAGAACTATTGATTTAATAAATAAGACAAGAAGCTGGTACTTTGAAAAAACAAACAAAATAGATAAAGTACTGGTCAATCTAATTAAAAAAAGGAAGGAAGAAAAGCAAATTAACAGCATCAAAGATGAAAAGGGGAACATCACCTCTGATGAAGGGGAAATTAAGGCAATCATTAAAAATTACTTTGCCCAATTATATGGCAATAAATACACCAATTTAAGTGATATGGATGAATATATACAAAACTACAAACTGCCTAGACTAACAGAAGAAGAAATATAATTCTTAAATAATCCCATATCAGAAAATGAAATCCAACAGGCCATCAAAGAACTTCCTAAGAAAAAATCCCCAGGGCCTGATGGATTCACCTGTGAATTCTATCAAACATTCAGAGAACAGTTAATCCCAATGCTATACAAACTATTTGACATAATAAGCAAAGAGGGAGTTCTACCAAACTCCTTTTATGACACAAACATGGTACTGATTCCAAAACCAGACAGATCAAAAACAGAGAAAGAAAACTATAGACCAATCTCCCTAATGAATATAGATGCAAAAATCTTAAATAGGATACTAGCAAAAAGACTCCAGCAAGTGATCAGAAGGGTCATCCACCATGATCAAGTAGGATTTATACCAGGGATGCAGGGCTGCTTCAATATTAGGAAAACCATCCACATAATTGACCACATCAACAAGCAAACCAACAAGAACCACATGATTATCTCAATAGACGCAGAAAAGGCCTTTGATAAAATACAACACCCATTCCTATTAAAAACACTAGAAAGCATAGGAACAGGAGGGTCATTCCTAAAAATAATAAACAGTATATATCTAAAACCATCAGCTAATATCATCTGCAATCGGGATAAACTAGATGCATTCCCAATAAGATCAGGAGTGAAACAAGGATGCCCATTATCACCTCTACTATTTGACATTGTACTAGAAACACTAGCAGTAGCAATTAGAGAAGAAAAAGAAATTGAAGGCATCAAAATAGGCAAGGAGGAGACCAAGTTATCACTCTTTGCAGATGACATGATGGTCTACTTAAAGAATCCAAGAGATTCAACCAAAAAGCTAATTGAAATAATCAACAACTTTAGCAAAGTTGCAGGATACAAAATAAACCCACATAAGTCATCAGCATTTCTATATAATTCCAACACAGCTCAGCAGCAAGAACTAGAAAGAGAAATCCCATTCAAAATCACCTTAGACAAAATAAAATACCTAGGAATCTACCTCCCAAGACAAACACAGGAACTATATGAATATAACTACAAAACACTCACCACACAACTAAAACTAGACTTGAGCAATTGGAAAAACATTAACTGCTCATGGATAGGACGAGCCAATATAATAAAAATGACCATCCTACCCAAACTTATTTATCTATTTAGTGCCATACCCATGGAACTCCCAAAAAATTTCTTTACTGATTTAGAAAAAACCATAACAAAATTCATTTGGAATAACAAAAGATCAAGGATATCCAGGGAAATAATGGGGAAAAAAACACAAATGAGGGGGGCCTTGCAGTCCCAGATCTCAAACTATATTACAAAGCAGCAGTCATCAAGACAATTTGGTACTGGCTAAGAGACAGAAAGGAAGATCAGTGGAATAGACTGGGGGCAAGTGACCTCAGCCAGACAGTATACGATAAACCCAAAGATCCCAGCTTTTGGGACAAAAATCCACTATTCGATAAAAACCGCTGGGAAAATTGGAAGACAGTGTGGGAGAGACTAGGAATAGATCAACACCTGACACCCTACACCAAGATAAATTCAAAATGGGTGAATGACTTAAACATAAAGAAGGAAACCATAAGTAAATTGGGTAAACACAGAATAGTATACATGTCAGACCTTTGGGAAGGGGAAAGACTTTAAAACCAAGCAAGACATAGAAAGAATCACAAAATGTAAAATAAATAATTTCGACTACATCAAATTAAAAAGCTTTTGTACAAACAAAACCAATGTAACCAAACAATGATATATAGCCAAACAAAGATAGAGACCTCTATCTGCTGGGGTACATATTTATGTACGGTGCACCCAAAGGGGAGAGGAGAAAAGAAGGAAGACACGACAAAAAAGAGTAGTGTGGAACAAAAGCTGGAGCAGAGAGAGGTATGAAGCAAGCCAGGACCCAGGGAGCCAAAAACTGGAGATCCAGGCCTCAGAAGAAAACAAATTAATGCCGCCACCATGCCTGAACTGGCAGAAGAGTGATGCTGAGACACCAAGAAAATATTGTAACCAAAGGAATATATATACACAAAAGACTGGAAGTATGCATGTTCTAACAACAGAAGAGGCCAATCCATAATTCCCCCATCCTTTCCTTTACCTCCACTCTCATTCTACCTCTCTAGAGGAAGAATATAACAATAATAATAATATTATTATAAAAATAGCAACAAGCCTAGATACCATATTTTAAAAAAATGTAAATGAAAATGATCCAATTTGAACTGGTCTGTTCCAACAAGAAAGTAAAGTGAAAACAGAAAGAATCTACTGGCTGCTTTCTGAGAGAACCATAAAGTGAAAACTCCTAAGAATGTCATAGCCAAAATCTGGAGCTTTCAGGTTAAAGTAAACATGCCATAAGCATACAGGAAAAAAAAAGTTTAAGTTCTAGGGAACTACAATTAGGATCACATAAGACTTGGTAGCTATAATTAAAAAGTTTAAAATTGCTTAGATTCCATATTACAAAAGGTAAAGAATTATAACTAATAGTAGCTTAATTTTAAAAACTGTATAATTCTACAAAAAATAGACCTTTAATAAAATAGAGAATTTCCAAGCATTCCTAATGTAAGACTAAATTTAAATATAGTATTGAAATATGTACATGAGAGTCAAAAGAAACCAAGAAAGGTCCAATACATTATTTACATTATAATAAGAGAAGAATGAGTCTTAGACATTTTTATTCTAATTTATTTCAATATGCATTTATTAAATTCTTGCTGCATTCTGAATGCTCTATTGGGGAGATACAAAAAGTAGGTAATATAATGTTGCTACACTCATAGATATTATAATCTTATGGAAGGGTTAAGCACAAAAATAGCTTTCTTATTTCACAAAGGATGTGACATCTTGATTGTAACTACATTTCATTTTTCAGCCATCTAAAAAATTTTTTCATTGTGAAAGAGAAATTTCAAAGTTGTCCAGCATTAGTTAATATTTCAAACAATGGAGTGATCCAACATCAAGAGCAGTAGGTCTATATTATATTGAAGCAATCTTTGCACTAAGAACAACATATTTTTTCATCACTTGCTATTTGCGAAATAGTCCTGAAGATGTTCCTTCTCTTCTTCCTCCGGGTAAATAACATTTATAAATCTTTTTGAAGCATTTCTTTGATACCCTTTGATTGGGGAATGGCTGAACAGATTGTGGTATCCGTTGGTGATGGCATACTATTGTACTCAAAGCAATTCCATGCAAACTGGAACAACCTCCAGGAATTGAGGCAGTGAAAGGAGCAGAACCAGGAGAACATTGTACACAGAGACTGATACACTGTGGTACAATCAAATGTAATGGACTTCTCCGTTAGTGGCAATGCAATGACCCTGAACAACCCGGAGGGATCTATGAGAAAGAACACTATCCACATTCAGAGGAAGAACTGTAGGAATAGAAACACAGAAGAAAAACAACTGCTTGATCACATGGGTTGATGGGGATATGATTGGGGATATAGACTCTTAATGATCACCCTAGTACATTTATCAATACTATGGAAATGGGTCTTGATCAGTGACACAGATAAAACCCAGTGGAATTGCACATTGGCTATGGGAAGGGGGTGGGAGGAGGAAAGGAAAAGAACATGAATCTTGCAACCATGGAAAAATATTCTTAATTAATTAATTAATTAAGCTTTTCCAGATGAAGTATTTCTTTGTTTCCCTAGACAGACAGTGAGTGAGAACTTCAATAAAGGTTCACAGGGGAGTTAAGAGCTATCATCCCACCTCCTCATTTATTGTCCACCAATCAAGCTTCTTTTTCTCTTTTCAGGGTAGTTCCCAGTAATTTGCTGTCAAGTAGACAGACATGGATTTATACTTGTCTAGGACTCTCCCTTAGCATCTTTGATCACCAAGAGGCATCACTAACCTCAATTTATTCATTATTTGCTATCCTATTAGATAATTTTATTTTCATAAAAGGAAATTTATCTCTTGGAATTCTATATGCCACAATAGATATCCTAGTGGTCAAGATACAGTGAGTTAGGGGGGAGAGAGAGAGAGAAAAGGGAAAGTGAATAATTTCATCATGTCTCACAGCATGACAAGCAGATACATCAAAGAAAAGATCAAATTCCATGCAAGCAGATTACTTCATAAGTAAGTTAATAATTCAGTCAGGGCACTAACTGCTATTGATAATTTTCAATGCAGGATAGCAACACTCCTCCTTGTCCCTTTCTACAACTAGGTCTACCTGGAATCCCCCTCCTCTCCCCAGAGCTCCCAAGCTCCAAATATTTCTCTCTTTCCCTATCTAGCTTTTCTAATTGCTATCATCCTTCAGTCCTTCCTTCAAGAAGAAAAGATGTGTATTTCCCATCATCCATCCCTTGCAAATAATGTGCTGTATTAAAATTCACTAAATGGAAGTCATATATAGGAAGAGAGGACAAGGAAAGGGAAAAAAATGTGTTGTTTGCCTCTAGTTTCTTTCTGCTTATGAGTTTATATGAGCAGCCATTCTCATATTACTGAAAACATTTCCTAGACCAGATCTGCCCAACGATATCAGCTTTGTGCAGACTAAAACATGGAAGCCTGTTGAGAAGAACCTGATGTTAAAGCTGTTGCTAGCCAACCACTTCCACAGCACTGCTGGAAAGAGGTCTGATTTATATGGCGCTTATATACAACTATGCAGTCCAAGTGACTTATTCCATGATACTAGAGGAGCTGAAGAATGATATAGCTCGGTGTATTATGTAAACAAGCAGGATAGAATGAATTCTTGGCAAATAATAAGTCTTTCAGTAATGATTTGGAAATAAGCAGACCAGGGCAATAGATTGCCTAATAGACTTTCTGCTGAGATGATAAAAACACAGCTGTAAATGCATCGTATAGCACAAAAGCACAGGAAACCAATATTGAACTACCCAGCATCCCCAAACAACAGTCACCATATAACCTACACACCTGCAGCAGTAAGAACAAGAGCTTCTGATCCCAAATCTGTAGCTTATTAGCAGAAAAAAAGAGACAGACCAATTTGCTTATTATTGGTGGAATAACGAACATCCTGTCAGAACAAGATATAATACTCGTGTATCTCCTACTGATTTAACTATGGAGTACATATAGGTAGATATTCATACAAATACATATAAAGAAGAATCTGTTACTTTCAAAAACCAAATTAAAATTTTGAGATTTCCATTTGTAAACTTACCACTCTAGCTACAAATGATAACAAAATATAAGAGGCTGTCATGTTGTATAAAGTAATTTGCTATGAAAATCTTTGAACTATATTAAGTAAAAGTTGCTTATTCTATCTCTATGTACAAATAGAACTGCAATTGCTAAGCCAGTACTCAGTTCCCATAAGGAAAAGAAGAGATAATTTAAAATGTCATTTTTACAGTTGCAACTTTGAAGAATCCTTTCCTAGGCTAAAATTCTCCATTGTATTTCTTTTCCACACAAAAATAAACATAATCCTATTTGGAATTACAATTGGCATTTATCAGTCATAGGATGGGTAAGAAAGCAAAGTAATTTCTTGTTTACCAAAGCTCCATGTCAATATTTTCTTCAAAAAAGAAAATCAAGTGTTGCTGGATATTGAAAATACCAAATGAAATAGCAAAAAAGTAAATGAAATCGATCATGTTTGAACAGACATAAAATGACTTGTCCCAATAAATTTTTTCACATAGAATCAAAGCATAGTGTAAAATCCACCAAACTTGATATAGATAAAAATAATAATAAATGGTTCAGAAGTGAGAGAAACCACAATCAAACCTAATAAAATAAGTTTTTGATATAAAAAACTGAAAATGGAAAAAATAGACATCAACAGACACTCTCATAACTATTTCCTAATGGAGTTTAACTAATATAAATTGACCTATATTTTCAGCCACTAAAAAAAGTACAGAAAAAAGAAACTAGGCACCATATTTACAATAATTAATATTGAATCCACAAGACTAGACTAGAGAAAGAAAACCCCAGAAAAGGTAAAAAATAAAGTAAAAATTATTAAATGATAGAGAACGTAAATACCTGACATTCCTACTCAATATCCCTAACCCTCAACCTAGTGTCTGACGCAGGGAGTATAAGCAACCAATCTTGAAAATATTATTCAGAGTCCATCTGTAAGGATAGCTGCCCAGGCTCTCAAATCAATGAATCAGACTGTATCACCAGTTCCCTCACCCCACAAGGGTCAGCAGTCACTTATGTCCAGTCACAGGAATGAAAGGAACAGTGACTAGAGTAGGAATAGGGGAGATACGAAAGGCTTTGTCAATTGATGATTATAGTGTAGAGCTGAGAAGCAAAAGCTTTAGTCCAAGGAGAAAAAGACTGAAAACCCAAAGGGAGGTCAGTTCTCTTACACAAGAATTTACTCTTGATAAAAACATGTGCCAAACCTCCAATGAGGAGGAAATTAAGGCAATCATTAGAAATTACTTTGCCCAATTATATGGCAATAAATACACCAATTTAGGAGAAATGGATGAATATATACAAAAATACAAACTGCCTAGACTAACAGAAGAGGAAATAGAATTCTTAAATAATCCCATATCAGAAATTGAAATCCATCAAGCCATCAAAGAACTTCCTAAGAAAAAATCCCCAGGGCCTGATGGATTCACCTGTGAATTCTATCAAACATTCAGAGAACAGTTAACCCCAATACTATACAAACTATTTGACATAATAAGCAAAGAGGGAGTTCTACCAAACTCCTTTTACGACACAAACATGGTACTGATTCCAAAACCAGGCAGGTCAAAAACAGAGAAAGAAAACTATAGACCAATCTCCCTAATGAATATAGATGCAAAAATTTTAAATAGGATACTAGCAAAAAGACTCCAGCAAGTGATCAGAAGGATCATTCACCATGATCAAGTAGGATTCATACCAGGGATGCAGGGCTGGTTCAACATTAGAAAAACCATCCACATAATTGACCACATCAACAAGCAAACTAGCAAGAACCACATGATTATCTCAATAGATGCAGAAAAAGCCTTTGATAAAATACAACACCCATTCCTATTAAAAACACTAGAAAGCATAGGAATAGAAGGGTCATTCCTAAAAATAATAAACAGTATATATCTAAAACCAACAGCTAATATCATCTGCAATGGGGATAAACTAGATGCATTCCCAATAAGATCAGGAGTGAAACAAGGATGCCCATTATCACCTCTACTATTTGACATTGTACTAGAAACACTAGCAGTAGCAATTAGAGAAGATAAAGAAATTGAAGGCATCAGAATAGGCAAGGAGGAGACCAAGTTATCACTCTTTGCGGATGACATGATGGTCTACTTAAAGAATCCTAGAGATTCAACCAAAAAGCTAATTGAAATAATCAACAACTTTAGCAAAGTTGCAGGATACAAAATAAACCCACATAAATCATCAGCTTTTCTATATATCTCCAACACAGCTCAGCAGCAAGAACTAGAAAGAGAAATCCCATTCAAAATCACCTTAGACAAAATAAAATACCTAGGAATCTATCTCCCAAGACAAACACAGGAACTATATGAACACAACTACAAAACACTCGCCACACAACTAAAACTAGACTTGAACAATTGGAAAAACATTAACTGCTCATGGATAGGACGAGCCAATATAATAAAAATGACCATCCTACCCAAACTTATTTATCTATTTAGTGCCATACCCATTGAACTACCAAAATACTTCTTCACTGATTTAGAAAAAACCATAACAAAGTTCATTTGGAAGAACAAAAGATCAAGGATATCCAGGGAAATAATGAAAAAAAACACATATGATGGGGGCCTTGCAGTCCCAGACCTCAAACTATATTACAAAGCAGCAGTCATCAAAACAATTTGGTACTGGCTAAGAAACAGAAAGGAAGATCAGTGGAATAGACTGGGGGAAAACGACCTCAGCAAGACAGTATACGATAAACCCAAAGATCCCAGCTTTTGGGACAAAAATCCACTATTCGATAAAAACTGCTGGGAAAATTGGAAGACAGTGTGGGAGAGACTAGGAATAGATCAACACCTCACACCCTACACCAAGATAAATTCAAAATGGGTGAGTGACTTAAACATAAAGAAGGAAACCATAAGTAAATTGGGTAAACACAGAATAGTATACATGTCAGACCTTTGGGAGGGGAAAGGCTTTAAAACCAAGCAAGATATAGAAAGAATCACAAAATGTAAAATAAATAATTTTGACTACATCAAACTAAAAAGCTTTTGTACAAACAAAACCAATATAACTAAAATCAGAAGGGAAACAACAAATTGGGAAAAAATCTTCATAGAAACCTCTGACAAAGGTTTAATTACTCATATTTATAATGAGCTAAATCAATTGTACAAAAAATCAAGCCATTCTCCAATTGATAAATGGGCAAGGGAAATGGATAGGCAGTTCTCAGATAAAGAAATCAAAACTATTAACAAGCACATGAAGAAGTGTTCTACATCTCTTATAATCAGAGAGATGCAAATCAAAACAACTCTGAGGTATCACCTCACACCTAGCAGATTGGCTAACATGACAGCAAAGGAAAGTAATGAATGCTGGAGGGGATGTGGCAAAGTAGGGACATTAATTCATTGCTGGTGGAGTTGTGAACTGATCCAACCATTCTGGAGGGCAATTTGGAACTATGCCCAAAGGGCGACAAAAGAATATCTACCCTTTGACCCAGCCATAGCACTGCTGGGTCTGTACCCCAAAGAGATAATGGACACAAAGACTTGTACAAAAATATTCATAGCTGCGCTCTTTGTGGTGGCCCAAAACTGGAAAACGAGGGGATGCCCATCAATTGGGGAATGGCTGAACAAACTGTGGTATATGTTGGTGATGGAATACTATTGTGCTCAAAGGAATAATAAAGTGGAGAAGTTCCATGGAGACTGGAACAACCTCCAGGAAGTGATGCAGAGCGAGAGGAGCAGAACCAGGAGAACATTGTACACAGAGACTAATACACTGTGGTATAATCGAACGTAATGGACTTCTCCATTAGGGGCGGTGTAATGTCCCTGAACAACTTTCAGGGATCCAGGAGAAAAAAAACACCATTCATAAGCAAAGGATAAACTATGGGAGTGGAAACACCGAGAAAAAGCAACTGCCTGAATACAGAGGTTGAGGGGACATGACAGAGGATAGACTCTAAATGAACACTCTAATGCAAATACTATCAACAAAGCAATGGGTTCAAATCAAGAAAACATCTAATGCCCAGTGGACTTACGCGTCGGATATGGGGGGTGGGGGGGAGGAAAAGAAAATGATCTATGTCTTTAACGAATAATGCTTGGAAATGATCAAATAAAATATATTAAAAAAAAAAAAAAACATGTGCCAAGCAAACTCCTATCACCTTCAACACAAGGAGACTAAGGATGTCCATCATAATCAGGCTTAGAGATTCTGTGAAATAGTAGAAAGGTAAGAGAGCAAAGAATGAGAAATGAAATTAAATTAAAGTGAATAAAATTGTAAGAGAAAGAAAGATTAAAAGATATTTCGGGGGGGAGGCCTAAATAAAAAACCAAATCACAAGTAGATGAACCAATAAAAATCATCAAACTTTAAAAAAGAAAGAATACATAAAACATCTGAAAGTTCAAAATGCTATCATGCAGTTTTATATTACAAAGGAAAATTTTTTTAATTTACTAAATAAAAAGAAAATATTGTGGACTGTCCTGAGACCATGGAACAAATAAAAGAAAGGCCAAAATAGTTCAAAAGAGAAAAAAAAACACTTTCAAAGGAAAGAATGAGGAATTAAATCCAAGATAGGAGACTTCAATACAGAACTAAAAAATTTCAACAGAAGAGAAGAACTAGAATGAAATACCTTATCAAGAATCTCTACAAAGAACTAGACATTCTGAGAGGGGAGATCGGATTTGGAATATGAAAATACTCAAAAAGAAGAAAATTTGAAAGAGAAATTATACCCAATAATATTAAAAGAACATATGCCTTCTTGACAAGCCAATTTAACTTATCTTGAAGACAAAATTACAGAGATAATTTAAGGATTGTAAGTCACCCAGAATAAAATGACAATTCAAAATACTTAAATCCCATATAGAAGGGAAAAATTGAGAAAACTTTCTAGAAGTTATGAATAAGCACAACAAAGTATTAACCAATTAAATTCACAGATCACTGTCAAAGACTAAGGCAAATATTTTTTGAACTCTAAGGAATGTAGTATTTAATTTAACAATTAATAGCAAAAAAACAAAATGTTACAAACATCCTGGGAAAAGAACTGTAAATATGAGGAAAATACAATTCAAATCATCCAGGATAATGCCATAATCACAAGCTATCAAAGAAGAGAATGGAATAGTATTTAAAAAAAAAACAAAGAAGCTTAAGTTGTAACTCAAAAATGGCACGTCTACATTGAACCTAACAATCAAGGGGGGAAAGATTCATTGGAAGAGAAGCATTTCAGACATATAGGGGTAGAAGAGTTGGAATTCTAGCTGCACAGATTTCTTCAACTTGAAAATAACCCCAAAACAAAGAAAACATTTTAAAATATAAATATTATCAAATTATTAAAAATTATCAAAATTAATTGAATAAATTATCTTAAGTTTATAGGATTGGTCTTTTAAAAAGAAAATAGTTGATAAACAAAGGAAAAAAATATGAGGGGACAAAAAGGACCTAAAGGATTAAATATATAAAAAGAATTCATAGAATCAAAAAATTAAAGATGAAGAGATGAATTGGAAAAGTTCCTTGACACAATATGTGAATTAATTACTTTTGTGAGATTGAAGAATGAAGTAAAAATTTAGCCAATGAGGAGAGACAAATGAAAACAGGCTATCAACATCCACCAAATCCTGAAATCAATAATGAAAGGACAAGAATTCCTTTAGTCTCTAAATAAAAATAAAGGCTGTGAAAAATAGGATAAAAATAATGGAAATAAATAAATAAATGATAAATAAATAAATAAATAAATGAATGAATGAATGAATGAATAAATAAATAAATGGATAAATAAATAAATAGATAGATAGATAAATAAATGAATGAATGAATGAATGAATGAATGAATGAATGAATAAATAAATAAATAAATGAATAAATAAATAGAATAAGAATTTAAAAAATTCAACACAGAGACTTAAGGAAAGTGTTCCATTAAAGAAGGTTCTCTTAGGAAAAGCAGGTATTTATCAGTAGTAAAAGACAAAGTTTCTCCTGAAGAAAATTTCCACATTAGGAGATTGTGCCTCCTAGGAATCAAATGCACATAGGAAAGAGGACTATGAGTTCCTAAGAGAAGCCAGCATACTGTCTTAGAAGGAATATAGAACCACATATAGGAGAACTAACATGACTTTAGCTTTAGAGCTGACCATCATAAGGGCAAAGGATAAGATCAAATCTTAGTCCAAAGTAACTGCAACTACTTGTCATTGCTTCAACTCTATATTGCTTTCTTCATGACCCGGTATTTTTAAGAGCTAAGAATTAAAGAACACAGGTAAGATTTACAAAGGTATCACAATGAAATGTTAATGAGCAAAAAGTTGTTATTTCAGCAACTCCACCATCATTAGAGAAAGAGATATGAAAAAGAAACAATGGCATATCCTATGGCATAGAAAATAAAATTGGAATAGAGAAAAGGAAAAGTGAAATCATGAGGACAGAAAAGAGGTAAATTTCTTGGGAAATTATGCAGACTAAAAAAAATCATTTAAAGTAAGAGCTTATAAGTGAGAAAAGAGGGAAGATTTTTTAATTTTTAATTTATTTAATTATGTAATTTAGGAGATTTTTACATGGCTACATGATTCATGTTCTTTCCTTCCCCTTCTCTCTCCCACCTCCGGTAACCAACTAGCAATTCCACTGGGTTTTACATGTATCATTGTTCAAATCCTATTTCCATATTATTACTCTTTGCAATAGAGTGATCATTTAAAGTCAGCATCTGCAATCATATCCCCATTGAAGCTTGTGATCAATCAGGAAGATTTTTAAAAGTATATTTCATCTACATAAAAGAAGAATCATTAAAAGAGGAGAAAAACAAATAAATATAGAGAAATCAGCAACTTAAGTGAATTCAAAAAACTTGAAATAGAACAAACAAAAAACAAAATTTGAATACACTAGTTCCAAAGTAGTACAAGTCAAATAAACTACAGAAATAACAAAAAAGAGAAAGGAACAAAAATCAATACAAAAGAAATAAAGACAAAAATATAAATATGATGATCATTGCTATACTTTTTATTAACATAACAAAAGTACATTCCTATGTGAAAGGATTAAACCAGAGCTATCAAACTGAAATAGAAATGAGGCCACTAACCCATACAGACTGCTTAATGACAGAATGCCATATATTAATATTATATATATTCTACTATATTTTTGTTTATTTTGTTAAATTTTTCCCAACTAGATTTTAATTTGGTTCAGGTCACACTCAGGAATGTTGTGGGCCAAATGTTTAACACCTCCGGATTAAACAGTCTAATAAAATTAGAGTGGTAGAATGGAAAAGAAAATTCAATAACCTTCTCTATAAAAGAAACTCATTTCTATAATAAGGACACTCAAAAAATGAGAATATAGAACCAAATTTATTGTGTATTAGGTGATCACAAAAAAAAAGCAAGAATTGTGCTATGAGGGAAAATGGGGTAGAAAAGTCACAATATTAAGATAGACAAAGAAAGAAATGGCACTGTGCTTATAAAGGAGATAATGGACCATATGGAATAGTATTTAAATTCATAAAGGAAAAGATAACTGAATTTTAAGAAGAAATAGATTCTAACACAACAATTATAATTCTCAGAGATGAATAAATCTAATAGATAAACTAAGAAGAAAATATATCTTAACAAACTTGAAAAAATTAAATCTGAAAAATTTATGGTATATTTTACTGGAAATATATATAGTTGAATATCTACATCTCACCACAAATTACATCTGGAAAAATAAACAACATGTTAAAGTACAGATAAGAGAAATAAATGTAAAAAAGTAGGAATAATAAACACATTTTTACAAAATATAGAATAATACAGTTAGTGATTAATACAGGGAGCATAGCAAAAGACACAGCTTAATGATATACTGAACAATGAATGGGTTAAAGAACAACTATAGAAACAACTAATAGTTATGTGAAAGAGAATCATAATGACAAGATAGTGTGCCAAAATTTCTAGGATATAAAATGAAAGCATTGCTGAGAAGAAAAGTTATATCCAAAAACATTTATTAATATTATATGTTAGAAAAATATTATTAGTGCACTGTTTACATAATTTAAGAAAAACTAAATCTAATATGAAACTTCAAAATAAACACAGACACAAAGAGGCAGAAATTAAAGCAGAAATAAATAAGATGGAAAAACAAAAATAAAATAGAAATTAAAAGCCAGTTTTGGGGAAAAGATTAACAAAGTCAATAAACTTTTAGCTAATCTCATAAAAATAGGAGAAAACAAATATCCAAAATAAATGAACACAGGTAAATGAAAACAGATAAGTAATAAAAAGAACGATTAAAACCTACTGCACATAAAACCAAAATTTAAAAGAAACGGGGGATTATCTATTAAATGATAAAATACCCAAATTAACAGAAGAGGGAATAAATAGGAAGATATGAAAGAACATTATCTTAAAACAAGCCACAAAGGAACTACCCTACTAGGGGAAAAAATTAAATTGTCCAGACAGATTTTCAGATGAATTATACCAAATGTTTAAAGAGTAATAAATATCTATGTTATACCAATTATTCTCCAAAATTTAAAAGAGAAAAGTTTCTACCAAATAATTTTTATGAATGAATCAATAGATGAATGAAAAGCATTTATTAGCATATGCTAGGCACTCGAACATAATCTAAAAGTAAGAAAGTCCCTATCCTCGAGAATCTTATATTCTAATAACTAAGACAACACATATAGAGAACTAATGATCAGCAAAGGTTGTTAGTCAAGCAAATCACAGAAATGATAAATGAATCAATAGATGACATGATTGCCACACTCTAGAAGCAATAGTATCTTTGATTTGATTAAAGATCCAAGAATAAGAGATAGCCAGCATAAGGAGAGGTGTTCAATGGAAACCTAAATGAAGAGAAGATGACCAGGAAGAACGATTGAATGAATTTTGAAGAATGGCATATAGTCTGACACTGGGTAAATATACTGAGCTCTCTGAATATAGGCATATTTTCCCATTTTAAAAGTTCAGCCCCAGTACTGGGCTTTGTTCCAAACCTTCCAAACTAAGATTCTGACTGCCATCCAGTCTGTTAGCTGTCCCTCCCAACTTTGTGTCATCTGCAAGTTTTATAAGTGTGCCTTCTACATTTTTACCCAATTCATCAATAAAAATATTTTTAAAGCACTGGGCCAGGTACAGATTGCCAAGGCATGCCATTGGAGAACGCTCATCAAATTGACACTCAGCCCATTAATTTCACTTTGAGTCTGCCCATTCAAGCATTCTGAATCTATTGTCTAATACATGTAAGAAAGCATGAAATAAATAATTTATTAAAAGCTTTGCTGGGTTGGGGAAGCGATTAGTCTTCCCAGTCTTCTAAAGACTAGAGCTAAGTGGGAGATTTAAGAAGATCCAGTGTCTTGGGGAAAGAGGATAGAGGTATATCTGGGAATATCTTCAGAAAGGGCAATTTATTGGGGATAGGAGAGATTTCCTACAGAAATAAGGAGATTTGCCCTTAGCAAGGTCAGATCTAGATTCTACTTATTTGGAAAAGACTGGAAGAGACAGACAGTATAGTGACATTCATTTAGTCAGCAAGTATATATTAAGCAGTAAACTTTTTTTGGCTAAAACAGTGAAAGAGGCAGTTTTTCTAGGACAGCTAGGTAGCTCAATTGATAGAGAGCCTGTTGGGAGATGGGACATCCTGAGTTCAGATGTAACCTCAGATACTGGTGTGACCCAGTGCAAGTCACTTAACCCCAGTTACCTAGCCCTTATCATTCTTCTGCCTTGGAACTTAGAATTAATACAAAGTATTAATGCAATGAATACAATACAATTAATACAAATATTAATTCTAAGAGGAAAGTAAATAGGCTTTTAAATATATATACATATATATCCAGTGCCAAGTTTTTAGTCTGCCAAAAATAGAATTTTTTATCTTTTCTTTTTTGTCCATGTGATCTACAGTATGTTACAAAGATAAAAATCCTTTCTGGTTCTCCATACATTCATCCAAATATTCTGTACTATGCTGAGTACATCTTTTCAATACAGAATGTTTCTCTTTCCACTTTACCTCTTGTAAGTTGATTTGTGGTATACCCATCCAGTGCCATATTCCAGTGGTGATTTTATCCTCCAAAATCTTGGTGATATCTATAATGTCAAATCCATCCCTTGTCTTAAGACCTCTATTTACTCATTCTTGGTGCCTAAACTTTGGGAGTTTGTATATGGATGGCCACCTGAAACTAAGGACTTTTCTACTTACACCTTTCTTGGACTTTGCCTCCTATGGACAAATAAGAGTCTCAATAGTCTTCTTCCTTCATTCTAGCTATACTTCATGGTTTCTAGCTTAATGGATACCATAGGGAGATTTCTCCTTTCTACTTCAAAGCCTTTGCTTAGATTTATCTGGTATCTGCTTTAGATATGTGTTACATATGAATACATATGTGTGTATGTATGTGACTCTGTTGTTTCCCCTATTAAAATGTAAGCTCCTAGGAGACCAGGATGATTTTGCTTTTGTCTTTGTATCACCAATAGTTAGTACTATGCCTACGAGATGGTAGGTACTCAATAACTGATGGATTGACTAATGCAGTACCATTATAAATGGCAATGTAAAGAGTTCTAGGAAGCCTGGGAAGTCCTATATAAGTTGATTCAAAGTACAGGAAGCACAATCAGGAACAAAATATTCAAGGTGACAAAATGGTAGCTATAAATAACAAAAAGAGACATATATCCATTGTTGTATATAACCAATATTAGATGTTTCCTTCATTGCATAGGTAAGTGACTACGGATGGGGAATATATTTATTGTTTATCAAAGTAAAATAATTGGTTCATTTTTCTGATGTACTTTTTTCTCTGTATTGCAAGGGATAGCTCTGAGCAGAAAATTGGAGAAGAGTATATTTGTACATGAACTTTATGTAAAAAAAAAGCTTTAATAAAAAGAAGATAAAATTTTAAAACATAACAAATGACATTACGATTACCACCTAATTCTTTTACAAAGTGGTTAAGCTTTCTTCTAAGTTCAAAAGGTACAATACTAGGTTTCAGAACACATTTGTCCCTTTGAAAAAAAAGTTATATGACATAAAAATTATGCATGAACTCAAGAGAAATTTAATAACTTTTGACTCCTTTTTGATTTTGTTCTTTTGTTTTTCTTCTCCTTCATTTGCATGTCAGTGTCTATTATAAGGAGATGCTTTTGTCTTCACTTAATCAGGTGATACAGAAAACAGTAAAGCTGAGTCAGAACAGAAGGCATTTGTACTAGTTGCACTGTGGTAAGTACAAATGTTGTACTTGTCTAAAAAGAATTTCCTTGCAGCCAGTGATTTTTTAAACTATTTGCAAACAGTTCATGTAACCTGGAAGAACTGAAATTCTCAGAAGCTTATTCCCAGGTTACAACTTAAGTAGAGAGAAGATTGCGTAGCTATTAATGGATAATTATCATAATGAGTAGCTCTTCCACAAAATTAATCAGACTGTACTTGTTTCTTTTTCTTCTTCTTGTTCTCCTCCTCCTCTTCATCTTCCTCCTCCTTTTCTTACAGAGTCATCTTGGACCTTGCCTAGGCTGGAAGTGCACTGACTGATCATAGACCCCATCCCACTACTGATAATCATGGAAGTTTTGACTTGCAACATTACCAAATTGCATCAGTTCTTGTCTCCTGAGGCAGCCTGTTAACTGCCAGAGACTTCTAAACTGGTGCTATAATTACTGTGACACCCAATTCTTTTAATTCTACTGCAGTTCAGAACTCCTGAGTTCAAAATATGGATCAGCTTCAACCCCATCCCATCCTGCCCTTAGCGTGGATTACAAGTATATGCCACCAATCCTAGCCTACTTATTTCTTTTCCTAAAGCTACCCTGGTACTTTTTAAAGTAGTGACAATGTTGTTGTTGGCCCTGCCACTCTCTCTACTTTTCTCTCTTTTTTTAATTTCTGCACCAATCAACTTAGAGCAATATTATGAAGATCAAAGAGTGAAGAAACTTTAACTGCAGGGAGAAAAGAAGGCATGGAAACCTTTTGAGAGGATCCATCTTTGATACGGTATCATGTCTAGTTTTTCGCTTTGAATTAAGGATCAGCTCTGTCCTCATTCTATTGTTTATAGGAAATTCAAGGCATGCTGTTCCCATCTAAACTATAGTTTCCTCTATTTTAGGGTAATTGAAAAGCAAGATTGTGGGTTTATACCACACAATAAATAAGAACCAGCTTGGTTTTGTTTGTGGGCAGCAAGACTGAGTCCTTAAATCCCACATTGGATTGAATGGATAATGTCACTCTTAACTAGGTAGGACTTGATTTCTCTTTCTAGATGTTGGAATCCTAGGACTGAACATGTGATTTTCCATCATCAGTCAAGAAATTGGGAAGGGATGAAGAGTGTGTTGGACCACCTCCTTATTAACTGTTCACCAATTAGAGATATCTCAGTATGTCTGGGGAAGGGCTGAATAATGAGCTTCCAAAAATTGCATTTAATGACTTAGAATGCTGTAGTCCTTTATCTTTGATCACCTTGAAACACCACTGAACAACTAATTTGTTTGTTATTGCTAACCTTATCAATAAATTGATTTTCTTATCCAGGACCCAGTTTCTTAGAATTTCTAATTGTCACACTATAAATGATTCAACTTTCCTTTAAAAATGAGATTGCCAAGGAAAGTGCAGTAACTAGAATAGTTAAACATTTGGAAACTCAAATATTAGCTCGGGTCATTTAAAATTGGGAGGGTGTTGATTGAAAGATCTCTTCTCCAAAAAGTACTTTATCAAAAATAAATAAATAATATAAAAAATAAAAATTACTTCCTTTTTAACTTTTATAAGCAATCAACTATCTTGAACCTCTAAGCCTCAAATCTTTATGGCTACTTTTCATATGACCAAAATATGGAGTGATTCTTGGCATATTTTTAATGATTTCTTTGATTAAGCTAGTTAAAACCTGGCAAAGCACCTTTCTTCATAATGAATTAGCTCTGAATTCCTTTCTTGCAAAAAGTTGATGTGATCCTAGTTCTTAAAAGAGCTATCACAAAGCTGCCTCCATTAGTATCTTTAGCATAGACATCTGGGGTCTTGAATTAACATTAATCAGGATTTATGAGCCCTGGCATTAAGCTTTAAGGTCTAACCAGATTGCAGATGTAAAATGCAATTAAATGGAAATCTTTCTATTATCTTTTCATCTGGAGAGCCACAGGGAAAATGAGTGCATATACCCCGACACCTGAAATCTTTTATTGACAAAATTTTATTATTGAGGACAGCTTTTCGATATGCACCTTACATTTGTTAAAACAAACATACTGAGGCAGATTTTCATAGCAAACACAAAACAGTGAGTTTGAATAATGAGTTGTGATGCCTCCAGTAGCATAAATTGAAATCAAGTGGATGGAGTAAAAAAGCTCCCATATTACTTTATGTGTATCTGGGATGTTGTTGTTTTTAATTACTGTACTCAAGTCAATTTATTGTTTTGAAATGTACTAAAATGGAAGCTGACAAAGTAGAGTGCGAGACTGCTACATTCTCCAAATTCTCCCACAATCAGAAATAACTCCACAGAATCATTGCTAAAAGTGGCAAACAATGAAGAGTCGGGAGTAAAGCAGAGCAACAGGAATAACAGAAACAAGGTCTCTGACATCTTTGGCTTGGCATTGGTTTGGTGGTGCAAGCAATTGGGAACAAACACTGAGGAATCAAAAAGCTACACGCCCTGGGAGAGCATGGACAGCCTCAATTTCTCTTCTTGATCAAGGAGCCTGTATCCCAATGGTAGATACCAGTGGAATCTGCTGGCTGCAAGACCTAATCTAGGGGCACCTGTATCGATGAAAGCTTCAGCTCCAGGAGTCCTCACTCACCCATAGTTTGGGGTTGAGTGCTAACCAGGAACCCAGGTGCACTAACCAGATACCAGGTTTGTCCCACACTGCAGCTTTAGAAGAGGAGAAAAGAAGGAACATACACAAATGAGTTCAGTTACTGAGGAACTGGGACCATTGTTGGTCACCCATAGGAGAATGGTTTCCCTGTTTGCTGTCCCATGGGAGAGGTAAGCTATCTGCTTGCAGTTGCAGAACTACCAAAAAGGTTCTAGTAGGAGCACCTGAGGTCAATCACAGATTAGGGTTTGAGCTGGGGGGAGCAGGGACTACACCTGGATGGATTATAAAAACTGAAAGAACTAAGTAGGTCCCAGGAAATAACAACACAAAAAATCCTTAATCCTGAGTGGATTGAGTTCACAACTCCAGCAGGATTGCAATAATGTCCCAATTTTGCCTGGGTAAATTACTTTTGCCTCAGTTTCCTCATTTGTAAAATGAGCCAGAAAAGGAAATGACAAACCACTCTAGTATCTTTGCCAAAAAAAAAAAAACCCAAATGGGGTCACAAAGAGCGAGACATGACTGAAAACAGCTGGACAATAATAGATCCCATCTCTCAGTCAATGGGTTGTTGAGTTCATGATTCTTGAACTGAGAGTTGTGCATATACATATATATGCACCAATTATTGTTTTGCATGATAATGCATGTATAACCCAGATCAGATTACCTGCCAGCACCAGGAGGAGAAAGGGAAGGGAGATAAGGAAAGGAGATAAACGCAATCATATAACTTAGGAAAATGAATGGAAATTTATTACATGTAATTGATTAAAAATACATTTTAAATTAAATTAAATAATTTTTAAAAAAGAAATAAAGGGGCAAAGTTAGGGATAAGGGAGAGATTTTTGGAAGGGGGTAGAATAAGAACTATGGGGTAAGAAGAGAGGAACAAGGGAGAAATCCTTAGAAGGGTAGGTTGGTTTAGAATTAGGAGGACAAGGGGAGTGGATGAGGAAGGAGTTCTAAGAGAGGACACAAAATAGAGAATAGTAGAAAGAAGAAATTGGATATCTAAGGAAGTATATGGCAAAAGGAAAGTAAGAGAAGGACAAATAGTGAGAAAAATAGAATGGAACAAAGTGTAGAACTATCAATTATAACTTTGAATGTGAATGGGATGAATTTCCCATAAAATAGAAACAACAGAATAAATCAAAAACCAAAACCCAACAATATGCTGTTTATAAGAAACACAATTAAAAATAAGATACATCAGGTAAAGGTGAAGGACTATATACTGTGCTTCAGCTGATGGAAAAAATTAAGGGTAGCAATAATGATGTCTGACAAAGTGAAAGCAAAAAATATATACTCAATAGAGATAAAAAGGAAAACTATACTATGCTTAAAGGTACCATAGGAAATAAAACAATATCAATATTAAACCTATCTACACCAAATTTTTACAGCATCCAAATTTTTAAAGGAAAAACTAAATGAGTTACAGGTAGAAATAGATAACAAAACAATAACAGTGGAGGGATTAGATTTTCCTCTCTCATAACTAGATGCATTTAACTAAAAAAAGTAAGAAGTCAAGGAGATAGAAAAACTGAATGTGAATAGAAAAGAGTATATGTTCTTCTCAGTGGTACATGGTACCTTTACCAAAATTAACTACATATTAGGACACAAAAACATTATACTTGAATGTAGAAAAGGAGAAATAGTAAACATATTCTTTTCAAGAACTACATAAACATAATTATAAAACACTTTTTACACAAATAAAGTCAGACCTAAATATTTGGAGAAATATTGTTCTTGGGTAGGCAGGGCCAATATAATTAAAATGACAATCCTACTTAAACCCAATCAAATTCCCCAAAACATTATCTTATCAAGCTAGAAAAAAAATAACAAAATTCATTTGAAAGGACAAAAAGATCAAGAATAGCAAAAGAATTAATTTTTTAAGTAAATGTAGAGATGCAAGAATCAACAGAGAAGACTGGGATGATACAATATAGCTGTTTATCCCACCAAATCCCCAATCCAATGGATTCTCTATATAGGAATATCAGTTTATTTACCATTGAGGCTACAGAAGAGAAGACTTTGAATGCATGTGGTAACTGCTTCAAATTCATTGAGAATGACTAGATAATCTCTTACTATCTCCTTACTTATCTTGAGTATTTTCCATTCCTTCATTTTGTCCATTTCTGTTGTTTCTTTTCCCGTATAATGATCATTCTCCTTAACAAAGAAAGGACCAGTAAAATAATTCCAGAATTTCTTTCACCCATTTTTGTCATTTCATTCATTCCAAGGATAATAATGTTCCTATCTTTTTATATTTCTCTTTTCTCCAATATAATTTAAAATCTTTTCAGTGATTCTTTACTTTCTTTGCTAGCCCCAACCACATCTCAAAAGTTGTGACACATTATCTTGTTATCATTCTCTCTGATGAGTTTTTTTTTTGTTTGTTTATTTGGCCCACCAATTCTTCAGGATGAAGGTCACTCTCTTCTTGATACTCTTCTCTCATTTTCAGGACACCATCCTCTCCTAGTTCTCCACCTAGTTATTATACATTTTCTTCTTTATCTCCTTTGCTGGATACTCCTCCAGATAACCCCCTCTAATTGTAAATGTCTCTCAGGGTACTGTCATGGACTCTCTTCTCTTCTCCTTCTATATTGTTTCACTTGATAATCTCATCAGTTCCCATAGATTTGATTATTATCTCTATATTGATGATTCTCAAGTCTACCTATCCTGCATTAAACTTTCTGATTACCTCCAATTTTCCATTTCTAACTGCACATCTCTTTGATTAGTTTTTCTTTATAGTCATAGTGGTAGTCTCTCAGTGATTGAGAATGACAATTGTCTATGTGCAGTTTCATCTACGGTGTACCCTCATGTGGCTTTGGAGTCCAAAGGCTGAGGCGCACAGTCTGTGGCACATGGGGCCTGGGACGCCAGTTGTTACGGGAGGTGCGGGTGTGGCCTGGTGTCGGCGTTCACACGCAGGGGCAAGATGTCGACGTCACTCATCTTCAAAGGTGGCAGTGGCATGGTGAATGGGGGTTCGCCAGCTGCTTCTGTCAGAGGCAGCGAGTTCTAGTGGCTTTGGTGTAATGCCAGCCCGCTTCAGGTTTGACTTTAGCTGATCCTTGAATCTTCTCTTTGGTCGGCCTTGTTTCCTGAGTCCAGCTGACAGTTCACCATAGAATACCTGTCTTGGTATTCGCTGTGGGTCCATGCGGATGACATGTCCAGACCATCGTAGCTGGCTTTGAGGACCAGGACTTCGATGCTGGTGGAGTTGGCTCTGTCGAGGACTTCCTGGTTGGTGATTCGGTCCTGCCATCGGATCCTCATGATTGACCGGAGGGAGCGTTGGTGGAATTGCTCCAGCTGTTTCATGTGCTTCCAGTACAGTGTCCATGTCTCACACCGTACAGGAGCGAGCTGAGGACCACTGCGTTGTACACTCTGAGCTTCGTCGCAGTGCTTACACTGCTGTGTTGGAGGACTTTGGAGCGCAGCCGCCCAAGTGCCTGGCTGGCCTTTTGGATCCTGGCATTAATCTCGTGGTCTAGGGACCCGTCGTTGGTGATGGTGCTGCCCAGGTACTTGAAAGTGTTGACGTTAGAAAGCTGCGTGCCGTCGACTGTAATGCATGGCTGGTTCGTTGGCCTCCCTAGTACAGGTTGGAACAGCACCTCTGTTTGGCTGAGGCTGATAGTCAGGCCAAACAGTTTTGTTGCGGTGGAGAACCTGTCCACAATGGTTTGGAGATGATTTTCTTGGTGGGCCATGAGAGCACAGTCATCTGCAAAGAGAGCTTCCAGGATGAGTCTCTCTGTTGTCTTTGTTTTTGCAGTCAGGCGGCGAAGGTCGAATAGTGAGCCATCCAGTCAGTATTTGATATAGATGCCCAGGTCTAGATCCATCACAGCATGTCGTAATACTTGGGTGAAAAATAGGTTGAATAGTACTGGAGCGAGGACACAGCCTTGTTTCACGCCATTGGAGATGTTGAAGCGATCAGAAGTCTCTCTACCAGATAGGACTTCCCCTGTCATGTCGACATGAAAGAGCTGGATCAGTTTGACGAATTTTGCTGGGCAACCGAGCTTGCTAAGGATCACCCACAATGCGTCCCTGTTCACTGTGTCGAACGCCTTTGTCAGGTCTATGAAGACAATGTAGAGACTCAGGTTCTGCTTAAGGCATTTTTCCTGCATTTGCCTCACTGTGAAGACCATGTCGATGGTGCTGTGATCTGATTGGAAGCCACATTGTGATTCAGGCAGGTTCTGCTCTGAAACAGATGACAGGAGTCTGTTGAGTATAACACGGGAGAGGATCTTTCCAGCAGTGGAGAGTAGTGAGATGCCTCTGTAGTTGTCACAGGCTGCTCATGCGCCTTTGTTCTTGTATAGGGCTATGATGGAGGCATCTCTGAGTTCTGGGGGCATGTCTTCCTCTTCCCATATGCTGGTCAGCACTATGTGGAATGCCTGGAGCGCCTTTCCATTTAAGGCCTTGTACACCTCGGCTGGGATCCCGTCTTTACCGGGTGCCTTGCCTGCACTCATTTGTTGAATGGCTTTTTGGACTTCCTCTATTGAAGGAGGGATGTCAAGTTGTTCAGTGGAGCAGTTTGGGGGGATCTGGTCAAGGGTGCTTTGGTCGACTGAAGAGGGTCGGTTGAGAAGCTGACTGAAGTGTTCTTTCCACCTGTTGCTGATGCCTTTTTTATCTTTTATGAGAGTGTCACCTTCAGAGGATAGCAAGGGAGTGGTGGTGGGTTTTAATGGCCCATAGATAGTCTTGAGGGCACTGAAAAATTGTTTGTAGTTTTTCGTATCAGCAAAACGCTGGATTTCTTCTGCCCTTTTTTTCCCATCATCAGTCTTGCATCTTCCTGATCTCACGCTGCGCCGTGGCTTGGAGAGACTTGAATCTGTCCTTTTTAGGAGCAGAGTTTGGGTTATTTTGCCACTCCATAAAGTCTTTGTTCTTTTTGCTCAACAGGTCTTCAATAGCAGTGTTGTTCTCGTCGAACCAGTCCTGGTGGTTGCGTTGTTTGGGGCCTAGGACTGCCTTTGATGTTTCCTTCACTGCGTCTCTGAACTGGTTCCATTTCTCGGTTGAGCTTCCAGTGAGTGGTCCGTTGGCATACAGCTTGTCATCCATGTAGGACTGGAATGTTTGCAAATAAGATGGGTCTCTAAGACGACTCACGTTGTAAAATGCGCAAACTGTCTGGGCATGTTTTGGATGGCGAGCCTCAATGTGCATTTGAAGAGTCGCTCTAACCAATTTGTGGTCTGTCCAGCATTCAGCTCCTCTCATGGCTCTGGTGATCTTTACA
Organism: Monodelphis domestica; assembly: GCF_027887165.1. NCBI lineage: Eukaryota > Metazoa > Chordata > Mammalia > Didelphimorphia > Didelphidae > Monodelphis > Monodelphis domestica. The sequence goes on along the minus strand of NC_077233.1, from coordinate 266,164,352 downwards.
TCCTGGATGTCTCGCCGGCGTACAATGATGTAGTCAATGAGATGCCACTGTTTTGATCTTGGGTGCATCCACACTGTTTTATATTTGTTCGCCATTCTGGACACAGTGTTCGTGATGGTGAGTTCGAACTCTGAGCATTTGCTGAGTAGCAGTAGGCCGTTGTTGTTCATTTCGCCCACACCGTGTTTGCCGAGCACTCCTTTCCATCTTTCATGGTCCTGGCCAATGCGGACGTTGAAGTCTCCCAGTAGTATCAGCTTGTCATTGGTGGGCACTGAGTGCAGGACGGCACTCAGGTCAGAGTAGAACTGCTCGATGGTCTCCTCTGTGCTGGTCAGTGTTGGGGCATATGTGCTGATGATTGTGGCATACCGGTCTTTGCTGAGAGGCAAATGGACCTTCATGAGCCTCTCGCTGATGCCCACAAGCAAGTCTGGCAGCTGTTTGAGCAAACTGGTCTTGATGGCCAGGCCAACACCGTGGATTCTGTCTTCATTTGAGGCTCTACCTTTCCAGAAGAAGGTGTATCCAGGGGTGGGTTCGCTGAGTGATCCCTCTTCTGGTAAGTGTGTTTCGCTTAGGACTGCAATGTCGATGTTATATTGTGCCAGTTCTTAATCGATTAGAGCTGTTCTTCTCTCAGGTCTTGGGGTATTCTCTCTATCAAGTAATGTCCTGATGTTCCATGCTCCTAGTAGGAGTTTCTTTGTATTTTGTTTTCTTTAAATATATAGATAAAGGGGCAACTAGGTGGCTGTATAGATTGATAACCTGGCCTAGCAACAGGAGGCCCTGGGTTCAAATCCAGCCTCAGACATTTCCTCACTGTGTGACCCTGAGTTAGTCACTTAATCCCCATTGCCTTGCCTTTACTGCTCTTCTGCCTTGGACCCAATATACAGTATTGATTCTAAGATGGAAAGTGAAGGTGTTTTAAAAATAAAAATAAACAAACATGTTTGTTTAAAAAAACAAAAATAAAAATAAACAAACATGTAGATGCTATGTCATTTAGTATATATGCTAAACAATGATATTTTAATATTGGAAATAAATATTAAAAACAAAATTTAAATGATATGTTTTATTGTCTATAGTGCCTTTAAGAATAATGTATCTTCCCTGTTTATCTTTTTTAACTCTTTTTTATTTGTTTTATCTGATATGATTAGCACCACTGCTTCTTAAAAATTCATTTAAAGAATAATGAGTTTTGTTCCACATTCTAATTTTATATCTGGGTGAATCTTTCTATTTTAAGTATGTTCTTTATAATCAGATTCATTGGGTTCTGCTTTTTAATTTTCCTCCATTTTATAGGTGAGTTCATCCCATTCCTCTTTAGTTCCTTTTCAGTGTCTCTATACAACAACAACAAAAGGCAGTGAAAGAAAAGTAACACAATGAAGACCAGTAATGTATAATTGAAGGGGGTCTGATACTCTGGCCCCAACCTGCCCTTGTTTCATCCTATTTTTGAGACTATGTTTCCATATCTCACCCAGGCTGGAAAAGCAATGGCTATTCATGGGCACGATCACATTACTGATGGTACAGAAGCTTTCATTTGCTCCACTTCTAACCAGATCTAGTTTGTACTTGCTTAAGTAGTCTGGTGGTCTCACACTTTGGAGATTTACCATGTTGGTGCCAAACAGAGTGATGCAGACACTCTACTGGCTTTAGCTCTATTACAAGTAAGAACTCTTGAGGTTAGCCATTGACCTACCTCAACCTCCCCAACAACAAGGTCTATAGGCCTGCATCACTATATCCAACTGCCCTATTCTTACCTAGTCCATCTTTATTAGTTTTTACATTTCATTTCTCTCCTTTTGATTTACCCACTTTATGATTCATCCTTTGAATTTGAAGTAAGTTTGTCTATGAATTTCCTTTCCCAAATCTACCTCCCTCTTAAACCAACTTTCTTTGTCCCTACCTATTGCCCTATTGAATTTAATGTGTTTCTACACCAAATTATTTGTTTTTGTATGTTCAACCTCCCTTTACTCAATTCAGAAAATAATCAACTTCATGAAATATCATCACCCAAAAACTACTTCAACAGTTTTGTGGTATGACAACTAATAAAGTTGATTAGCAAGTTCCTCCCCTGTCTTCCTCATTTCATCCCTAAAATATTTCTTTTCCCTTTCATTTTTGGGGGGCAACTAGGTGACAGTGTGGAAAGCACTAGACCTGGAGTCAGGAAGACCTGAATTCAAATCCAACTAGCTCTGTGACTGTGGGCAAGTCACTTAATTCTGTTTGCTTCAATTTGCTCATCAATAAAATGAGCTAGAGAAGGAAAAGGCAAACTACTTAAATATATTTGCCAAAGAATTCCCAAAAGCAACTGAATAATAACTACCCATTTCTTTCCTCTCTGAAAACCAATAATATGGAACTAAATAACTTCCAGAACCTGTATTTGTCTTTCTTTCCTCCTCCTAAAACCCTAGAAGCTAGTGGGATTCTGAAGAGATAGTTATCTCTTCTTCCCCATTAGAACATAAGAACTTCATCTTCATTTAATCCCTGCTCATTAATCAAAATATATTTACCTTTCAAGGTTTCTTTTCTCCTATGTCTGTATCTCAAAGACTATCTGCCTCTGACCTTTTCATATGGAGTGTTTATAGTCCTCCAGTCTATTAAAGGTGAATTTTTTTTCCCTGTATGACTACATTAAGCTCCACATGGTAAATTATTCTTAGTGATTAGCTTTTGTCTTTTAGAATACCATTTTCCAGGTTTTCTATTCCTTATGATATTTGCATCATAATTTATGTGATTCTTTCTTGCATGAAATCTTTCATCTCTGCCTTCTTGCAGTATTTCTTTTTTTTTTTTTACTCCAGTGCTCTCAGTTCAGGCTATAACTTTCTTGAGAGTTTTCTATGTGGCATTTCTTTCAGGAGGAATTTTCACTTTTTCTTCTAGTTCTAAAAGATCTGGACATTTTACATTATTATTTTCTGAACTATAGTATGCAGGGTTTTGTTTGGTCATGGCTTTTAAGGAGTCTGATAATCCTTAAATTATGTCTCTTTGAACTGTTTGCCAACTCAGTTTTTTTTTTATAGTAAATATCATATATTTCCTTCTACTTTTTCAAAAGTTTTATTTTCTTCTAATATTTCTTATTGTTTCGTGGAGTTATTAAATTTTGATTGCTTCTAAGTTATTTATTCTCATCCCATTTTTTTCCTCTAGAGCTCTTATTTCAGCTTTTATTTCTTACTTTCTTCCTTCCAGGTACCCTTGTAATCTTGTAGCAATATCATTCTTTTCTCTGAGACTTCACTTGAACTTATTTTTCTTTTACTCTCTTCTTTTGAGTTTACCTTTCAAGTTTCAAATCAGAGTATTCCTTTATTGCATTTGACATTTTCTTCCTTTTTTTCCCATTTCTTATTCAGTCTTAGTGTCTGAAATGGAAATGTGTACATGGGTCAGACTGTGTTCTTTCCCACCTTCCTTTATAGAGTAGTTGAGAGACTGGTGGGTCCTTTATGCATGCTACTGTCCCTGCCATTATGGACATAATAGCTAAGACTCTCTAGAATATCCCACTCTCCAGAAATCTCTGGCTTCTGGTTTAGTCTCCTGATTTGACTCAGGTTTTGGCCTCAACTTCTTCTCCTTACAGAGATCCCAGGTGAGAGTTTGCACCGTCTTTCTCTGTAGACCTGATAAGTCCCATGTGAATGTTATCCATTGAACCAGTAGTATCTCTTCTGCAAAGCCCCACATATTTTGCTACCCAGAAGCCAAAATGGTCCTATTTTCTACTGTGGTTCCATGATGAGCTCTCTGGGCAATACACTTTCTGGATATTGTCCCAGTATTGTCTCTCGATGTGCCTCAGGCAGAAATCCAGCGAGTCCTACGATATTTACTTCCCTTGGCTTATCTAGTCTCAAAGTCTCCACAGACTTCTGGTGCCTTCTTCTGCAGTTTTGCACTCCTATATATGGTGGAAATACTTATGATCATTCCCTTAGATTTTCTATACCATTAGTCATTATAGTGCATCTTTATTTAATTGGAGCATTTATGTGGGAACTGGATTCCTCTAAGTCCTAATACATTGTCATCTTAAGCAGAAGGTCAGCTGTTTTATGTTAGAGCTGGAATTTGTTTGCAAATTTTCTTTTCTCCAAGACCAGCAATTGATCCAATGTGTAACAATGGTTCTAAACACACACACAGAGAGAGAGAGAGAGAGAGAGAGAGAGAGAGAGAGAGAGAGAGAGAGAGAGAGAGAGAGAGAGAGAGAGAGAGAGGGAGGGAGAGAGAGAGAGAGAGAGAGAGAGAGAGAGGGAGAGAGAGAGAGAGAGAGAGAGTAATTTTGTTACATCATTTTTCTTCTAATGGCATGGTCTAGACATGAGCAATGAGTACTCTTCTAGCCATTTGAGTTGTTCTTTAAGGAGCATTGATAATTGAATCAATACAAGTGTTTTTGTGTGAGTTGGTAGTTTGATCCTGAGGAAATAATGTTGATAAATTGGAGTTGTGAGGAGGATAATTTGATAAGATACTTTGTTTGGTGTCCACAAAGTATCTTTAACTCTCCTCTCTGAAGGAAAGCCAAGGATGACTTCCCTCCTTTCTTAGGTCAATATGAAATGTTCTTGGAGGCACACACACACACACACACACACACACACACACACACACACACATGTGTGTGTGTGTTTATTTATTATTATATATATATAAATATATATTTACTTATTTTTGATAATATGAAAATAAGGATTAATAACAAGGAAAGCCTTAAACTAACAGGGAACTAACTTTTCACCCATCTTCTACTTCTGTCTCAAGGCAGAGCCTTCATTTCTTCTGGCTGTACTAAAACTGCCTAATACTTACTAAAAAAAACCCAAAACACTGACTATAAATCAACCTAAAATCCTTATTTAATTAACTTAATTTGATAAAGAGATACTCCACGCACATATAAATTCAGTCAGTCAAGATGGCAGCTGCTAACTGATAATCTGGTAACCCTGGTATTGCCAAGGGACCAGACAAACAGCTTCAGTCTTTCTCCTTCTCCAGAACCGTTATCTAGCAAAGCAGAGGTATCAGCTTCTTCTTAAAGAGAACTTCTCTCTATCAGTAAAAACCCTCTTCAGATGGGATTCCGAGGTCTCTCTTCTCTTCCACCAACCAAGAGTAAAGTCTCAGATGCCTGTCTCCATCAGCAGGCAGAGAGAGCAAGCTCACGCATGGAAGCCCAGTGAGTCCCCAGTTAGAGGACCTCACCAACTGACAGAATTTTTTCCTGGGTTCTTCCTTCCACGTTCTGGTCTCGTGCACTGCTCTCTACCTCGTTTGTACCCTCAGAGATCTCTTTATTAAATATCTTATTTTAATCAATATCTTAATCACTATCCTAATTTCCTCACTACAATCTCCAGATAATTGATGATTTTGTAGATTTTTGGAATGGGATTTCCCTTGATATTGTTGCGTCTTAAATATTGTCATTATTATATGGAAATGTAATTGAATCTTGAGGAATTATTTTGTATACTAAAATTTTACTGAAGCGAACATATATTAGAATTATATATTCACATAGATACAGAGAGAGAGAAAGGAGGGGAGGAAGAGAAAAAGCAAAAATGAGAAATTGTAATAAAATTTGCCATGTTTCAGCTGAAGTCCAAAAAGCTGGAGTTAAAATCATGATTTTAAGATGACAAAATAGTAAAAAAAATGTTATAAATAGAAAAAAAGGAAACTGCATTATGCTTAAAGGCATTATATATGGATAAATAACAGAATTAAATATATATGTATCAAATGGTATAACACCTGTATATTTAAAAGAATAGCTAACTTAAATGCAAAAAAATCAATGATAAAAAAAGAATTTATATGTACTTTAACATTCCCATTTCAAAATGATAACTAAACAAAAAAGTAAGAAAATTAGATCTGAATAGAACATTGTAATAATATTTGTTAGACAAATAAGATATATGCTGTGAATGATCATCTTAAAAGGCATACTTATGTTCAGCACTATATATTACCTTTGTAGAAATTGATTATGTGCTAGGCAATAAATAACTCATAAATATAGAAAGGTGGAAATATTAAACACATCCTTTATAGGGCATAATGTAATCAATAAAGGAAATATGCACCAAAGATATGCAGTTAAATGTGGATCAAGTAATAATAGCCTGTGAATAATGACTAGAACAAATCATTAGAATAATAAATAATTTTATTGAAAAGAATGATAACATTTACAATAACTAGCATTTATTTCTTGCTTCAAGTTTTGCCCAATGCTTTACACAAGCTATCTCATCTTATGCTCCTAACAACTATATGAGGTAGATGTTATTATTATGCCCATTTTACAGATGAAAAAAGTGAGACTGAGAAAAGTTAAGTGACTTGTCTAGAGTCACATAGCTAGTAAGTATCTGAGGCAAGATTTGAACTCAGGTCTTCCAATATCCCAATCCAACATTCCACTGCACCATTTAGTTGCCATGTAATAACAGCAATGGTAAAATTAGAATAATGGCAATATAACATTTGAAAAATTGAGACAAAATACAATAATTTGTGGAATTCAGCTAAAGCCAGACAAACCAACTATCCTAACATGAGAAGAAAACAAGAACAATTTTTACTATGATGTCAATATTATAAAAATTAGAATTGTAAGGGCTTTTATCAGCTGATGGAAAATGAAATGATCAAAGTCAGGAGAATAATTTATACAATGACAACATTATAAAGACAAACATCTTTGAAAGCTGTAAGAATCATAATCAAACACAACGACCATGGATGATTCCAGAGGGCAGGTGATAAAATGTTATCCATTGCAGAGAAGTGATGGATTTGGGATATGAAATAAGCTATATATCGTTTTGTATACAACACTGGGAGATTTTACTTTATTTAACTATGCATATTTGTTACCAAAAAATTATATCCTTTCTTTAATTTTTTCCCACAAGAGAGAAAAAGGAAGGAAGTGAAAATGGATTTCTGCTCATTTTTTAATAAAGTAGAGAATAATAGTGATGTGAAATGTTGCATGTACTTTCAGATGAGTTCACTGCATTATTAGTTTTACTTAATTCTTCCATCTTCCATAGGAAGCCTTTCCTAAACCCTCTTAATTTTAGTGCCTTCACTTTATTATTTCCTTCATATCCTGTATATAGCATTTTTGTATTTTTTTAATGTTTCCTTCATTAGATTGTGAGTTCCTAGGGGGCAGGAACTGCTTTTGCCTCTTTTTGTGTGACACATAGTAGGCGTTTAATAAATGTTTATCCATTGATTGTTTTACCTTGTTAAAAAAAACTCCTGGGGCATCTAGGTGACTGAATGGATAGAGAGAGTGAAGCCAAGAAATGGGAGGTCCTGTATTCAAATTCCAAGTTGTGGCACCTTGGACAAGTCACTTAACCCCAATTGCCTATCCCTTATCACCAATCCTTAGTAGTGATTCTAAGACAGAAAGTAAGGGGTTTTTTTAATTGTAAAATAAAAAAGCATCCTACAAGATAGGAGTAACCTGTAAATGTATTCAATGTAAAGATGAAACCCATCAATAAAACTGAAAGTAATCAAAAAGAAAAAACACAAAAGTAGAAGGAGCACAATGTTTCTAAGCCTTCATTTAGCTACACAAGGTATATTCCTGTTTCCAAAAGCAATAATACTCAACATGGGTTCAGTAAGATACTGTTGTAATTGATTTAAAAAATAATATTGTAATAATTCTTTATAGGGTCTTCTAAATGATTCTGTTATATGGTAAGATTGTTGAGGGAACATGAAATAGGTTTGCATGGCCATGACCACCCTACCATTCATATGTTGTTCTTTTGACCCCCATAGCCAAAAACATGGATTCCAATACTGTCAACAGGGACAAAACTTCAATAATAGAGGCTAACGATGCCTATAAATAGCACTTCTGCTAATGACTAACAATGTATATCTGAAACATTTATAATGCTAAAAAGCATGTCATTTTTTTCTAAAAACTATCATTTGAAGAGAAAGAGTCAACTTGAGCAAGCAATTTTTTAGAAAAACAACTAGAAAATCAAAATGAATAATCCAAACATGAGACAAAATAAGAATTTTTATTATAATATTAATGTTATCCAAACTAATAATTTTGAGGACTTTTGGGGTGATGTAGGGCAGGTAGGTGGTGTACTGGATAGGGTGCTATGCCTGGAGTCAGGAAGAACTCATCTTCCTGAGTTCAAATCTGGCCTCGGGCATTTACTAGCTATGTGGTCCTAGGCAAGTCACTTAACTTTTTTTGCCTTGGTTTCTTCACCTATAAAGTGATATGGAAAAGAAAATAGCAAACTGCTCCAGTATCTTTACCCAAAAAATAAAACCCAAATGGGGTCACAAAGAATCAGACACAACTGAAAAATGAACTTGTGTTGATGAAAAATGAAATGATCAGAATCAAGAGAATACCATGACAACTCTGAAAGAACTATGATAAATGCAATTACCATGGGTGATTTTAAAGATCCCTTATGAATTTACTAAAATTTATTATCATATATCAACACAAGTTTGAGTCATGAAAGTTGTCATTACTGAGAAAGTATTTACTTCAACATTTTTTTAAAAATCAGAGGAAAAATAAATTACATTGAAGATAATATTAAACAAACAAAATAACTGACTTGGAAAAATATTATTTTGACAGCTGTGTGTAAGCTATTTGGGAGAAAGAGGAGATTAGAAAGCAAAAATCCAATTAGGAAGCTTATAGTAATCCAGCAGACAGGCAATGAAGACTTGGCCCTGACTGAAGGCTGCTTGAGTAAAGATGGACTTAGCAAGTAACTGAATTTGGGTTGAGGGGAGCAAGGGACGATGAGAGAGAAAAGTAAAAGAGTATTCTGAGTTTGCGAACTTAGACGATACGAAGATTGTTAATGCCCTCAATGTGTTAAGCTCGAGAAATACAAACACAAGCCAAAAAAATTCCTTCAAGGAAAAGAGCATAAAAGGGAAAAGCCAAGAGGTAGAGATAAGTAGAAAGAAAAGTCTGAAGAGTCAGGAAAGGAGCTAGAAGAGAAGTAAGCTCAGATGACCTGGGCACTTCAGGAAATGTTGATCACCAATCAACGAAGGGGGCTTATGGTGGCAAAACCATCGCCAAAAAATATGGCATAGTTTTGGATAAGTCTATAGAGTCAAGAAAAGGTATTGACTTCTGTTTTGGTTATGTCAAACTTGTGCCACTAGGACATTCCATTGGAGATATCTGAAGAGGCATCTGGAATATGAAGCTGGAGTTCAGAAAATATTGGACTAAAATATAGATATTGGAGTTATTTTTTCTTAAAATGAATTTTGTTATTATTTTTCTATTTCAATAAAGTAATTTTGGTGGTTTAATTGGGATGGCACTGGATAAGTTATTTTCTAAAATGTCAATGAAAAAGGAAAAGAACCTATGTATACTAAAATATTCCTAGCAGCTCTCTTTGTGGTGTCAAAGAATTGGAAATTAAAGGAAAGTTCATCAACTGGGGAATGGCTAAACAAGTTATGGCATATTGTTGTGATAGAATGTTATTGTACCATAAGAAATGGCAAGCAGGTTAATTTGGAAAAGCATGAAAAGACCTACATGAAATTATGAAGAGTGAACCAAGCAGAGCCAAGAGAACATTATATAAAACGCAGAAATATTGTTCAAAGAATGACTTGTGTATGTCCATCCCCAGAGAAAGAACCGATAAATAGAAATAAGTAGGACAAAGTTTTATATAAACATATATCTTTTTTGTCAAATGTCTTCTCTAAAGGGGAAGAGGGAGAAGGGGGAGAGTTAAGTGGGTATTCTACTGTAACAAACAAATGAATAAAAGTTTTTATTTAAAAAATAAGATATCAACAATGACCAATATGGAATAATGTTTAGTATGATAATACATGTATGGCCCAGATCAAAATGCTTATCATCTCTGAGTAGGGGGAGGGAAATGATTTGGATGTTATAATTTTGGAAAACATTGAAGTGGAGCACTTCATGCAACAACAATCCAGACACCCAGAGAGTCAAATTTGAGGAACCTTTATTACCGGCAGGGTGCCCTCCTGAGAGTCGTGCCAAACAGTGGGGCAGGAAATTGGTAGATTCCAAAAATTCCACACGTATACAATTCCTTATAGGGTTTTGTAGAAGCAAGCAAGCATGTCATGCCATTAGCATTACTGTGGGGAGGGAGTACACTTCATTGTTATCGTGTAGTCATTTCATCCTCTCATAAATTTGACCCTAGGTATATTGAGTTCAAGCCTTCAAGGCTTCCTGATTTCCAAGAACTATAGATCTTTATCTACCAACAGGTTTCCTGGAGGCTTTCAGACTTCCTGATTCCTGAGGGTTACAGGTCTTTGTCCACTTCAACATGTTGAAAATTAACATTACGTGTAATTTGGAAAATAAAATATCTTTGAATTTTAAAAAATAAGATACTGGAGTCATTTGCAAAGATAAGAAAATTAAATGCATGAGAACCAATAAAATCACCAAGGGATTGGGAAGAAGCCAAAATGATCAAGAAGTCCCCAGCTCTTCTCCATGTTGGCTTCTTCCCAGGCTTTCTCTCCCTTCCTGGATCTCGTCCGGGAGAAAATTTAGAACCACTTCTCTCTCCAAGCTGAAAGGCAAATGACCAGGATCTCTGCTCTCTCTCTAATCTTAACAACTCCACCCCTTACATAGATGAGGGGCATTGAGTAGTCAATCTCTACCAATGTCTCTAAGTCAGCATTACAAGGAGAAAGTAATATACACTTATGTTTCTTGGCCCAGTGTGTAAGAAGGCACAAGAAAAGATGAAAGGCATATTGAAGAGACTTTCCCTCTAAATTCAGAAATAGTAGAGGGCTCCTGGAGTCCTGCAAAGATCCTGAGATTAAGTCAGAGCAGGGCAGAAAATGAAGGCAGCTGAATGAAGGCTCTGGGAAGTTCTCGCACTGTTGGCCTATGCTCAGCAGCTTACAATTCCAGCCTGGTCTTCCCCAAGGCCCTTAGCATCAGAAGAAAGACTTTGGGACATAATGGGCAAGTCTAGTGCATTGCATCCCTTGCTAGATCCAAATAGTACCAAAACTCAACCTTCCCCAAACACATGGCTGGTTGAATCCAGGTCCAAAGAAAGAAGCCTTGGGATTTTTTTTTTTTTTTGATGGAGTGGGTTGTCCAGCAAAACACATGGACTGAGATAAACCAAGGCTGAGATCAGCCTAGTCTCAAAGGCTCCAAACTAAGCCCTAGCCTAGCTGAGAAAGTAGCTTCAGGGCATACTGGTAAGGGCTCTGCACGGTGCCAATGGCTCAGGACTATATGATGGGAAAAGGCCCTCAGCAAAATCCAGTCCAAATAGTTCCTATAGCCTGCAGCTGGAACCCAGCACTAGAAAAACCCCTTAGAGCATCAATAGTGCGGGAAGGACCCCAGGCAAAGCCTACAAGAAGAAGGGTCCCAGAGCAAGGTAACAAGAGGGAGCCCCCAGGCAAAGCCCAGCAGTAGACAGAATTAAAAGAGCAATTTATGCAATAATATTATGGAGAAAAAAAAAACAATTTTGAAAGGCTAAAATTCTGATCAGTGCCTCTCCTCATAGAAAGTAATCAACTTAAAATGCAGAAAGAGACAGACATTTTCAGACACGACTAATTTGGGAATTGGTTTTGCTGGACTGTGCAGGTGTGTATTAAAGGCTTTGTTTTTCCGAGTTTATTTTCTAAAGGGGATGGTAGATGAAAGTAAAGGTTAAATTTTCAAATGCTAAAAAAAACTTTACTTAGAAGAAAAGATATGACATGTGAGAGGAAGAAATCTACAAAGAAGAGAATTGTTTAATAATGTTGGGGGGCTTCTGGAAAGCACAATAGAATGAGAATTCAGAGCAGTACTTGGGGAAATGATTAGGAATCGTTACTAGAGAAGAGAGTTTTTACCTAGATATCCTGAAACTTGAATTTTCAGGAATTAGGAAAGGAAGAGCATGGATTTCAGCTGCTAGCTATTAGATTGGGAAATGCCATGAAATCGGCGCTTCTACTGGCATGAGCATTGTACCCCCAGAAATTCAGGCAAACTGTAAGCAGGGAAATTCCTTTGCTCCCTTCAGTACTTGTAACTCCTAACTCAAGAACATCTGATAATTTTTATAAGACCCTGATTTATCATCCTTGGACCATCCTTCAGATTTGAGATGGACATAGAGATGCACCTCCAGGCTACACCTGGATACCATCAGACTGTATCTCAGACATCCATCTGGCCCCTAAACTATGAGGGTCACCCCCTATGTCTCCAAGCAGACCTGGTCATGTGCCCAAACCTCCCACTGAATGCCTGAGTGTTTACCACTCTAGAGTCACCATGGCACAGCATCATGTCTACATTGTTGTTGTGAAGATTGGATTTGGCTATCTCCTGATTGTAACAAAGAAGATACTTAGCTCTTCCTTGATTGTGAAGATTAAATTGTAATCCCTTGATTGTAACAATGAAGGTATTTACCTCTTCTTTATTGGGGAAATTGAATTGTAATCCCCAAACTATTTTTAGGTTTTAATCCTCAAAAAGTGTTAACTCAGTATTTGAAATAAATCTACCCATTTTGACTACAAAAAGGTGCAAATTAACTACTAAAGGTGGGAACTAACTGCAAAAGGTGTGATCTAACCAAAAAAGGTATAATCTAACCCAAAAAAGGTGTGAACACCCATTTCATATATTGAGTGAGCAGTCCTGGAGGGGAGCATCTGCTGTGATTGGTAGATGTGAAATTTAGGGAAGATGACACAAGAGAAAAAGATCTTTAAATAGAGGACCACAGAGGCCAGAGGAGAATCAAAGAACTCTGACTTGGAGTTGGACTGGAGGATAAGTCTCTGGAGCTTAGAGTGAAGAAAAGTCACTCAGAGGAGAGACTGGAAGACAGACACTCGGACTTGGCTGTGGAACTCAACCCTGGAGGAGCTCATACAGGAGACCTCGGAATGCTTTCCTTTTAGACGGTCACTGTGGTGAGTGAAAGGCTGACTTAGTTTCCCTGCCTTTCTGGAGGTGTGAACCTCTGAGAAAGGCCCATGGTCTTGAGACTCCTCTTCCCCTGATTAGGACCTTGGAATTTCTACCTGGCTCTGAAGAAGCCAGAGCTCTATCTCTCTCTCTCTCTCCCCCCTTTCTCTCTTCCTTAATATCTTCCCTCTATTATAAAATAAACTACCATAAGTTACATTTTACTTTAGTAATTAATTTTGGGATTTAGAAATTAAATCCCTGGCAACAATCAATTAAATCCAACCATAATAAATTTAGCATTGTAAAGAGAATAAAATCCCCACAATTGATGTCATCTTGGGGACAACTTTTCATTCCATGCTGTTCTCCCAAGGAACAGCTCCCCATCCTGTTGTTCCACCTTGCTATCCTCCTGGCCATTCTCAACTTTACTTTCAAAATTAATAAATTTCTCTTTTTATTTTTAAGCTAAGTGTCAGAGTCTTGCATTCTTGAGAAAGGTATCCTTCATGAACCCCAGGGGGTTCAACTTTAGTACCCCACAACTACTTAAAAAGAGTTTCATAATTCTAGACAGAGTTAATGCATTGTTTTTCAAGTATAGGAATAAGGGATGTTGGGATGGGCAATGGGGATAATAAATGCTTAGTGACTGGACCTCCAGGGCTCTCAATGAACTTACATTATGGAACTGTTACTTTTGCCTTAGCAGACAATCAGGTGCACAATCAGATAATATCCTACACTTGGAGCATGCATCGAGCTCCAGATCAGGCCTGGTGTCAGAAGTCCTTCTCTTGGAATATATTCTAGTGGAAATATGTCTGGTATATAAAGTTCCAGTACTTTACAGGACCCAAGAAGATTGTTGGTATTTTTCAGTCATTTTCAGTTGTGTCCAATTCTTTGCAGCCCTATTAGGGGTTTTTCTTGGCAAAGATTTTGGAGTGGTTCACCATTTCCTTCTCAAACTCGTTTTATAGATGAGAAAACTGAGGCTTTATTTTTCAGAGTTTCTTTATTTTCTAAAAAAAGATGGTAGATGGAAGTGACTTTTGTTGTGAGTGGACTGTCTGACCTGAATTGAGCAGGATGGCTCACCTAAAGAATTACAAAGTTCCAACAAATCTTAGAAAATAAAGAAATTTATTAGGAGAAAAGGTTAAATGGCTGGGAAGCAAGACAGTGATTGCCTCTCCAAAGAGGAAGAAGAGGAAAGCTTATATAGGATATACTAATGACAAATGGGGTCTACAGGGAAGGGAGCAGGAGAATATGAAGGGTTTGGGGGGATGGCCTTGATGTACAGGCAGAAAAGAAGGTATATATCTGTATTGGGGTAAGTTATCACATATTTACAAGTCCATCTGGAGGAGTCATATGCATGGGGAAAGATGTCACCATAACTTGTTTAGTTGACTTGCCCAGGGTCACACAGCTAATAAGTGTCTGAGGTCAAATTTGAACTCAGGAAGATGTCTTCCTGACTCCAGATCAGGATTCTATCCATTGTGCCACCTAGCTACTCCCCTAGAGGACAGAGGACTTGTATCTGTAGATCTAGTCCTGTGGCAAGAAGATTGGGGTCTAGATGATAAATGATTATGTAAGTAAAGGCTGACACATCACTGCATAAGCTACCAATGGTAGGGGATAGTATAGCGTGTTAATTGTTTCACCATCCCCAGTGGCTGATCCTTTTAGTGATAAGAGTCTGTAGTCTGTCAGAAGGTAAAATCAATAAATGTTTATTAAGCACCTACTATGTGCCAGCCACTTTGCTAAGGAATAAGGATGCAAAGAATAGCAAAAGGCAGCGGCTATTCAAAGAGCTCATCATCTAATAAGGAAGACAGCATGCAAAAAAATATAGGAATAGGATGAATTGGAAATAATTAAGAGAGTGAAGGCCCTAGAATTAAAGGGAATTGGAAGATTTCCTGAAGAAAGTAGGATCTTAGCCAAGATTTAAAGAAAGCCAAGATACAGAGAGAAAGAGAGAATCCTAGGAATGGGGATAGTCATCGAAAATGCATGTATTGGGGAGATAGAAACAGCAAGGAGATCAATGTCACTGAATATAGGGACTGCCTGCAGTTCCTATATATAACACTTGTGGGTGGTGTGACCTGAGAAGGAGAATGGAGACTAGAGGAAAATGAATGAATAGATAATGGTGATAGAGGGAGAGACGCAGGAATAAAGACTCAGATGCAACAAGTTAAAACACGTGGGGAGTAGTGAGCTCCATTAATACCTCTCTTGAGCAAGATAACAAGAGGAGCAATTAGAAGTATGAGAAATAAGAGAATAGGTGGGGAGCTGGGAGTTCCATAATTCTTCCCATGGGCCTGTGAGCCAAAAGATTAATGGGGAGCATGTGGTGCAACAGCGATGCGAGAATCAAGCAGATATGAGGAGCAATGTAGGTAAGACCAAGAGATGTAAGAACAAAAGGTGCAAGAGCAAGAGGGCAGCTCGCACATGTTCCCCAACTTGTATTGGAAATTTCAGGAATGTGAAGTAGGAGGCGATTAATGAATATGTGACGACATAGGTTTTAATATTGGTTGAATTGACAATCACGAAATCAAAGAGGAGGAGATTAATCCAACATGCACGAGCCAGGACCCTGCTAACACCCTGGTATGCTACACTGAAGAATTAAAGTTGAAAGTTCTTCAAAAGGCAAAGAGGCAGCTAAGTGGCTCATGAGATGAAAGTCCTGGGTTCAAATTTGGCCTCAGATACTTCTTAGCTGGGTGGCCCTGGACAAGTCACTTAACCCCCATTACCTAGCCCTTACCACTCTTCTGCCTTGAAACCAATATTGATTCTAAGATGGAAGTTAAGGGTTTTAAATTTTTTATTTAATTTTAAAAGGCAATGGAAAAGCAACTGGTGGGGGTGAGGAGGCTATGACCTTTTCCAGCAAAGAACTGCATAAAAGAAGCAACATTAAAGATATTCTCAAAAAGTTGTAGGACCAAAAAAGAAGGTAGGATAGTCATGGAACTAAAAGAATTAGGAATAATTGAAGAGTGGCTTTCATACTCTATTGTATCCATGCAATGTCAAAATAAGACCTTTACATATTGAAAAAGATCTTTGTAGATGATTACAGGAAAATAGGAACAAGAGTAGAACAAGCTGAGATGAGATATAGATAAGTTGTGATCTCTACCTTTGGAAGTAATACCTCCATTAATGAGATCATAAAACTACTAACATAATGAAATTATATACTTACATCTTTCATCCTATAATTCTCATAAGACTCTCTAAATGGATAGTGCGCTGGGCTTGGGATATGAAAAACCTAGGTTCAATTTTGACCTCAGATAGTTCCTAGCTTACTGTGTGATCCTGAGCAAGTCACTTAACCACTGTTTACCTCAGTTTCCTCATCTGTAAAATGGGGAGAATAATAATAATGCCTAATTCACAGGATTGTTGTGATGATCAAGTACGATAATATTTGTAAAGTGCTTAGCATGGTATCTGACACATAGTATAAATGTTTTATATATATAAACTATAAATATTAGCTATTATTATTGTTATTAGATAATTACACCTCCTTTAAGTTATCTGTGCAGTTTCATGAATGATATACAAACCACATGGACCTACTTTTACAGTAAGGATAGAAGGAGAACATGTCTGTTTTACTGCCAACCACTAGCTATTTTTGTAGCTTATGCACAAAATTGCTGTCAAGATGAACTTGATTACCAGATGGCCCATAGGTATTAGGGAATCAGGCGATTTTATTCTGAAGTAGAGGGAGGAAGCTGGGTGTTCAATGTAGAGGAAGCAAACCTCACCATCCAGAATACTCCAACCTTGAGTAGATCACCCAAAGCCAAATTCCTTCTGAAGTCTCCCCTCCTCTCCTCCGACTCACTACTCAACTTTTATAATCTAACTTCCAATTACATGTTTTTACCTGCTCTAACTGATTTTACCTCATCTCTCTGAATTAAGAGACCTGATCTACCAGTCTGCATCTCCTACACTTACTGGGGTTTTTTAAACTAGGTATCATTTTATCTCCCGTCCTTCCTATTTTTATACTTGTGCTGCTGTCACATCATCTAATATACCTCAAAGGAGGAATCTGGGAAGGTATCCCCATTAGTGCCACAAAGCACCCACTCTACTAGGTGCTGTAGGTGGTGTCATGCTGGTAAATGCTTAACAATCAGCTCTCCAAGAGGAAAATGGGTCCACAAAACACCATTAGGGTTAATATGCATTATTAACATAGCTTCCATTGTTTTCTTAAATCAAAACAAAAAATCAAGCACTGAATTATAAAGCATTTGTCTGTTTTTGATGCATAAAGGCTTCTGCTTATCTGAAAATCTAATAATTGGCTCTCAAGTTCTTGTTCAAGCTGACTTTAGGAGTTTAAAACACAAATATATGACAAGATTCCTGTAATTTCTCAGTAGACAACTGGGGTTTGATTCACCAATCAAGAAGAAATCTAGACAATATTTTCAGTTACTTTCCAGATTTTTCAGAGCTTTTTCAGATTGAGAAAATAACATGGAACCTGTTAACATCACACTTATCCTGAAAAGAAAACATATTTTTCAAGTCTCATGGAAGTCATATAATACTTTTTCAGTTCTACGACTAAATTGAAATTTTTTAAATAAAACAACACTTTTTACATGAAGCCTTTGCTAATCCCCATCCCAGCCAATATGGCTTCCTTTTCTACAACTATCTTAAATTTATTTTGAATATATTTTCTACTTACTTGTGAACATATTATCTCCCCTAATAGAAGATAAGTTCCTTGAGATGGGATACTATCATTTTTATCTTTGTAGGCACAATCCCAGGTACTTAATGGATGATTGATGATAGATTGATTGAATACTCCTTTATGGTACCCAAATGGAGGACAGTTTTAAATCAACTCTCATAATACCGAACTCATATCCCTCAATTAAATAAATTTAGGTTTAAGTCTCGTGACTTTTCAGAATATCTTTGACAAATAGGGACATTAAAGAAAACAATTCTTAACCTCTAAGAAGTCAACTCGTGAGACATGGTAAACACTCATCACCATGATTCTCTGCCTACTGTGTTGCCCTTAACCACCTCTCAGCTATTGAAGCAAGAGCTAAATATGGGATTTATTTTTTCTTACAAGAATTGAAACACTTGTCAAATGCTATTTCAACCTTGATTTTAAATTATTTTCTTTTCTTTAAAATATATTTTGAGGCAAAATAACTCCTCTTTCAGGTAACTAGGGATTCATTTGGCATATTATTTTCTTAAAAACTGAAACACTTGAGTGATTGAATTTGGCCCTGAAACCTATTCCATAGTTAATTTGCATATTGTTCCTATTGTCCATAGAACTCAAAGACATTTGAACAATCACCATTTCATGCGCATACAGTAGTATGCCAGACAGCAAAGCTCTGTCATTAGAATGGGAGCTGTATAAAACTTGGCACTCTGTATTTTCTGGGTCACATTGAACCACTCAGTGATTTGCTTCCCTTGATTATGTGCCCAACGAATTTATCTTTTAACTTTATTTCCATGAAAAATCTCATATAGCTTACCCCTGTTGCCCATAGATAATTAACTAGATGGCCTCTCTTTCAGTGAAGGCCTTTAAACTCATAGGTTCAAGGGTCCCATGTTGTCATCTAAATACCAGCTAGAACTATTTAACTAAATTTATTTTTAAAAAACCCTTTCCTCTGAGCTTTAGTAAACTGTGATGGCATCCCAGCAAAACCCAGCTACTTCCTATTGGATACCCCTCCCTACCTTTGTAGGATTAAAACCATCCTTTCCCAGTTGGCTCCAGGGGTATGACTTTCCCTTATCAAATGTCTCCACTCTGTACCTCACTCAAAAACACTCCGACTAGTCAGAAAATAGTGGAGAAATTAAATTTACCCCAGCCTTTTAACCCTGGGCACTGTTTTAACTCAACATCACTGGGGAGTCATGAGGTCTAATTAATATGATTTGTTACGCCATTTGTGAAGCTTATAAAATGGTGTAAGTGAATCATTCTCTGTCATAGCCCCCGAGTCCTCATTCTAGATAGGATCACAGCATTCGAACAGAGGGTCCAAAGCTCCAGCGGTTTCACTTTTGTATGTATACTGTGGCATCAAAGTCCCCTTTTCTCTGGCTTCACCTTTACAACACAGAGATCAAAATGAGTTATGATCAATCAAATCTTTACCAAAACCAGCAGTGGTACTAATTAAAATGGAAAGTGGAATAGACTTTAAAGTGCAGGAAAACTTTGGATTTAATCACTAACTTCTTAGAAAGAGAGTAAGAGAAGGAAACGAGGCAGTCAACATCTTCATGGCTTCCTTGTCAAAGTTCAGCTCTAGTACACCTCTTGCTCCAGCCTCAGGCTGTGCCATCAGGCTATGATGAGCAAAGGATGCTTTTGCAATAGTAAAGTCCAAAAAGCCCAGACATTGCTCTCTCCTTCTAGTCTGTCTCCAGCCTCCATTCATTCTGCCTCCTGTGAAGGGTTAAATTGGGGGCGGGGGGCAGGAGTTTGAACAAAAGCCACTGGACAGTTTATTAAATACAACCACTTAGTTTATTATTAGGAAATAAGGAGAGGAAATAGAAAGGAGGAAAGTGAAAGTAATCTTACAATAGCATGTAACTATACCCCAGATCCCAATTCTAACTAAATTTTTCTAGAAAATTCTACATCTATCTGCCTCAGAGGACAGTATTTTCTGCTAGACCGAAGCACTCACCTATTCTTCTCTACTCCATCTAATAATATATCCACTATCGAACTATCTATCTACCTAAGTTATCAGTGATCAAGAAGGCTGATAAGGCCTTAAATTCTGTTTCTCTGTCTCCTACTAGAAAGACTATAAAAATAAATGACAGTGGCGAGCTACACAAAATAGATGTAATCAAAACTTCAATATAGGTTCAAAACTATTCTGATACTTTTGATAGATGTAATCATAAGTATCCTCAGTGATGAAGTGAAGCTCAAATGTGAAATTTGCTTCACGGCCAGGTGCAAAGACTCTAAAGAGACTCTTATTATAAAAATAAAATATTTATTGAAATATTAAGGATAAAAAAGGATTTCTAATTCTATGGGATTCTAAATCAATCCAAATGAACTCCCTGGTTCCACAAGGAACCACTTCTTCTGTGTTTCACAGGCTACACTAATCCTCCCTGATCTGACTAACCCAATTTTATACTATCTAAATAAAAATTACCACTATCATCCTTATAAATCTTAACTTCACCTTCAAATTATAAAATAGCAAAGGCTAGCTTGTTGAGTGTCAACAAAAATCAAGTTAGGACTCTGATCCTTAACAGACTCAGAGTCCAAACCAAAGACCAGGCTTTTCTTTGGTCTTTGAGAGTTTAATCAATCTAAAAAACCTATAAAAATCATAATAGTCAATAGTGTTTTCCAAGTTGGGAAAGGAAAACACTGAGCTCCTTCAGATCTTTCCCTCAGACAGAGAGAGGCAAAGATGTTACCTCCTCCAGCCCTGAGAGAGTGTCTCTGAGTGTGTCTCTGCCAACTGCCAGAGACCAATTCCCAACTGCCAGAGAGAATAATTGACATAAAAAAAAGGTTATAACTGTCAGCATCTGAAATCAACACACTCTCTCAGCTTTGCTTCAAACTCCAATTCTTTTCTCAAGCCACTCCCTCTACTTTGTATCCTTAAACTAATAAAACAATGCTTATTTTCTAATATCATCCTTACAAGAGCAAGTCACACACACACACACACACACACACACACACACACACACACACACACACACACACACACACACACACCTCTCCCTAGGAGACCCAGAGACTAAAAGCCTTTTCCAATGGTCTGCAACTTACAAAAACCGCACTCAGCCATGCCCTTCTACCCGTCACTAACTGACAAATGGGACAGCAAAGGGTCACCAACTGACAACCTGAACATCAGGGGGTCTCCTACTGAAAATACTTATTACTCCTTTTCCTCTTAAATATAAAAAGTAGAAAGTAATAAAAACTATCTCAACACTCCCCATTTCCCATCCCAATTCCAACACCCAATCCAAATTCAGTAGGTCTACTTGTACCCATTATTCCATGAATACATCTCAGAATTCTTCATAATATTTCCAGCCTGCTCCTCCTTCAGGATAAAAGAACAGACTGGCTTGTCCCTAGGGCAACCAGAGCTTAGATGTTTCTGGAGACACTTACAGACAGGAGCTAAACAAGGCTGACAATCTCTGTGCCCACAGAAAATTGACCTTCAATCCAGCTAAGCAAAGAGCTCAAAAGTTGAAGCTCTTTATTCTCTTCAGATCCTTAAATCCACTCCCCTTTATACCACAAACACTTTTATTAAACTCTTTCCTCTCAATGTTTGTTTGCTTCTCTTATTATAAGTTGGTCTAACTTCTGTAACTTGTAGTCTTTTTTTAACTTTACTTTTGCTTCTTCGTGTTCATTTTTATTTTCTCTGCATCTGGATTGGAAAGGTCAGGGAGGAAAATAGATATCAGAGAGTTGAAATCCAAGATAAATAAGTTTAGATTAAGGCCATTGACCAGTTCAAGTCACTAAGGCCCAAATGGACTACATGCCAGAGTAGTGAATGAACTAACAGGTATCATTTCTGGACCACTATCAGTGATGCTGGAGAATTGCATGAAAAAAGCATGAAAAAATTTTTCTATTCATTTCTATTTTAATTCATCAAACACCAAGGAATCATGAAGGCTAATTCATATGATTTGTTACTACACCAGGTGAGTTTATAAAATATTTTAAATGAATAAAGTTCTTGACCATAAAACTGAGATAAAATAAAAATATGCTTTTATTTGCAAAAAGCCAATACACAGTATTTCAATTAATCCTTTTGATGTAGATGCTATTATTATTCCCATTTTGCAGATGAGGAATCTGAAGCTGAAAGAAGTAAAGCAAATTTCTCAGGGTCACATAACTAGAAAATATCTGAGGCGTGATTTGAACTCGGGTCTTCCTGAGTCCAAGTCCAACAGTCTACCCACTGTGTCAGATGCTCCACTTTTCATAAAAAGACTGGAGTCTTCAAATTTATGGGCCAGTTAGCTTAATTTTACTTCTTTCTTTTAATACCTTACCTTCCATTGTAGAAACAATAATGTGTATTGGTTCCAAAGCAGAGGAGCATGAAGGGCTAAGCAATGGGGGTGATGTGACTTTCCCAGAGTCACCCAGCTAGGAAGTGTCTGGGGCAAGACTTGAACCTGTCTCTGGCCCTGGCTCTTAATCCACTGAGCCTCCTGGCTGCCCCTTTGATTTTGAATCTGGTGAAAATTATTGAATGGATTATTATGGGAAGCATTATTGAGCAATTGCCTAGGGAAAAAAAAGAGGGAGGTATGATAAAAAAAAAAAGAGACAGCCTGACTTCATCAAGAACAAGTCCTACCAGACTGATGTCATTCCTTTTGTTGTTACAGCTATGGGACTTTCAGATTCAATGAATACTAAATGTAGTCATGGCATGCAGCAAGAGGGAGCCTACATGTAAGAAATGAGGTGGAACACCACCTGTAAGGAAAATGGTCCAGAGCATAAGGATATTATGTAACTAGAAAATTTGGCACCCTTGGACTTCATCTCCCAACATCCCTTTCCTTTCATCTTCACATTTGTTTGTTATATGTGTATATAGTTTGGTAACTCCACCCTAGCTCCTCTCTTTCTTTTCCCACATGCGTAGCTGGATGAGCTCTTTTTCTTTAGCCTTTTATTTTACTTTTTGCTTTAAGTTATTATTAAGAAATTTTATTTAATATAATACTTGGAGTATTTGGATATTAATTTTTAAACTTATAATACCAACATGAAGCTGTTCCTGCCCAATTTTGGCTTGAAATTGCCTCAAAAGCTTACTTTTGTTACATCTAAGCATATATGTACACAAATACATATATGGACTGTGATAGAGAGAAATATGCTTGTATATGTATTCATATGTGCATGTGTGTGTGTTCAATATTTCATTCATGTCCAATTCTTCATGATTCCATTTGGGATTTTCTTGGCAAAGATACGAGAGTGGTTGGCCATTCCCTTCTCCAGCTCATTTTTACAAATGAGGAAACTGAGGCAAATGGGGTTCAATGACTTGCCCAGGGTCACATAGTTAAAGTATCCAAAGCCAGATTTGAACTCAAGATGAACTCCCACCTAACTTCCCATAGACATGTATACACAGGTGTTATAAATTGTATGTGGATGTGCACTGTACAGCTATTGGTATAGACATTGTGTAAATGGAGATTTTGAACCTTTGACTTTATTCCCCAGAAGTCCTTGGTATTTCCCAAAATTCCCTACACTCTCTCCTGCCTCTCCACGTTGGTGAGATCATGTTATTAGTATTTAAGTAGATATATGCTCCTCCCATGCTCTCTTTGACCTGTGACTGGGCTGAATTCAGGCAGTTCTTTTACTTTAGTTATTATTAATAAAACTTTATAAAATACAATATTTAGTTATTGTATATTAATTTTAATCTTTACAACATACAAGTATGTATATATATACCTATATGTATGCACAGATACACATGTATGTGGATGTTCTTACAGATTCTCCTATTTATTAGAAACTGGTGTTTAGGTAGGGATGTCACTTCTTGCCTTTTTTGCTCATTAGACTTTTTTTTAATTTTATTTAGTCAATTTAGAACATTATTCTTTGGTTACAAGAATCATATTCTTGGAGAGACTTCCGAATTAGCATGGCTGCAATCTAGACACGAATCGCTTCCTCACCCCCCGCACCGAACAAAATAGACGACCTCAAAAGAGGTATCACCTTTGGAAGAGCGGAGGGACTCTCCAGTACCCCACAGAGGCGAAGGTACGTGGGGCTTGAACATTTCCACACTATAAGGAGGAGGAAAAGCTCGCACAAAAAACGTGAACTGAGCCACCCTCCCCCCCCCCCCACCTCCCCCACCAAACCAGAGTGAGCTACCTGAGCGCTCACCGGGACAGCGAGTGAGTGGGGAGCGTCTCTGTCTGGGGGGGCACACCAGGGTCCTTGGGACCTAAAGACTGCAAGGAAATGACCTCTCAGGGCGGTTTCACGGGAGAATCCTGCGCTGAGCAAAGGGGCAGCTGCGCTGAGCACAGGGGCCAGCGCTCTAAGAAACCTCGGAGGCTGGGAAGAACTAGTCTGAGAAAACCTAAATTCACAGAAAACCCGCTCATATCACCCAGACCCCAGACCAAAAAGGAAAGGGGAATAAAACCACCAAAGGGATGGCTCACACGGCCCAAAATCAAGCCTCCAGGAAGAAAGGGAAAAAGTGACTATTGAAAACTTTTATGGTGGAAGTACCCAAGGAAAAGAGGAGAATGAGGATGAAACCCAAACAAAATCAGAACACGCCTCCCAAAATGGAAATTATCCACAAGCTCTGGAAGAACTCAAATTGGAGCTTGCCCAAAAGATGGAAACCTTCTGGAAAGAAAAATGGGAGAAAGAGATCAGCAGTCTGATAGACAGGTCTTCACAACTGGAGAAAGAGCTGGAAGCATCTAATAGAGAGAGAGAGAGAGAGAGAGAGAGAGAGAGAGAGAGAGAGAGAGAGAGAGAGAGAGAGAGAGAGAGAGAGAGAGAGAGAGAGAGAGAGACAGAGACAGAGAGACAGAGAGACAGAGAGACAGAGACAGAGAGAGAGACAGAGACAGAGAGACAGAAAGAGAGAGAGAGACAGAGAGAGAGAGACAGAGAGAGAGAGACAGAGAGAGAGAGAGAGAGACAGAGACAGAGACAGAGAGAGACAGAGAGAGAGAGAGAGACAGAGAGACAGAGACAGAGACAGAGAGACAGAGACAGAGACAAAGAGAGAGAGAGACAGAGACAGAGAGAGAGACAGAGACAGAGAGAGAGGGAGGGAGGGAGGGAGAGAGAGAGAGATACAGAGAGATACATAGAGAGACAGAGACAGAGACAGAGACAGAGAGACAGAGACAGAAAGAGAGAGATACAGAGAGAGACAAAGACAGAGACAGAGAGACAGAGAGAGACAGAGACAGAGAGAGAGAGAGACAGAGAGAGAGACAGAGAGACAGAGACAGAGAGACAGAGAGAGAGACAGAGAGAGAGAGATGCTGCAACTGCACCCATTGAGGTCAGAGAACATCGTCTCCTCTGTGTCCCTGATCATGGCTAGAAGCCAAGGCAGTCAGGCACAGATGCAGCCCCAGCCACATTGGAGAGGACTGTGGAGGGGAGTAGTAGGGTTTCTCACCCTCTTCTACCCCAAACTGTGCCTGGAGGAAGGGTTGTTTCTATTGTCCCTGGCCCTGAGGAAAGTCTTCAAGCCATTTCTGGGGGACCATTCTTGGTTCACATTGCAGAGAAGGTTCTTGTTGAGCTATGGGTTGTAGTGAGTTGTGAGGTCCCTTCCTACTCTAGGATTCCCTGATCCTGTGGAAATAGACTAAAAGCCATTCAAATCTGGCATCACATACTTCCTCGCTGAGTGACACTTGGCAAGTCACTTAACCCGCACTGCCTACCTGTTACCACTCTTCTGCCTTGATTCTAAGACAGAAAGGGGAAATAAACAAAAAGAGAAAGAAAGAGAAGAGAAGAAAAGCTAATATAATCCACATAGCTGTATAAGCAAATGCTTTCTTTTTTCTTTTTTTAATGTTTTATTGATATCTTATTGGATTTTTATATGATCATTATTTTTTCCACTGTAACCCAGTATCTTACCATCCCAGAGAGCTGTATCATCTAAAATATAGTATTCTTTAAAAACTAAAAAGGAGGGGGGCAGCTGGGTAGCTCAGTGGATTGAGAGCCAGTCTTAGAGATGGGAGGTCCTAGGTTCAAATCTGGCCTCAGACACTTCCCAGCTGTGTGACCCTGGGCAAATCACTTGACCCCCATTGCCTAGCCCTTACCACTCTTCTGCCTTGGAGCCAATACACAGTATTGACTCCAAGACAGAAGGTAAGGGTTTAAAAAAAACTAAAAAGAAGAAGCAAATCAGAATACTTAATCAATACATTGAAAAAGTCTAAAAAATAGGATCTCCACACATTCTGCTGCCCTGCCTCAGTACTCTCTGTTCCTCGGTTTTCTAGATGAATACTGTCATAGCACAGCAAGCTTCTGCCTCTTGGTTTTCTGGAGCATGGAGGGATAGAGTTGAGTTCTGTTGTAAGCTCAGGGGTTGTGACAACCACCTTAGAGCATGGGGGCTGGCAGGGATGTGGATGCTAAAAGAGTGAATTAGGGATTAAGGGTTAGCCTTCTCTGTTGTTATTTCATCATGGTTTTTACCTTATTAAGGTTCTTGGTGAACTAAACTGTGGATACAACAAAAATTGTTTTATCTCATGTATAATTCATATTTTTGAGAGATTTGAGAAGTTGGGGGATCAGAGAAAATGTCTAGTCCTCCATCTTGTTGGTTATATGACCAACAAGTCCTTTCTTTTTTCAAGAAGAATATTAAAAGGCAATGGGCATGTCGAGCACTGAAAAAATTCAAAAATTATTACTATTTATATCAAGATGCAGGAGACAACAGGATAATGATGTGGGAGTTACTTAAAACCAGTTGTCTGTGTAGAATGCGGTCCTCAATTGCTTCAAGCATATGGAAGTGAAATGGAATGAATCTGCCAGCATTTCTGTAATGATCTATTCTCATCCTTCATGACAATAGAATGCCACATTTAAACTTTAACATTTCAGTCCTTGATGTGTTACATGAGGAATTGGAACTGGATCCAAGAATATAAGACCATAAAAAAATGACTTAGATCTCAATAAATCCATGTTGAAGGTGATTGGCTTTTAAAGTAGCTCAGGAAGTAAATTTCAAGATGTCTTGACAAGGGGAAGATTCCAAAAGAAAAGGAAAGATGGTCAATAGCATTCTTACTAAAACCAGAGAGCAAGAAAACAATAATATTTAACATTTGTATGATACGTTAAGGTTCACAAAACACTTCATGTTTTCTTACTTGACTTGCACAACAACCCTGGAAAGATCTATGCTATTATTATCCCTTTTTCCAGGAGAGGAAACTGAAATTGAGGAATTAAGTGACTTGCCTAGGATCACACAGCTAGTAAGCATCTGAAGCAGGATTTAAAGTCAAGTCTTCCTAGGTCCAAGTCCAGCCCTCAATCCTATGGCACCTAACTTCCATCTCAATTAGTAGTTACCCTAGTAATTTACCTATCTTCTCATCTCTTTAAAATCTTTTTGAGAATGACCTAGACACATACCAATACTACCACATAAAAATACAAGAATGAGTAGACAGATAATTCTTTACAACAGACATCATCCTAGTCACACAGGTCATTGAGTAGTACAGAAAATCGTGCTGAGTTTGTCATTTGTTGATTTTGAAAAAGCATTCGATCTGATGGAGCAAAATGTGATCCTAAAGGCTATTCTTTGAAAAAAGTATTTCCTGTAAATACCTCAAAATTGTATAAGATCCCTTGATATATTCAACCACAGAGATAACTTTGTTCAATTTTCTATCGATATGTGAAAAAAAAAATCCTCACTCTAAGGGTTTGTCAATGTCATGGAAGAAATGCTACACAAAGTACAAATGGAGAATCTCCTAAAAAGGGAGAGATTCTCCACAGGTTTTTCCCCACCACCACCCCTATCACTCAATAAAAATTAAGGTCTCAGAGACTTGACTGCACTATCTATTTGTCCAGCAAATAACATTTGTCTATTGGAAGATCAGAGTAAGGAAGAGCATTGGGATGGTTCAGTCTTATTGTGGGTGCTGATGCTGATCACTTCCTGCTTTAGGTCATCTATACTTATCTTTCCCTTAAGGTCCTAGAGCTTGATGCTGGTCCAGTGGCAGCACAGAGTCAATAACGATTAGGGCTGAAACAAAGGATATTAATGATGTCCCCATCTTCCAGAATATAGAAATGCACCTGGTACTGACTAAGAAATAGAATGGTGGGCCAATGAAATAGAGTAGGAGTAAATGGCCTTAGCAATCTAGCATTTGAAAAAAACCAAAGATCCCAGCTTTTGGGAAAAGAACTCACTATTTGATAAAAAATTATTGGGAAACTAGAAAACAGAATGGCAGAAAATAGCTATAGACCAATATCTCACGCCTTATACCAAGATGGGTACATGGGATAAAAAGGGTGAGATTATAAGTAAATGAGAGGAACATAAAATAGTTTTCCTGTCAGATCTATAGAGGAGGGAAGAATTTATGACCAAAGAAGAGATAGAGATTATTACAATATGCAAAGTGAATCATTTTCACTATATTAAACTTAAAAGGCTTTGTACAAAGCCAGTGTAACCAAGATTAGAAAGGAAATAACAAGGTGGTGGTGGGGTGGAATTTTTATAGCAGAATAACAAAATGCTTACCTCCATTGAGGTCCCACAGCATAGCTTGACTAGAGTGAACCACAGGGGGAAAAATGTCATTTTGTTTAGGTAGTCTAGTTTAGGTAGTTTAGGTGGTTGATGTAGTTTGTCTTCAGTTTACAAATAGCAAAGTTCAAGACCTTGTCCAATTATCCCGCCATGGTAGAAAATTATGGAGTTTCTGCTATTGGATTAAAAATGGACAAAGAGAGGTGGAACCAATATAGTGGAATAGCAGGAATAAATACAGCTGAATTCCCTCTCACAAAACTTCATTTTTTCTCTTTTTTATTTTTTTTTCAGATTACATATCAATATAATTTTAATAATCATTTTCTGACATTTTCTGACATTTTGCAAGCCATGTTCTTTCCCGCCCTTTTATCCCTTCACCATCCCCAAGAAAGCAGGTAATATGATATAGGCTGTATATATGTTATCATACAATACATATTTTCATGTTCATCATGTTGTGAAACAAGACACATTGGTTGCAGTAAAGAAAAATTCATGGAGGAAATAAAATGAAGAATGGCAAGCTTCAATATACATTCAGATTCCATTGATTCTTTCTATGGTGATGAACAACCTTTTTCATCCTGAGTCCCTCAGAGTTGTCCTGGATTCTTGCCTTGTTGATAATATTTAAGTCATTCACATTTGAACATTATACATTATTGTTGTTATTGAGTAAAACATTCTCCTGGTCAGTTTGTATCACTTCATATAAATCTGTCCATTTTTTATGATCGTGCTGTTTGTCATTTCTTATAGTACAATAAGATTCCATTATAATCTTATACCACAGCTTGTTCAACCATTTCCCAATTGATGGATGTCCCTTGAATTCAATCTCTAGTTCTTTGTTATCACAAAATAGCTGCTATAAATATTTTTGTACAAGTAGATCTTTCCCCCCAACCTTTGATACAGTCTCGATCAAAAGGTACGTATAATTTTATGTTCTTTTGGGGGTGATTCCAGATTGCTCTCCAGAATGCTTGTATCAGTTCACAGCTCCACAAGAGTGTATTAGTATCCCAATTATTCTACATCCCCTCCAACATTTATTGTTTTCCTTTTTATCATGTTAATCAAACTGATAAATATGAGTTGGTACCTAAGAGTTGTTTTAATATGTTTAGCTCTTATTAATAATGATTTGGAGCATTTTTTCATATAGCAAAAGATAAATTTCCTCATATGAGGAAATTCCAAACAGATATAACAAATCACATCAGGAGAGCTCTTTTTCCAGCCCAATTCCATGGGGAAATGAAAAGAGAGGTTTGAAGATAATTGTAGAAAGAAGCCTGGGTAGTAATTACCAAGCAGAGCAATCCTGTAACGGGAGACATTGTACACCAGAACAAGAAGAGGTCCAAAAAAGAGAAGGCATAAGACGCAACAATAGCTGCTGACAGCTCTGCTGCTGACTTCCTAGTTCTGGGTCAGAGATCCAGGGCTACCTAAGGGGACCTTTACTTTTGGGATGGTATTCCAAGGTAAGAAGTGGCCCTAAGCCCTAAGCTGTGTACTGAACAAGCAACTAGTTTAGAAGCAAGCAGCAGCTATGTGGTTCTGACTTTAAGTGCAAAAAGCAGGGTTTCAGTTCCAAACTCTAACCCAGTCTAAAGTTTATAGAGCAAAAGCAAGGGCATGAATCCCAGTTCAAAAGAGAACTTCCAGTTCTGTCATTTTAAACAAGCACAGCATTCCAGGTGGCTGGTGGTGACTGAGCTCAGCAGCAGTCTACTGGAACTCTAACAGAAGCATATCCCTAAGCATCTTGTTCAGATCCAAATCCAAGCCAGGAATTTGCAGAATTCAGATCAGGAGGATAAGAATTAGATTTTTCCCTAGATCCCTAGATTTCCCTAGATTTTCCCTAGATTCCCTAGATCCAATTACTTTTAGAATAATAAAAGTATGTGCAGATCCTCATCCTGAGCTATTCATGAAATCCTGCCATAACATAACTCTCAAAACCCCAAGAAAGCAGCAGCAAGACCAGTTCATATATTCCCTCCAGAAGCACACAGAAACCAGCTCTAGTATAAAGTCTGAAATCATGAAGTAGGCTAGAATTCAAACTCACAGCTGTCTGGCCACACACAGTTTGCAAAACTCCCAGGTATAGCCAAACTATATTTTCATGTATTGTGGAAATATTTAATAAAATAAATACAATATAGATAATGTTTATTGGTGATTTTCTAAGTCAATATGAGGCAGTTAGGTGGAGGCAGGAAGATCTAAGTCCAAATCCAGCCAAAGACACTAACCATTCCAGTATCTTTGCCAAGAAAACCTCATGGACAGCATTGATTGACATGCTATCATCCACAGATTCATTAGCTGTCGCACACAACTCTACAACTCAATATTCATGGATATCCCATTTTATTTGAGTTTCACACCAATGAAATAAAGAATTTCTAAGCATTCCTGGTGAAAAGACCAGAGCTGCATAGGAACTTTGAACTGCAAACATGAAAGTCAAGAGAAACTCAAAAAATACAAACAAGAGCAAACAATTATAAAGCACTGAATAAATATAAATTATTTACATTCCAATATACATATATATATATATACATATCCTTTCAATGCTATATTATCAGGGTGGTAGAGGGAGTCTATTTAGACAGAAAACTTGAGAGTGATTCTTCTGTGTCCTGGTTACCTTTAAAAAAAGAATGGAAATGGTGGGGAGGAGTATAGTTGGGACAGTAGAATAGAGAGGAAGGATGGAGAAAGTTACCTCATAAGTAGGATGCACAAGTAATCGTACATAAGAACAAAGAGGAAAGAGTGGGAGAAACAGTTGATATTTGAATCTTACATCTGAACTTGTTGGAAGAAAAAATATACTTCTTTGTATTAGCAGTCCTTAGTACAATAACTAGAAATAGAAGAAATAAGAAATAGAAATAGAAATTAAAAAATGCTTATTGACTTACTGACTGACAAACATAGTTGGGAACAAATACATTCCAATAACAATGAAATAGAAAGGAAGTAGGAGATAGTGAAATAGAGAGATTGTAGATTAAGGATCAGAGTGGTCCTAAACAAACCAAACACTAAGGATGTACTAAAATATACACAGCAACTTTTTTGTGGTGACAAAGAACTGGAAACCATAAACTGGAGAAAACAAGTTATAGTATATGAATATCTTGGAATGCTATTGTACTGTAAAAATGATGAAGAGGATAGTTTCAGAGGAACCTATGGAGACATATAAGCTAATGCAAAATAATGTGGAGCAGAAACAGAACAGTTTAATATACAGGGACAATAATATCATAAAGCAAACAATTTTCAAACTTAAGAACTCTGATCAACAGAATGACCAACTAAAGTTCCAAAGAATTCATTACTAAACATGCTACCTACTTCCTAATAAATTAGTAATGAATTCTGAGTACAGACTGAAAAATTCACAAGGGGAGGAAGAAAGTGTGAATCATGTCCAATATAGGAATTCATTTTGCTTGACTATACACATTTCTTAGAGGAATTTTGTTTTTCTTTCTCTCAGCTATTTATTAATTGAAAGAAATAAAATATGATTTTAAACAAAAATTTTAAATGGACAAAGGACACCAACTCTGAGAAGCTCTCATCTTTCAGCGTATTCTACAGCTTGATCATCTTGCCCCATGCACCAAAGACAATCTAGGGGTAGCTAGAAAATGTTATACTCCATATACCCTTCATGTAAGCAGTAAAGTGCCAGGTAGTAGTGCTAGCATGAGATTCCACAATTTTGATGTGACATTCCAGAAGTTTGAAAGGTCAAATTGACTGTTAAAGGAAATTACCACACTAATAAAATCAGAGTGACTTCCAAAAGACCTTCTGGGGATCCCATATTTGGCTTAGTCTTTCTTCAGACTTCATATGATGATGGCGATGCTTCAAGAGGTACACAAGCTCATATCTAAGAACTGAGGGGTTGTGGCAATCCAGGTGACCCTGATTTTGGTATTGATGGTGGTAACCGTTAAGGGTCAGTTACATTGATGGCAACTTGAGAAATCACTCCAGGAAGGATAGACTCAGTCAGAATGTATAGATTTCAAGTCTTCTTTCAGCGACATGGATTTCTGGTAGCTCTTTTTTTCTTAAGATTCTCTCTCATCAATCTATTTTTGGTTCAATTGTTTTTGCCATGAGATATTTCACATTTTTTTTCAGTCTTTTGTCTTGATTTTTAACATTTATTGTCTCATGGAATCATTAGCTTCTATTTGATTAAGTCTAATTTTCAGGGTGTTTTCCTCCTTTGGGTAAGGTTTTATACCTCTTTTTCCAAGCTATCAATTCTCTTTCCAAATCTTTCTTGCATGGCTCTCATTTCTTTTTTTATTTTTCCAAAACTCTCATTTGGCTTTTTAAATTATTCCTAATTCTTTTCAAAACTTTTGTTTCATCTCTTCCAAGAATTTTGGTTGAACTTGTACTCCAACTATATTTTTCTTTGATACTTTTCCTATGGATATTTATTATTCTCTTTTCCTGGGTTTGTGCATTTGGCATCTCTATCACCATAAAAGATAAGATTCCTTTTTTGTTTGCTCATTCCTCCATCTTGGCTCTGTTTTACCATTACTTGGGCAGAAATGGACTCTCAGTTGATAGAGAAAAGAATGATATCCTTCTGTTTACAAATGACATTGTTGGTTGCACCAAGCCCTTAACCAGGGATGTTGTGAGGTTCAATGAGATAATGGATATAAAGCACTTTGCAAACCTTAAAGAGCTATATAAATACAATTTTTATTATGATGATTATTCTATAGTCACCAGGCTTCCAAGCTGGTAATGACAGTTTCCTGAGCCTTCTAGTGAACTACTGAAGTCTAGCAATGTTTATGAAGCAATTGAGAGGCATCCATATATGTGTTTAACAACTGAAATCTCTAGGTGGAAAAATGTAGCACATATAATATTTTATTTAATCTAATTATTACTAATACTTTGTAAGTCTGGGCAACCAACAAAACAATAAACCAAGCTCTAGTTTGTAGCTTCCTGATTTCTGAGGAATAAATGTTCACAGTGAAAATTTAAGGAATCAGCTCTTACCAATTAGAACTGGCTCTAGCATACCTCTGACTGGAACACTCCAGGGAGCCCTCATTCACATTCACAATGTGAATAAATATGAGTAATGAAAAAATAATGTTTTATTTTGAACCATAAGTGTCAAATGGTTCAAAATAAAAAAATGTATAGGATTATCATTGGAAATAACATTTAAGAAGATACATCACTTGGACCTATTTGTGCAAAAATATTTATAACTGAGCTTTTTGTGGTCACAAAAAAATTGGAATTGGAGGTTGTGTCCCTCAATGGGAAATGGTTGAATAAATTGTAATATATGATGGTGAATACTATTGTGCAATAAGGAATGATGAACCAGATGATTTCTTTTTTTTTTTTAACCCTTACCTTCCATCTTGGAGTCAATACTGTGTATTGGCTCCAAGGCAGAAGAGTGGTAAGGGCCAGGCAATGGGGGTCAAGTGACTTGCCCAGGGTCACACACAGATGATTTCTTAAAGAACTGGAAAGACCTACATGAACTGATGTGAAGTGAAATAAGCAGAAGCAGGGAAACATTACACACAGTAACTGAAGCATTGTGGAATGATCAAATGTAATAGACTTTGCTACTAACAGCAATGCAAAGATCCTGGACAATTCTGAGGACCGTATGAAAAGGATGCTATCCACATCTAACAAAAGAACTGTTGGAGTAGAAATGTGGAAGAAAACATGATTTATCACTTGTTTATATGGGTAAATAATTTGGGGGTTGAGTTTTAACTCAATTACAAAAATGAACAATATGGAAATGGGTTTTGAATGATAATACATGTAAAACCCAGTGGGATTGCTTGTCAGCTACAGGTGATGGTAGGGAAAGAGAGGAGGGAGATAAGATGAATTATGTAACCATGGAAAAAATTAAATAAAAAGAAGATACATCACTATCTGCTTTGCAATCATATCTTATGAGGCATAAGATCTTTCCATCTCACTTAAAGCTGAATCCTCCTCTCGGTGTTGTCCTCTCCTCTTTTAGAATGTGAGTTCCTGGAGAATAAGGAATGGCTTGCTTTCTGTTTGTATTTCCAGTGCTTAATTCAGTGTTTTGTACACTGTACGTGCTTAATTCCTTTCATATGGAGGATTTACGGAATGAGATGGTCAAGAATTGCACAAGATGAGGTGTGAATTGGTTGCAATCAGTACATGTAGAGAAAGTGTCCACACTGATAAGATCACATATTCACTGAGTGTTCTCAGACCAAGACTACTTTACAAAGTGTCTCAAAGCAGACAACGAACCAAAAAAAATCAAATAGGGAGCCTACAAAAAATGGTTAAAGCTAGTCTTTTTTCCCTTTATTTTTGCCAGTGTTTGTGATTTTAGAGCCTGTATTTCTGGGTCCACATTCTATTCAAACATGCTATGCAGAGATTTTAAATGGTATTCCTGTGAACAGATTAAGGAAATATGACCCTGAAGGTAAAAACTTTTGAAACGTTAAGATTTTATTTAAGCTACATACCATAGTCAATGATTGCATTAGCAATCTTCACCAGGTATTCAGTAGAAAATAGAGTACATAGCAATTATATCACAGAGGCATTTAGAAAGCAAGTTTATTATTTTAAGTTCTCAGAAACAGTCAACAAGGATTTATTAAACACATGCCAGGCACTGTACTATGTACAAGGAAAGGCAAAAAAAAAATGGACGCAAAAGAGACCCACAGGTTTATAGAACAAAGCATTACTTTTAACTATTAATGATTAACTGTTATGTAAAAATGAGTTATTAAATTCCCAAAGCCCCATTTATATAAAGTTTGCCATTTGGGGCACAAACAATACCCATAAACCTTAACTGTGGTCATAGCTCAAAATCAAATCATTCCCCAAAAAAGGAGAAATGGTCAGTTCATGTAGCCCTATCTGAGACTGTTTCTCCATTTTGGACACGTGAGTAATAGGGACTGATCTCTTTTCTTTGCCCCAGCTATCTAAGGGCTTGGGCCTTTTGGCCCAGCCTAAACAGAAGGGGTATTTAAGCCCTATTCCCTTCTCTCCCCTTTTCTCTCTCTCTATATATATCTCTAATTCCTTTCTTGCTCCTATTGTAATTAAACTCCAAAAAAGGCTGACGGCTGACTTGAGTTTTTCATTTAGGAATTACATAGCTGATTCCTTGGCGACCTTAAATTAATATATATCCGTCTTTTAAAGTGATTCCCTTGTAACATTGTGGCTGACCACACGGGAGTCTAAAGAATCCTCTCAATAAAACTTTTTCCTTGCCTTTTTACTATACTGTTTCACCACTTAGTCCTTTTTAAAAAAAAAAAAAAAACTTGGCTTAAAGACACAGCTGCTAGAACACGTGAGTATAAAAAACTTTTTCTCTTTTCTCCTTAAGTTAAATTGGAATCAGCAGTTTTTTCTTTTTCTTCCCTTTAATCTTAAGGGACAGCTGGGTAGCTCAGCGGATTGAGAGCCAGCCCTAGAGGCAGAAGGTCCTGGGTTCAAATTGGACCTCAGATACTTCCCAGCTGTGTGACTCTGATAGACAGAAAACAGCTGTTTTTAAATCTCAGCAACAGGACTCTAAAGTCCTGGCTGGAAGAACTGTTTCTAAATATCCTTTCCCTTAAGGAACAACTTCCTGGATTTAAAAAAAAAAAAAAACCCTGTGGAAAGTTTGTTGCTTTGCCCTGCTCCCCACGTGTTTTGTGAAATTACAAAATATACATATAAAAATGAGTACTACATTCTTTGACAATTATATGGCAGCTGAAGAAGTAGGGGCATTGAGGAATGAAGGATACCTCCAAATTTTTATATTAATAGGTACTGTTATTTTTGTACTCCTCAATACTATATTTAGAGATGATAAAATAAAAAATATTGAGGATAAAATAAAACAAAATGAGGATAAAATAAAACAAAATGAGGATAAAATAAAACAAAATGAGGATAAAATAGAAAATATTGAGGATAAAATAGAAAATGTTGAGGATAAAATAGAAAAAAATGAGGATAAAATAGAAAATATTGAGGATAAAATAGAAAATATTGAGGATAAAATAGAAAAAATTGAGGATACAATAGAAAAAATTGAGAATACAATAGAAAAAATTGAGGATAAAATAGGAAATATTGAGAATAAAATAGAAAAACTTGAGGATAAAATAGGAAATATTGAGAATAAAATAGGAAATATTGAGGATAAAATGGGAGATATGGAAGATAAAATAGGAAAAATTGAGGAAAAAATGCAAGCCCAATTAGAAGATCTAAAATGTTTCTTACAGGATCAATGGGCAAACACCCACTCTACCAGAAACAGACCTGTTTCTGAACCTTTGAATGAGGAAATTTCCTTCCCTGAAATAGAGATGGAAAACACCTTCCCTATAGCCCAGTTAACAGACTGCTTCTCTCGTGCAGTGCAAATCTTGTCTGAATTTAATCCCCAAAACCCTTCCCCTGCAATCCCAGCTTCTCATGTTCCTTCTCCTACAGAAAACCAAATTCCAATGCAAGGGAGATCTTGTCCTCCTAGAGAAACCTGTCCTTGTCAAACTGACCCACAGGTGCAAAATTCAACTAGAGGCCTGTTTCCTCTAAGAGAAGTACCTGAAATAGGACGAAATGGGGATGTGGTGACTTTAAGACATAGGATACCGTTTACTCCCCAAGAAATAAATGAATTTACACGAAATATCCCCACATATGAACAAGATCCTTTTCTAGTAACAAAAAAGATGGGAGACATATTTTTTCAATATAATCCGTCTTACAAGGACGTTGAGAGCTTACTACAGGCTTTTTTAAGTGAACGTGAAAAAAATAAAATAATTGCTCATGTCAACAAAACCCGAGGGCGTAATGCAGCACATTGGCCATCTCAGGATCCCGAATGGGACTATAATAATCCTGAGGACTATCTACAACTATACCGTTGTAGAGAGGCCATCCTCACGGCCATGAAGGAATGTGCGGACAGTACAGATAAGTGGATGGAACTGGAAAAAATTAAGCAAAAGGAAAACGAAACACCCTCCAGATTTATGGACAGAATTATCGAGTTTGGGGACAGATACTTAGATTGGGACTTAAATAAAGAGAATAGTTTAAGACAAGTTAGAAGAATCTTTGTAAATAATTCTTGCAAAGTAATTAAAAATTATTTTAAAACACAATGCCCAAGATGGTCAGATATGGACCTTGAAGAATTGCGAAAAACAGCTATATATGTTTTTAAGGGAAACGAAGAAAAGGAGAAAGAGAATAATGATGACATGGAGGAAATGAAGAAAAAAATGAGATGTGTAATAGATAGGATAACTAAATTAGAAAGTGGGCATGATAATGAACCAACGACAATTGCCCCTCTCCAGAAATCCAATTATCAATCCATTACTTGCCACTTCTGTGAGAAGAAGGGCCACAAAATGATGGAATGTAGAACCTTTCTTAAGATGTTTGGAAGGAATACACAGTTTAATAATGGTTTTAGAAATAATAACTATAGAAATTATGATAATGGTTATAGAAACCAGAATTCTAGAAATTATAATAATGACTATGGAAATAACTATAATGAATATAGAAATAAGAACTTTAGAAACCAGAATTATAGAAATAGGAATTGGGAATTTAATGACAATGCTCAAATTGAAGAAAATTTTAATGATAATACTCAACAATATATGAGAAATGGCGCTCGTCCAAAAATTACTCGAGGTACTAATGACCCTCAGAGAGGTGCCCTTCAGGGGGGTGCCCAAGGAATATCCCAAACACAATGATGGTGCCCGGGGGGGGCTGGGGCACAGGAATCAGAGGATACAACCTTTGATTTCCCAGACCCTGATGTCCTACTACCCGTTGTCCCTATCCACTGCCCTCCCCATACTAATGAACCCCATGTTACCTTAAAAGTGGGTAACACCTATTATGATTGTCTATTAGACACCGGAGCTTCCTGGTCTGTATTAAAGAGAACACCTGATTTACAATGTTATTCTATTGGCTCAGAGAATGTAATGGGAGTATCAGGAATAACCCAAAGAGTTAAAAGACTTCCTCCTAGAATGGTGTCTGTAGGACCCCTAGAGGTACAACACTCCTTCCTTTTGATGCCTGACTCCCCTTTAAATTTGCTGGGGAGGGACCTTCTATGCAAACTCAGAGCCACAATAACCTGCTCCCCAGATGGCTCATTATCATTAGAAGTACCAGAGGAATCTTTAAATTTACTCCCTGTACTTCTCTCGGAAAACCAGGAGGCAAAAGAACCTTCCATTTTTGAAATACCTAAAGATATACCGGAGTCTCTTTGGGCCACATCTTCTTCTGACGTAGGCTTACTCAAATCTGCTGTTCCTGTGCAGATAAAAACTAAATCTAGCCCACCTCCTTCTATCCCTCAGTATCCCCTCTCAAAGGAGGCAATTGAGGGTATTACACCAGTTATTAACTCATTAATAGAACAGGGAATAATAATCCCTTGCAAATCTGAATACAACACGCCCATCCTGCCAATTAAAAAACCAAAAAAAGGACCCGATGGCAAACACATCTATAGATTCGTACAGGATCTAAGGGCAGTGAATAATCACGTTATAAAGAGACACTCCGTAGTTTCTAACATACATACTATTATTTCATCTATTCCTAGCACAGCTACATACTTTACAGTAGTAGACTTGTGTTCAGCTTTCTTTTCC
This sequence comes from Monodelphis domestica, assembly GCF_027887165.1. NCBI lineage: Eukaryota > Metazoa > Chordata > Mammalia > Didelphimorphia > Didelphidae > Monodelphis > Monodelphis domestica. The sequence goes on along the minus strand of NC_077233.1, from coordinate 266,125,002 downwards.
ATACCAATACATGAAAACTCCAGGCATATTTTTGCTTTCACCTGGAAGGGCTCACAATATACCTGGTGTCGGCTGCCACAGGGTTATGTCGAAAGTCCGAGCTTATTTGAGCAAATTTTGAGCCAAGACACAGACAATATAACATTTAAAAATAGCAAATTAATCAAATATGTAGATGATCTACTCTTGGCTTCAACAGATGCAGAAACATGTCAAGAAGATAGCAAACACCTTCTTTTGGAATTGCACAAAAGAGGACATAAAATCTCTAAGGATAAAGTTCAATGGTGTCTCCAAAAAGTAGAATATTTGGGATTCATCTTGACTGCGGGTGCTCGTTATATTTCTCCAAAACGAATTGAGAACATTCAAAAATTGAGTGCTCCTACCACTAAGAAACAGCTGAGAGCAATTTTAGGAGCAACAGGGTTTTGTAGACAATGGATTCCTTGCTATGGGGAAATCACTAAACCCCTTATAGCATTAACAAAGGATTCAGTTCCTGAACCCCTCAAATTAGAGCCTGAACACTTGTCAGCTCTAACAGATCTGAAAAAGGCTATCATGTCTGCCCCTGCTCTAGGCATCCCAGATTACAACAAGCCATTTACTTTATATGTGCATGAGCGAAGAGGAGTAGCCTCTGGTGTGTTAACTCAGACTTTGGGACCTTCTCAGCGCCCAATTGCTTATTATTCTGCCCAACTAGACCCAGTAGCAGCAGGAGCACCACCATGCCTTAGAGGAGTAGCTGCTACAGCCTTACTAGTAACAAAAACCGTTGATTTAGTATTGGGATGTCCATTAACAATAATGTGCCCACATGAGATTGAAGCATTATTGGTAAAACATAGAACACAGGCATTCTCGGATCAGAGAATTACAAGGTATGAAATAACCTTATTAAATAGTGAAAATATTACCTTGAAACGCTGTTCAACTCTTAACCCTGCCACCTTGCTTCCAGATTTACCTACTTCAGGAGAACCACTACATAACTGTGAAATATTAGTGTCCATGGCAGAAAAGCCTCGAGATAATCTCTTGGACACTCCCTTAGACAATGCAGATCTGATTTTATTTACCGATGGTTCCTCTTTTATGAGGGATGGCATACGTTACACTGGAGCTGCCGTAGTCTCAGAATTTGCCACTGAATGGTCAGCTTCACTACCTTCTAACATTAGCGCTCAAGGAGCAGAACTCATAGCTCTAAAACAAGCTTGTATAATTGCCAAGGATAAAAAGGCAACAATTTATACAGATTCTAGATATGCTTTCGGCATTTGTCACTCAGTCGGGATGCTATGGCTCCAAAGAGGATTTTTAACCTCAGCTGGAAAATCCATAGCTAATGCAGAAATTATTAATGAAGTTCTTTCTGCTCTCAAACTGCCTAAAGCCCTAGCTGTAGTTCATTGCTCTGCCCATACAGGTGGCTCTGACCCTGTCTCTAGAGGAAATGACCGAGCAGATGCCGCTGCAAAACTAGCAGCCATAGAAGGACCTGGATTAATTTTAACATTAACAACCACTGATAATTTAAATTTATCACTCTCCTATAATGAAAAGGAAGTGGAAAAATGGAAACAAAAATTTAAAGCAAAACAAATTAATGGAGTATGGGTGTCATCTGAAGGAAAACCCCTGCTCCCTAGAAGTTTCTATAACCAAATTTGCCAATCTATTCATAAAAATGGTCATTTTGGCACCCAGGGCATCGTGGACTCTGTCAAGAGAGTATGGATAGCCCCTGGTATAACTACTGTAGCCTCTAAAGTATGTTCAGCCTGCCCTATTTGCCAGGCATATAACCAACATGCATATCGTGGAAAAGCCTTTGGGGGACGTCCTCTGGCTTACACACCTTTTGAACATCTACAGATAGATTTCATTACAATGCCAAAAGCTGGACGTTATAAATTTTGTCTAGTAATTGTAGATCAACTAACCAGATGGCCGGAAGCATTTCCTACGACCCGAGCCACAGCAGATTTTGTTGCAAAGATACTTTTAAAAGAAATTATTCCTCGTTTTGGCCTACCAGCACGTATTGACTCCGATAGAGGGAGTCATTTTACCGATTCTGTCTTAAATCAAATATATTCTTGCTTGGGGATAACTCCAAAATTCCATGTTCCATATCACCCCCAGAGCTCAGGCCAAGTGGAGAGGATGAATAAAGAACTTAAGACTATGATTGGCAAATTATGCACTGAGACCCATTTAAAATGGCCTGAAATTCTCCCTCTGGCCCTATTTTATCTTAGAAGCAGGCCTAGAGGAGACTTACATATTTCACCATTTGAGATGCTTTTTGGACATCTGCCTATACAGGCTAAGCCTTTCTCCCCGGCTTATACATCGCTATTAGGGGGAGATATTACTATTGCTTCCTATATACAGGAGTTACAGCACAAACTACGTGAACTTCATGAATCCGGAGCTGCAGTACAAGCTGGACCATTAGACTTTTCTCTGCATGACCTGAACCCAGGAGATAAAGTTTATATCAAGAATTTCAAGCGAACTGGAGCAACTGAACCTTCATGGGAAGGACCATTCCAAATATTATTAACTACTCCAACATCTATAAAGATTGGAGAAAGAGACTCTTGGATTCACTGTTCACATGTGAAGAAAGCATCTTCTGCTGAGACTGATTAACTCTATCTTATCATATGAATTGTGACTCTATCTTATCATAAGAATTGGAGATAATAATCCATAGACAAATGGATATTTTTTTTCAAGAATATATTGAATTACTGATTTTTTTCTTATTTTTTCTTATTTCTTTTCTTTTATTTTTTTATCAGAATATTTGATTTTTTTTCTCATTTTTTGTACTGAAGGTACACATAATTAATATTAATATTTTTTCCCTGCAGTAATACAATTTAATATATATACTCTTGCTATAATATCAATATATGCCTAAAAGCTTTAAACTATGGGAACCTGCCATTTATTGATAAAATATTATAGGACTGTGATTAATGTTTGTGTCTGATTACAGGAAAAGGGATAAAAACAAGGAGCACAGACTAAACCTGAATAGTGCCAATAGAGCACACATGAAATATTAGAGTGAGACTCAAGGTTGCGACGCTTAACTTATGTTTAAGTCGTAGGACTTCCTTGTATCTACACTCCTTTTCGAAATACTCAAACAAGTACAAAGCTTGACTATCATGCTGGCTCCCTATATCTCTGAAGAAAAAAATCAGACAAGGGAATGACATTTCCCCATCAAAATAGAATTCTAATTCTTTTCTTCTTATATTATGGCAACTTCCTGTAGTCTTGGCTACAGATGGCTAAGTGAAATATTACTGCATTCTATCCTACATACTTGTGGGATAGAAATTACTTTAAACTGGACCTATACAAGGTCTATTTTGAATTTTTCTTATGTTTTTGATTATTTTTCTATTCTTTTGATAATTGACACATACACCCCCATAACTGAACATTGCATTCTGAGCTAAACTTGATATATTTTTTTTTTAAATACTTACTTCAGGGGGGATTGTATTTTAATTTAAAATCTAAGAATTTTTTCATTTTTGATTTTTTTTGTTTGAGATTTTATTTTTATAAAAATCCAAGACTTTTGTTTAAGATTTTACTTTTATAAAAATTTCAAAGATTTTGATTTTGTTTGAGAAAAGATCTTCAAGAAAGAAGCTTGAAACTTTTATATCCAGAGAATGAACTGTTGCAGAAAGATGCCGAAAACCTACACTTCATCAAGAAGATCAAGAATGAACTTTGGATGTGATTGATTGGACTGAACTTTTGATTGAACATTTATTGTAACATTTATGCCAAAAGGGACTGCCCCTAATTTGGCTTTCTGTCAATGCGCCTAGCAAACATTGGTTTTGCTTTCTTTTCTTTTCTATTTCCTCTCTCACTCTTCTAATTTCTCCTAGAAAATTGAATATTGTGTATATCTTTAGTTAGAAGTGAATTTAGAACTACAAAATGATTATGTTAAATGATCAATGGGGAGACTAGTCTCCCAATGATCATCAGGGGGGATTGTAAACCTCAAAATTCCTTAGACTTATAAATGTTGGAAATTTCACCATTGGGATATTTTATACTTGGAAAATTTCTTACTGACAGTCTATTGGAATGGGAACCCCATTGGCATGGGAGGTTCTTTCTCTTCCCTTCTTAAGATTACTTTAGGACAGAAACCCTTTGCTGAACAATGGAAAGGACTTTGACCTATGCTTAAGCATAGAACAGGAATTTCTTTGAGTCTTGATTGATTTTAGAATTGATACAATGGAGATACTAGGAATAAATCTCCACCCTATTCAGTCCTAATAGGATTGAGTAAGGGCTGCAGCCTAGATCAAAATTTAATTATTCCAATCTCTACCATACTCAAGTTAACAGGATTTAGAAAGGGCTGTAACAAAGGAGTAAAGATTTAATCATTTGAAAAATATGACCTTCAACAGACATGTGCAAAAGCCAGAAACCTCTGGGCGGTCCTGGGTTAAGCGAGAGCCTCCATTGACAGGGAAATTGATGAAGAGTGATTGGTAGATGTGAGGACTGAGGGGAGGCAACTTGGATGGTGTCCTTAAAGATAGGAGGGTCTGGAGACTGGGGGGGGTGGAGTTTTTTTGAGCGGTGTGGTTCCTGGGCTCTGGGGAAGCTTGCTCTGAAGGAAGCTGAAGGTGGGGGCCTCTGAGACTGTTTCTCCATTTTGGACACGTGAGTAATAGGGACTGATCTCTTTTCTTTGCCCCAGCTATCTAAGGGCTTGGGCCTTTTGGCCCAGCCTAAACAGAAGGGGTATTTAAGCCCTATTCCCTTCTCTCCCCTTTTCTCTCTCTCTATATATATCTCTAATTCCTTTCTTGCTCCTATTGTAATTAAACTCCAAAAAAGGCTGACGGCTGACTTGAGTTTTTCATTTAGGAATTACATAGCTGATTCCTTGGCGACCTTAAATTAATATATATCCGTCTTTTAAAGTGATTCCCTTGTAACACCTACATGTTAAAACAAATTTGTTTGCAATTGTTTTCTAGAATTAGTTTTAGGAAGCGATCAGATTACATCTTTTCATCCACATCCTTTTAGAACACCTTTGAGAAGAAGGGGAGTTTGGGCATCAGGTGATAATTAACTGACCCTCTTTTCTTAAGGGGAAGAGTCTTTTGCATGTATTCTCTTAACAAAGAGATAATTGTTGCCTTATTGAGCTGACAGGGAACTGTTTTTCACCAGGAGGAAGCATAATTGCTCAAAGAGAAAGCACAAGAAAAGAAATATTCTCCTAAAAAAGCAACAATGATAAATTCAAATTTTTTTTAAAGGAAGGAGGAAGTTAAGGGAAATGTCTTCCTTGGAAGGTTCACAGAAAATGCTATTGGGAGAAACTGTGAGAAAGAGGAATATTGGATTTTGCCACTGCAAATCCAACATCCTAAGGACAAATAAACAGAATTAAGTCAAGTTAGCACTTTAGTAAACATCTACTGCTTGGCCCTATCAATATTGTTTGTGCTAAGGGATGTAAGGGTCAAAAAAGGCAAACCTTTGTCTTTATGGAGATTACCAAGGAAATAAATTAGGGGGACAAGACATATCTACCATGAAGCAACTAAATAAAAATACAATACAGGTCCAGACTGAGAAGTATATAAGCTCTATAATACCTGCCCGTATTTCCATTTTCTATATGTATCTTTTAAAATCTAAGTTGCCACTGAATTCATTTCGCTTCTACTTAGGCTTTTTAGACACGTCCCCCTTTTTCTCCTCAGAATTCTCTCTCTCTCTGGGCCTTCAGAACTTCATTCTTTAGTGTTTTTAATCCCTCCTAGCCTGACCTCCCCTGTAGAATTCTAGTTTATAAGATCTTCCTATATCTAAGCCCTTTGAAATCTGCCCTTCCAAAATTCCAGTTGTATGCTCCGTTCTCCTCTCTATGCTACCAATTCTAAAATTGAACTGATTGCTTTCCAGAAAATGTATCATGATTTCTCCTTCAGAAACCAGTTGGTCAGGATTATGCCCAGAATAGTTTCTCCCCTTATTGATTTCTTCAGCTTTTGAAGGATGAAATTATCATTAAGGACATCCAGTAAATCATTAACTACTTTTTTAAAAGAATGATCCCAAACAAGAAGTCAATAAGCCCTGAAGAGTCGTTCGTGTGTCAGACCTTGTAATAGGTGCTCGTCATAAAAATATAAAGATTATATTGTCCCCAAACTAATGTTGAAACTAATATTCTGATAGAAATATCCTATCATACTCCCCAGAAAGGGCGATGGTGGCCAGGGAAGGAAATTCTGGTTCAGACAATCACAGGAATTGAGACTAGAACCAAAGAAGAGCATATTTCCCTGCCTTTTTCAGTAGTGATAGTAGTATTGATTTGATTCTTGTTCTTAGAGCAAAAGGTAGAATGGGGTTGGTGAAAAAAGGAGTATTCTCAGTGGCAAGACAGACTTGAGGACCAAGTAACTAGTCCTGGTGTCCTGGTGATGGAGGGCCAGCTTCTTATAGCTAATTTAGGTGAATTTTCACATCCTCATCAGACAGCTCAGCTGTGGATTAGTTCTCTAAAGGTGGGAAATTACGGTTAAGGTAAGCAAAACTTTTATCTGACAGAGAATCGCTTCTTGATCTAGATATTCCAAAAAAGTATTTATAATAAAAGCTAAGCTCTATGGTGGGTTAAAAAGGTAATGCTTGTTTTAGCAGACATTTTAGAAGTTGCTTTTGTGATTGAGAGAAATGGGCATAGACAGAAGAAATGAAATGCAAAGGAAGAAGAGATCAAGAAAGCACCTAGAATCCAGACCCAGACTTATCAGGGGAGGAGAGAGAAATTCCATAGAAGGTTGAGGAAGGAGGCAGTGAGCCCCATGCTGAATTCTGGACTGTCACTTCTGCTTGGGAGTGGTTTAAAAACTGTTTCCTGGTGTAACATCTTTCTGATTCCCTTATCATTCTCACTAGTCCCCTCTAATACACTTTCCTTTGCTGTTTATAGGAAGTTTTTCTATGGTGATCTTTACTGGATCTTTAGCTGAATCTTTACTACATGATCCCCAATTTTCATCAGGAAAAGGGGCTCTTTCCCTACCACCACCACCACCAATCACTCTTGGAAATTACTCAGAACAGCATTTCATTGTTTTAGAACTTTATAGAGATCCCTTTTTCTGTTCACATTATAGTAATAGCCCATTATTTCAGCCCTGCCCTGGGGTTCCATCTTCATGGTCTGAGGAAAGTACCTGAGGAGATGAAGCTTTGAAATATAATAATATTCATCTGGAAACTTGCCGCGTTTTATAGAAATGATCTAATTAATCATCAAGCATTTTCTTTATCTACAAATTGATACTATCACTCTGAGCAATAACACCCTTTATCATCCCCACTTTCACATGCATAGAAATGAGTTTCTTGAAGTTGGTGTGTTCTCAAGTTCGTGCCACAGACAATGACAAAACCAAAAATAGAACAGAGCATTCTTAATGGCAACTTGTCCGCTTTTCATCCCTCGAACATGCTCTTTTCAGCAATGGGCTTATGTTTCAACTCATCATAGTCTGATGTCACCCTAACTGATATTTCACTATAATTCAAGGGAAGAGAGTAAATGCAGATATTAAGAATGAAGATGGCTTTAGTGAGACATTTTGCAGAGATTTCCAACTTGAGTTATAGTAAAGAATTTTATTAAGAAATAATGCAGTCATCTTAGCAGAAATTTCATTGGGCATTGATCCTATCTCAAAATCAATCTGCTGCTAGGCTAACGCTGATATTAACTGATTTAAGTAAAACCCACTTAATAAGCAAATTACGAAGTGACATCCTTTCATCTGAGCAAAATAGACCTAAGCTAAGTGAGACAAAAAGATCGCAATATGAGAATTCAGATTTATACAGCATTATTTTTAAAATATTAAAACAAACACTCTAACATATTTTAGTCTGGACTTGTCATTTCAAGGGTGGAGGGAATTCCTGGTGTGGATATGGTCTCTAGCAATCACTTTAGGGAGAAGAACCTTGAATCACTACGAGTTATGACTTGACCTTGTCCACACAGCTAGTCCATGCCAGAGGCAGAATGTGAACCCACGTCTTCCTTCCTCCAAGACTCATGACGCTATCCATCACACCACCATGTCTCTTAAAGCAATTCAGTAGTGTGCGATTAATCTATTTTGTGATGAATTGTTTTTAACCTTAATGTCCACTTATTAACATGAAGCTGTATCTTGTCCTTTGAGGCCACAGTGAGAATGCTGTCGAAAGTAATTGAGGAACGATGAAACGATAAACATTGGTTTGAGCATTTTGTTTAATGTCTTGGTTTTACTCAGTCTGTGGCAACACCTGTGTGTGAGTTTCTCGAGGGTGAACAATCAAGATCCCAATGACATCAAGCAGCAAAATAATTGTTATGTATAATAGTAGAACCGTGGTTGTCCCTTAGATGCTCCAATTTGCCCTGATGTTTTCTACTCTAATGATATTGATATTGGTTTCATTTTGCAAAACCTTGCATCAAATTCACTGTATGAAAAAACATTCCCAAACTGCTCTGTTGAATACTAACCACTGCAATCTGTTATGTGATACACATATTTCAGAAGCAGCTCTCTGCCCTCCTGTTGTCATGTCTTTTCATGCATCAAATAACGCATTAAATCAGAGCAAATACCTGATTATTCATGAGTCGATTTTCCATCTAACAGGTCATTCTTGCCTCTTGCTCCACCTGCCACTTCTCTCTTTCTTCTTCTCCTTTGGTCACTTCATTGCTCATTAATGTATCTACTGCAAGATGATGAGGGGATCAAAGAGGAGAGAAAACTTAAGCCAGGCAATCTTTCTGCTTTCTAGTAGCTCAAAACAAAATTGTTTGTCACAGGAAGACATCAAAATTGATTAATAAAAATGAGCCTCTGGGATTATAGCTGGGTTTTATTTCTCTTTTCATCAGCATTCCTATTGCTAGTGATGATCATCCCAGCTTATATTAACAGATGAAATCTTAAGATTGGAACTTTATTATAGTTGCCTGGGTTTCCAGTCTGACTTTATATAGAACATACGATAAAAAGGGATTCGGTATCAAAACAGCTTTACTCTGCCTCTGTGTACACACTTAAAAGAAAGTAAAAATGACTTAATGGTGATTTTAAATGAATGTCCCCCAGAAATTAACTGAAAACATCAGGGCAAATTGGAGCATCTAAGGGACAACCACGGTTCTACTATTATACATAACAATTATTTTGCTGCTTGATGTCATTGGGATCTTGATTGTTCACCCTCGAGAAACTCACACACAGGTGTTGCCACAGACTGAGTAAAACCAAGACATTAAATTAACATTAAAAAGCAATGAGAATTTATTAAACAGATATTTTACAATAATCCCTGTGTAAAGGAATCTGGGAGTACAAAGATTCATGGTACCTGCCCTCAAAAAGCTTATAGTTTAACTATTGATGTTTTGTTTTTTAAAAAGCAAGACAATTGAAACAATTAGAGAACAATTAAGTAACATTTTCGAAACACCACCCAAAATACCTACATGTATGTAAGATTCTAACCAATCTTTTTTTACTTATTATTGAGGCACCAGAAGTATTGATCTAGTAAGATAGATGACCACACCTGGGCAGAATAACTGTTTTTTGTTCAGTTGATGAACTTTCATGTGGCCAGATTTTTTTAAACTGTGAGGACTGGCTGTTTCATTGTTTGGGGGCAGAGGGTATGCCAGATGTTTTGGGGGGTAACCTTTCATGATCCAAGATTCCCCCCTCAGAAAACTGGTGAATAACAAATCTATACTAGGAATTCCCTTCATCTATGAAATTATAGGTCCAGACCTAAACACCTCACATTGTTTGATTTCAAAGCCTTTGATTTCTTTAGCTGCCTGAGCAGTTAAAAACAGTACAACCACAAAATAGCTGTGCTCTTTGTGGTAGCAAAAAATTGGAAAATGAGGGGATGCCCTTCAATTGGGGAATGGCTGAACAAATTGTGGTATCTGTTGGTGGTGGAATATTATTGTGCTCAAAGGAATAATGAACTGAAGGAATTCCATGTGAACTGGAAGGACCTCCAGGAAGTGATGCAGAGCAAAAGGAGCAGAACCAGGAGAACATTGTACACAGAGACTGATACATTGTGGCACAATCGAATGTAATGGACATCTCCATTAGTCGCAATGCAGTGATCCAGTACATTCTGAGAGAACTATGAGAAAGACACTATCCACAGGAGAGAAAGAACTGTGGGAGTAGAAACACAGAAGAAAAACAACTAATTGATCACATGGGTCGATGTGGATATGACTGGGGATGTAGACTCTAAATGATTGCCCTAGTGCAAATATTAATAATATGGAAATAGGTCTTGATCAATGACATGTAAAACCCAGTGGAATTGTGCGTTGTCTACAGGGTGGGGTATGAGGAAAGGAAGGAAAGAAAATGAATCCTGTAACCATGGGAAAATAGTCTAAATTAATTAATTAAATAAAAATTTTCAATTAATAAAAATAAAAGCAACAAATAATAAGAACAATACAAACATCAAAACTGGTCCCTAAATGAATGCTGCTGATCTGCTCCATAGCACCCAAAGTGCAAAATTATTCCTGATGGTGGGCATTAATTATTATAACTGATGACTTGAGGCAGGATCAACAGGAAAAGAAGCTATAGTAAGGAATTCTATTTGTCATTGCATTGAACAAGAGCATCGTTTTCACCAGAAAGGTAATGCAATAACCTCTGAAGATCCTGATAATTAAAAGCAAGCTCTGATTTACCTACCACCCATTACTATCTGGTTGAGTTCATGATTTTCAGAGTTGGAATGGGCTGCCCAGAAAATGTAGTCCAAACTATGCCTGAGGAAGAATCAGCTCTGCAACCTATCTGATGAGTGATTAGTTAGTCTTTGCTTGAAGGCTTCCAATGAAATCACAACTTCACAGGAGCCTATTCTGCTTCAGGTTAACTTCAAATGCTAGGAAATTCTTTCCTATGTTAAGCCTTTAAAATCAGTTTCCATTCAGTCCTACCAGTTCTAAACTCTGCAGAAATCAGAACAAATACAACACCTCTTATACATTACAGTCCTTCAAATACTTGAAAATAGCTGTCATGTTCCCCCAGGTCTCTTCTTCTCCAGGCTAAGAAGCCCAATTCCTTCAACAGATCTCCATACATATGGTTCAATCTTGAAACCAGAAAGCAAGGGGAAATGGGGAAGCAGAAATGAAAGAGAGCCAAAGAATACATTTCTTTTGGCATCATTATCCAAGGCAACAATCATTAATTGTTTCCTATGCACTAGAGATAGAAAAACAAGGAAAAGAAAGCAATCTCATCACTCAAGGAGCTTACAATCTAATGGGAAAAGGTAACACATAACAAGGAGATGAAAAGCAATTTGAAGCAAGTTATCCCCACAGGGGCATTGTGACAAGTTCAAAAGGTAGTACACCTTCAGAAGTATTTTTGCAAGCATTTACTATCTCTCTTTCCCACAGGCTTCCAATTGAACAATTCAAAAAAGAAAAAAAAAAATACGCTCATAGCAAATTGGCATAGTCCAACAAAACAAATTTTCTCATTGACTATGTCCAAAAATATCTGCATTTTAAGTTTTTCATTTGTCTCTAGCGGGAGGTTAGTGGTATATTTCCTCATCAGCCTGCCAAACTCATGGTTTACCATTGTATAAATAAAAGTTACAAACTCTCTCAAATTCCTCTTTTAAATATTATTGTTATAATTTAAGTTTTTCTCCTCACTCTCACTTCATTGTGTTGACACAGTTCATAAAGATCTTCCTAGTTTCCTCTGAGATGAGCCATTTATTTTCCAATGTAATCATATATGGTAATTTGTTAGGTTTCCCAAAAGTAGACATACCTTAAGGTTGGGAGTATTTTTATATTTTTATTTCTATCTTTATCATATATATTTTATTGATATCTTAGTCAGATAGATGTCCCAGCGGATAGAGCACAGGGCTTGGAATCAAAAAGACCTGAATTTAAGTCTAGTCTCAGACAAATTCAAACCCTGGGCAAGTCACTTAACCTGTGTCTAACTCAGTTTCCTCAACTATAAAATAGAAAATTTAAAAAGCACCTACTTTTATGGTTGTAAGGATCAAATGATATTTGTAAAATGCTTAATACATTGCCTAGCACCTAACTCCCAAAGTTTTTGTGAAGATCAAATGAGATAATTTATATAAAACTCTTGGCATAATTCCTGACACATAGTAAGGGTTTTCTTTTGTTTGTTTTGTTTTTAATAACCCTTACCTTCTGCCTTAGAGTCATTTGTAAGGATCAGTTTCAAAGCTGAAGAACAGTAAGGACTGGGCATTTGAGACTAAATGACTTGACCAGGGCCACAGGAAGTGTCTGAGGCCACATTTGAACCCAAGGCCTCCTCTCTCCAGGCTTGACTCTCTATCTACTCATAATAAAGTTTTAAATAAATGCTTGTTTCTATCTTTCTTTTTAATATCACCAGAATTTTCTCCTCCTCTCCAAGTCCTGGAGATCCATACTATATAAAAAATTATAAGAAGGAGAAAGGAAAAGGAAGAAATGGAAGAGAAAGAGGAGGAAGAGATTACAAAATCAGGAGTCAGTCTAGTACTCTCTCTAGGTCTTATTTATATTGTCTTGGGTACTGCTGCTGATTTGTCTGGGTATTGGGTGTTACGTTCTTCAATGATCTGCTGGGTTTCTCAGCCTGAGGATCTGCAAACTTTCCATGTCTCCAAAACTGCCTAATATAGGAAGAATGTAATAACTGCCTTCTTAACTGAAATTTTGCATGGTTATGACCTTAGCTTGGGTCTTCACAATACTATTATGGGCTTGAGATGACTGCATCTCTAATAGATGGATGTTGGTCCCATCAGTCCCTGTACTAGTGTAAAAAATAGACTCGAATACAGGACTACAATCCCCACAAGCCTTTGCTCCACTTCCCCAAAATGCTTTGTAATCTCACGGGAATTCTGAGGTGGGCTGAGATCAAGGAAGGATTTAAGCTGGTGGCAAAGGTTTTGGGGGGCTCTCTTTTGGACTTCCATTTTGGAGCAGACGCATCTCTTGGCTTTCTGTCAATGCACCTAGCAAAACATTGGTTTTGCTTTATTTTCTTTTCTATTTCCTCTCTCACTATTCTAATTTCTCTTAGAAAATTTGAATATCGTGTATATCTATAGTTAGAAGTGCATTTAGGATTACAAATTGATTATGTTAAATGATAAATGGAGAGACTAAATCATCAGGGGGGGATTGTGAACCTTAAAATTTCACAGACTTATGAATGTTAAAAATTTTAATCCACATTGAGGAATCCTCAAATTCCCTACTGAGAAACATTCTCCATTTTGATGTGAGAACTCGCCAGGATCAGAAATGGGAGGACCTCTACTCCACCCGTACTTAAGAATGCTTTAGGGCAGAAAACTCCTTGCTAAACAAAGAAAGTACTTGGATCTATGCTTATGGTGGGGCAAGGAGTTCTTTGAGCCAGGCCTGTTTTTAGAATTGATACAATGGGATGCTAGGTACCTAAAAGGGTTGGGCAAGTTTTCTCTTGATGAGATTAGTTGACTCAGCTGTGTTTTCTCTTGTTCAGACTTACTGAGGATCTTGGTCAACACAGCAGCATTTTTTCTGATTCAGACTTACTGAGGAGATTGGTCGACTTAGCAGGAATTTAGATGGGCAGTCCTTTGGAAAATGTCTACAGTGATTGGTAGATGTAGGGACTTAGGGGAAGTGACATGGGAGAAAAACCCCTATATAAGAAAAAGCAGAATCTCTTGAGGAGATATATCCTTTTGGAGAAATCCTTTTGGAGGATCTCTGATGAGGATCGCTTGGGAAGAATCTCTTGAGAGAGGCTCTGGAGAAAGGCCCTTTGGAACAGTCTCTGGCTGGAAGGCTCTCTGGTGAAGTCAGCTGAGATGTAGCTGGCCTGGTGTCACTAGAATCCTTGTTTAGTCAGACCTTGTGGTGAGTGTTAAAAAACTGACTGATTTCTCTCTTAAGGCTGAGGTCTAGGCCATATTGGCTTGAGGCCCTTCATACTTATTCCTTTCTTACTCTCTCTCTCTCTCTTTCTTTGATTACTCATTGTATTGTTAATTAAAATCTCTATAAAAACCCAATTGACTTGGGTATTTGAATAATTGGGAATATTTCCCTGGTGACCACCTTATATTCGATTTAAAAACCAAGACACTGTAGTGAAACATATTTCTGCGGTCAAATTTACTCACCCTCTCTTATATCTATCACAATTTATATCTCCCACCATTTTAACTCACTACAGTTTAAGAACTCAACCATTTTAAATCTCACACTAGAAGACTACACTCTACTCTCTTGGCTAGATCCTATTCCTCAGACCTGTGTCTGTCTCCCTATGCCACTCTGCACTAGAAAAATAAATTATTGTGAGTTTTCCTTGCACCAATGTGTCAGGAATCAGTCTGGTACTCTTCCTAGTTCTTTGTTGGAGTAGTTTTAGGAAAAGGCTAGATTGTACCTTTTTTTTTTGCTACCTTGACTCCATCCCTCCAATGTCTTCAAACCATTGGTTTTCTACATCTGGAATACATTCACTTTTCATCTCTACCTTGCAGAATCCCAAAATTCTTTAAAGTCACAGTTCAGGTGTCATCTCCCATGTGAGATCTTTACAAAGTCTCTCCATAGTTCCTGAAAGAATTTCTAAAGTCTTATTTACTTATCTGTGCTCGTGTGCTATATTACCTCTATGCACTGTTTCATTTTGGATAGGGTCCTCTTAGTCTTATATAGTACCTTGAACATAGTAGAGAGAATGGCTAAACAATTGTTGAACTGAATAGAATGTTGGTTTGGGACCAAGGTTTCAGCCTGCTGAAATGTTTTTCATTCCTGAAAACTTGATAAAATTAAGCTTTTAACTTCCCATGACTCCCCATCCCCAATCCCATTAGATTAGAACCTTGTCTCAAATTTTACTGAAAATACTAAGGCCATTCACCAAGAGATTCCTCATTTCCTTCCAATCCCATTTTATATTATCCACTTGCTTTCCTCTGATCTCAATCTTTATTCCTTCATTCCTTTCTCATGTAAAGAAGTAGCCCTTCTTACCAAGGCAAAATTCTCTATATGGATAAATTATTCCTTCCTGCGTAGTCTTCTCTAGAAAATTATCCCCTCTATCATCACTATTCTCTTACTGATTTCCAATCTCTCCATATAGGCTGTTTTCTTCCTGCCCACAAACATGCCCATTAATTTCTTCGATATCCTCAAAAACCATCACTTGATACATTCCTCCTTGCTAACTATCATTCTATCTCTCTCTTCCCTTTTGTGGTTAAACTCCTTGAGAAGGTCATCTGCAATTGATACCTTCACTTCTTTTTCTCTCACTCTCTTCTGAATTCTTTGCTATCGGCCTTTCTACCTCATCAATCAACTGAAACCAATCTTTTCAAAATTATGAATGATTTCCTAATTGGTAAATCTAATGACTGCAGCCTTTCATAATATTCATCACCCTTTTCTCCTTGATAGTCCCTTCTCTAGGTTTTGACAGCACTGTTCTTTTCCTTTGCCTTCCGCTACCTTTATGAACACTCTTTTTGTTTCCTTCGCTAGATCTTTATCTTAAGCATGCCCAATTTCTGTGGATGACCTTTAAGGCTTTGTCCCAGGCACTCTTTTCTTTGCTCACTATACTAATTTCCCTTCTTGATCTCAACTATTCCCATAGATTCAATGATTAATTCACAAGAGATAATTCTCAGATTTACTCATCCAGCCCTAATATCCCTGCTGACCTCTAATTTCAAATCTCCAACTGCCTTTAGGACATTTTGAACTGGATGTCTCAATAGATATATTTAACTTTACATGTCCAAAACTGAATTCATTGCCTTTCTCCCAATATTCTCCCCTCTTCTTAACTGTCTGCCCTATCATTGTCAAAGGCACCATCATCCTTCCTGTCCCCTGGGTTCACAACCTGGTTATTATCCATCCAGTTTAGAATACTAGTTCAAGCTCAACAAGCTGCAAGCATTATGCCTGAGAACTCAGACACAGTCCAAACAAACAGCTAATTAAGCCTGGAGTATATAGCCATCATCATCTGAGTGTCACAGGCATCCAACAACCAGATGAACAAGAGACTTTGCATTCAGCAACAGCTGTCACCTGCTATAATGTTTTTAATTATCGGAAAATCTCTGAGATCTGACATATGGATGACACAACATAGAGTTCTGTGTCAGAAACATACAGAAATAATTTTACATTACTTTGATCATGTGAAACACTACAAGTTTTTCCTGCTCCACTCTCTAAAGGGGACATTTAGATCATTTCTTCCTGGCCTTTAAATTACCCCAGTATTTCAGGAGGAATTTGTTTAACTCACCCTAAAAATTGGGTAGGAAGAAAGGTACTATAGATGGTGGCCAATGGGGAAAAACTACCAAATCTTTGAGATTTCAAGAGGGCTCACTAGTCTTATTATTATGTATAATGTATGTTATGGTAGTCAGGGCTTGGGTTGGTCCTCTGGGATTTTCAGTCCAATTTTGGAATGAAAGAAGCCACTCACAGGTCATTCAGCAGTTAACAATAGATTTATTTAGCAACATTGGGCAAAGGATTTTAAATAAGAATAGGCTTCTAGGACACCCTGAGTAAATTGAGCTAAATTATTCTCTCTTATTTGAGTTGCCCATTATGGTAGATCAGCCCAACACCAGGCAGACTAGATCTCCTGTGAGCTTTTGTACTTGGGCATAAAGGAAGTGATGTCAACAGTCCAAGTCTCAGGGATGGTTTCAATGCTTTTTTTTTAATTACCCTAGTCTGGATAAAGGAGAGGTGTTAAGATATTTTTCCAACCATACAGGGTATAAGCATAGTTCCTGATGAGAGGGAACAGCATTGTGATTGCACAGTTCAAAAACCAGCATTGCTCGATAATTTACATATAACCGAGATCTAATTGCTTTCCAGCTCCCGGAGTGGGGAGGGATGAGAAGAATGGAGACAATTTGGATCATATAATTCAGAAAACCTATGTGGAAATTTGTTATTATGTGAAATTGAAAAAATAAAATATCTTTACTAAAAAAACAGCATCCCTTGAACAGCATCAAGTACAGTATTTTGTACATTGTAAGCACTTAAATAAATGCTTGCTGAATTGAATTATTATTTACTACCTGTTTGAACCTGGACATACTTCTTGACCACTGTAGGCTTCAGTTCCTCTATCTTTAAAATAGCTAGATTGGAAAAAAATAAAAATAAAATAAAATAACTAGATTGGGACACAGTGAATTGAAAACCAGGCTTGGAGACTGGAGTACCTGGGTTCAACTCTGGACTCAAGCACTTCCTAAGTCTGTGATTCTGGGCAAGTCACATAACCCTCATTGCCTAGTCTTTACTGCTAAGGCAAAATGCAAGGGTTTTTACCTCCAAAAAATTAAATTGAATCACCAGATTTAACAAAAGAAGTCACTAAGGTCTCTTCCAAGTCCAGCTCTAATGATGCTATGAAATGTTGCAAGTGGGGCATAATCATAGCCTCTGGAAGTTCCCAGATGTTGCTGGGAGGAACCAAAAGCACCAGAGGCTTCATAAGAGTTAGATAGATCTGGCTTTGCCTAGGAACAAAGTTAATGGCTCTTTACACATCCACATTAGCCCAAGAGATCAGTTAGATAGGCAGAAGGAGGCTATTTAACTGCTGAGGTTGGGCTAGCACAATTTCACTTTATAGGCACAAGAATTCCCAGAATCAGATGATACATTCCCGGAGGCTTGGAGGGGAGGGTAAAATGAGGGGGGGGAAGGGAAAGATGCCTGTGATGGATTTTCAGAGAGTTCTAGAAAGACAAAAAAACAGAAGGAAAGAGTAGTGTAGAGACAATGAGAGACACAAAAAGGACTTGTACCCCAAAAACTTTTAGGGTGAGTGACAAATAAAGATCAAATTTTAATCAGCACTACAATATTAACCAACCCATAAGAATATGAGCCAAGAGGGAGTCATCTTACCTGGACACATCTCAAATTTAGCAGGTAAAAGACCATTACCATTCAACCATTGGTCATGAGCATTTAAATGGTTTTGCTATTCTTTAAGCTTAGATTTTCCCTCAATAGAGCATCTGCACAAGAAAAAAAATAATGCAAAAGTTCATTAATTATTAAAAAGATCTTCATTGTACTTATTTTCTGTTCTATTTTATTTTCATGAATCTACATTTTTTATTATTACTTTAGAGGTCTTTAACAATTGAAGTAGAATAGCCCTCCCTGGACTTCTGTTAGTGTACATTAATAACAAATGGGAAACCACAAGCAAAATTGATTATGATTTTTCCCCTTTTGGAGTCCTAATTCCTCTCAGGATATATACCAGGATTCCATTCCCTCATCGCCTCTCTCCCATCCATCAGAGAGAAAGGTATATAATACCCCACTCTCTCAGAGAACCCACTCATACACTCTAGACCTTCTAGTCCTTTATTTTACATAATGGATTCCAGGTGCAGCACAAATGACTTTTCAGAACAACAAAGCTTACTACTAACTACTCATTTTCATGTTTATTGTGCACCAAAAGCACTTTTTCATCCCCTACTTATACTTGGAGTTAGACTAGGCTCTTTACAAAGTAAATTATTGAATATAGTCTTTGCCATCATGAAGTTTACAGTAACCTAAAAGCTTTGACAATCCTTGGATGTGGAGTCCTTATAAAAAGCTTTTTTTTTTAATATTGCGATGGTTAATTTCAATAATAACTGTTACAAGCTCCATATACAATAAATAAGCTACATAATTTGAATATTTAAAGATACCATGAGTGACCAATAAATGGACTCGTAATTTTTGCAAGAAATTTGTAAGAAACCAATCTTTTAAAAATCATTTTTATACATGAAATAGAATCAGAATACAGAACTTTGTTTTGTAAAAAATATATTTATTTTAGTGTTTTCCACAATGTAAGAAGAATGGTAGAGTAAAAAGAGCATTGGACAAGGAATTAGATAATTCTCACTCTAATCTCTGCTCCATCATTAATTTGTTAAATGACTTAAATTACAAAACCTCACTGAGACTGTTTCTTTGCTTTCAAAATTGAGAAAAATTTGTTTGTTCTATTTGGTACTATGCTCTAATAAGGTTCAACATTAGAAAATATATGTGACAACCCTATAGAAGCTATAAAGTAAAAATGAATGTCCTTTCTTAAAGGCTTTTTTCTGAATCCATTGATGTAATCATGTGGCTTAGGAACCTTTTGTTTTCATGTGATTAAGTGGTTTTTCTTAATGTGGATCCATCTTTCTATCCCTGATAAAAATACAACTTGATCATAATTTATGATTTTTGCATAAATTTCTATAGTTTTGCCATGATTTTATTTAAATTTTTCATCATTAATTGGTGATATTGGTCTACAATTCCCTTTCTTTGCCTTTTCCTTCACTAGTTCTGATATTACATGTAGCCCAGTGATTGGATTGGGGTATATGTCATGGAACATGAATTGAAATGGCCCCTCAAGGACCATCCTATGTAGTTTGAACATAGCTCCTTTGGCAACTTCTATGGAATGTACTCCAATCCCACCCCAGCTACATAGTTGTTTAATTTGCTTTTTATCCGAAATTTTATGCAGAATTTCATTATTAAGTTTTCATCTAATTGGTGCTATAGGATGACATAAAATCCTAGGTGATCTATTGATGCTTTCCCCAGATAAAGTCCATGTGCTTCTCTTGTGATCACTTTAGGTATTGCTATTTTTATTGAATTATGATCTTCAAACAATATAGTTAGCATTTCTCCTTTTAAAATATTTCTTTATAATTTCTCTATGCCAGAGGATATGCTTGATTTTTATAAACATGCCATATGCATATGGTGCTAATAAAAATGTATATATACATACATTCATACATACATATAATATTTAAATGTCCCCATTTGGAAGATGCCACAAATCTTTTAGATTCAAATTCTGTTTTTGTTTAATTCTATATTTTTCATTCACCTTTGTTTAACTTTCTGTTAGATATGTCTAGCTCTGAAAGATAAACATGAATGTCTCCTGTTGTTGCTTGATTGTAACTTTTTGCAATTCAATTAACTTTCTTTATGAATCATACCTTATGAAATTTGGTAAAATTTAATATACTTATAATTTGTCAACTATTTTAAACAAAATAATTTCTCATTTACCTCTAGCAAATGTTTATTTTTAGTGTAGTCTGTAGCATAATTGTAATTCCTTCTTTTTTTATTCACCCAATGGACAGTATATTTTGTTCTAACCTTTTATTTTGATTCTGTGCTTATCTATGATTTCAGATGCGTCACTAATAAACAACAGGTTATAAGGGTTTGTTTTCTTATACATTCTGCCACTGATTCATTTTACTCAATTTTATAGCTAATCCATATTTAACGTTATAAGATTGAGATTCATTTTTTCTTTAGTGTTGTTTGAGAGGGGGTTCAGTCTAATCCCTTGCTCTTTTAAGTCAATGCATTGTCCCTGTGATTAGTTTTGCTTAAATTACTTTGATGCAACTCTGATCCCACACTGTTCCCTTCATTGCTCCCACTCCACTTAACCTACTCCCATTTTCTTACCTTTTTCCTAATTTGGGGATTTTATTTTCAGTTATTTGTCTTCTGTAGTTAGTTTTTATCATGACTTTCAGGTAGTCCAATAATTCTTAAATTGTCTCTCCTGGATCTGGTTTTAAAAGTTCTAGGCAGTTTTCTTGTATTTCTTCCTGAATCATGGTATTGAGCGTTTTTTTTTTTAATTTGTCATATTTTTCTGGGTGACCAGTGATTCTTGGGCTAACTCTATATATTCTGTCTTCAAGGTCAATCATTTTGACTTATACAGAGACCTCATGTTATTTAAATATTATTCCTTTTGCTTCTCTTATGCCAGATTTTTCCTTTACTTCAATATTTTTGCATCCAAAATCTGTTCATCTCTCCTTCATTTGTTTAGAGAAAGAAACACTCCATAGTGGATTCCATTATTTCTTATCTTTTGATCGAGTATTTAAAGTCTGTAATAAGAATTGTAATTTCTTCTTTTATGGAAGGGATACAATTTCTATTGTGAACAAGTATGGAGATTTTTATTGTTCCATCCTCTCTTGGAAATTCAGGGGATTCTGAAATTTCATATAGCATTGGTTCAATTTCCTTTACTTTGTAATAATTATTTTAAAAGCTTTATAATCTCTGAAGATGTAGTACACTAATTTCTTCTGGTTGTAGGATACTTTCTGTGGATTTATCTCTTTGTGCTCTGGGCTATTATTAAAGGCTTTTTCTTTTGAAATTTTTGGTGTTCCAGCCAAAGATTTATAATCTCCCAACTCATTTTCTAGCTCCTCCCCTTTTTCTGGTTGGTACATCCCTCAGACTGTATTGAAGAACTTCCTCAGCCTCCTTTGTTGAAATAGAATTAGCTAACCTGGATACTTGTTTTGAATATCTTAAGGGATAACAGGATTGGACACAGTTGGGTTTAAGACTCCTTTCCTGTAGACTCAGTGCAGCCACACATAGACCTGTCCCCTATCCCGTTTGCTCCCTTGATTCTTCTTTTCCTTCATATGACTGGGCTAAATCAGCACCATTTGCTTTTTCTGGGTAAGAAAGTGAAAATGCTATTCTGGATTAAGTCTTGGGGTCTGTCCTTTCCCTGGTTTTTGACCCCCAAAATAAATCATCATACTTTCAACAACTACTGAAACCTTCCCCTTATGCAGTTGAGCAGGGTCAATGCTTACTCAAGGTGGAGGGTGGGGAATGGAGATTGTGCCAGGAAAGTATCCACAGCAATCCATTCAATAACTGGAAGGTCCATTTTGTGTTCTACTGATGATATGTGAAGACTAGTGAGGGGAGAGATACTGCCTTAATTTTAAAAAGATGGTGCTTTAAAAATTAACATTCTATGGTATTAATTCATAGAGATTTTGTCTTGTCAGAATTCTGTTTTGTGGATTAAGCTGTAATTACTGTACATATGGTACATAAATACTTTTCTAAGGACTAGAAAGTTAAAAAGCCAGGGAAGATAACTAACCCACCATCTTGCTTGTCATATGACCATTCAGTCCTATCAAAGTATGTGTTGATTTGATTTTTAATGGTATTACAGAGTTCTTTGTAAATTTTATCTATCTCTTCAACCCCTTCAACACATATTGGTGCATGAAATTATTTTCAAGATGATCTTTTTGCAAATACCTATCATGATCATGGCGGTACAGGATGACTAAATGTCCCATGAAATTATGTTTCTTGTTGCCTTTGGACTCACAATAAACCAACTCTACTGACTCCTGATGAGCCTCTTCAGGGAAAGCCTGTGAGCCATCCCTCCATTTAGCTCTAACTTCCCTTTGTCTTCTGGTTTCATTTAGAGCAAGAATGTCAAGATTAATGACAACAACGATGATGATGATGATGATGATGATGATGATTATAGTTAACATTTATATAGTGATTTAAAGTCTGCAAAGCACCTCACATATATTTTAGGAGATGACATTTGGGCTGAAAATTAATGGGATCAAAGGTAAAGTTGGCATGGAACATAGAAATGGGAGCTATAATGTCACATATGAGGAACAACAAGAAGGCTATCTTAGTTCAAATGGAGAATAACTGACTGGGAACAATGTGTAATCAGCCTGGAAAGGTAAGTTGGAGCCAGACAGCAAAGAGCTTTAAATTCAAGGTTGAAGATTTTGTAATCTTTTCCTAGAAGCAATGGGGAACCATTGAACCTTCTAAAGAAGAGCCATAACATGATCAGACTTGTGCTTTATTAATAATATTAGTTTCACAGCTAAATGGAAGCAATTTTGGAGATGGGAAATGCTAGATACAGAAAAAAATTAGGAAACCATTATAATCAAATATATGAGAGATTATGAGGTCCTAAACGATGGTGATAGAATGGAAAGGAGATGGATATGAGAGAAGTAATAGAGATAAGATTAACAAAATTTGGCAAATGATTGTATGGGAAGGAAGTGGTTAGTTCAAGTGAAGAACTGACTATGACTCATAGGGAGCAAACCTGTTCAACTGGAAAGATTAAATCCCCAACAAAAATAGGGGAGTTTGGAGAATGCTACGGTTTAAGGAGAATAATAGTCATTTTGGACAAGTTGAGTTTGAGTTGCTGTGGCAAGGTCAGTTAAATTGTGACTAACATAATGAATTATATAATACTTGATTTGGAATTATTATAGACTCTGTCATAACATATATAAGTATATTTTTCTTATTTAGGATTTTGTAAATTGAAAATTCCTGAATTAATTGACCTTATTTGCTAGGAAATGTACCAAAGGAAAGCTGTAAACTCCCTAAGCAAACACCATTTTTCTTTCCTCCAAAGAACATGCCTCAAGGTCATTTCCTTTGTCAAGCAATTGTCAAGTTATTAAAGAGAAAAAGAAAACTCCCTTATGAATTCCTACTGATTGGTTTTTTAATTACCTATGTAAATTAGTACTTTCTTCTATTTTTCGTTACATCTCTAAACTACTGAGATCTGTCCCTTTTTTTCTTTCAAAAATTGTACTTTTATAGACAATGCTCCTCCCAGACCAAATGGAGAAGGGTTGTTTGATGGATTTTTTTTTTATATTTTAAACAGAAACAAGAATGATGAGTATTTCAATCTCATCCCTGCCATCCCCTTTTAGTAAGAATGACTATAGGACCCTTGAGAGCCAGAAACCTGGATCATCATTGATGTACGTCAGATATGAGAATTTTTTGGCATAAAAAGGAAAGCTGGTAAGTCATGTTTGGTGCTCATATCCCATCTGAGGTGCTGCTAATCCCA
This sequence comes from Monodelphis domestica, assembly GCF_027887165.1. NCBI lineage: Eukaryota > Metazoa > Chordata > Mammalia > Didelphimorphia > Didelphidae > Monodelphis > Monodelphis domestica. The sequence continues at coordinate 266,100,991 of NC_077233.1, read as the reverse complement.
TGAAGAATCTGAGTAATGACCACTACTTTTTCTATACACTGTCTTGATTCCACAGGCTCCTGAAATGCTCAAATAGTTGGCTAAAACCCAACCTAAAATAAAAACCTAATGAATTAAAATAACAGCTATATCTCCACTTCTCCCAAGATGTCCAATTACTGTGAACAATAGTTTAAATTGTCCTCATTAGGACACTTAAGTTCTATACAGAAATTGTTCTTTCTTCTCCAATGTGGTGACAAGAACAAGAACAAGAATTGCTTGGAAATAGTACCGAAGACTGGATTTTCTAATGTTTTCTATTTTTACATAGACAGACAAGGGTATTTCCTACCTCGGGGGATGATGGTGATGGTTGCTGCTATTGCTATTGCTAGTGGTGATGGTTTGTGGTGGTGGTGGTGATCTTGCATTAATTAAAGCCTTGCTCTGATGTCTCACTGAGGTGGTCTATGATTCATGAAGACTGTAGCAGTAAAGGACAAACTCTAGAAAGTCCTAAAAAGTTGGGAAGATTATCACAAAATTAATCTAATTAAATAAATAAAATTAAGTCATGAAAATAAAATATTTCAAGAGAAATCACTGCTAATGCAGGAAATTATGACAGGAGAATTTGACTCATCCTATTCTTCAATTATTCCTGCATAACTCAAAATAACAGTAATTCAGATGCCTATAAGATATGAAGGTGGCAATGTGATAAAGGAGCTCCAGAAAAGGAGGAAGGCTAAAGATGTAGATTTGTTGTGTCACTTGTGGTCTCAGATATATAGAAATGAACCATCTACCTTGATGGTGATATGGTGAGATCTCCAAGGGATAGAGTATATAGCAAAGAAAGAGTAGAGAAAACATTGGACTATACTCGTAGTGTGGTATGTAATAATCCTGCAAAGAAGACTGAGGAGATTCAGGCAGGTAGGAGAAGAACCCAGAGAAAAATATTATTAAATATAATTACCAGGAAAGGGAAATATATCAAGTTAATTGTCAGACCTATACTCAAAATCTTTCTAGCTTTTTAGGACTTTCCAGCATTTATCTTCTACCACTACAAGAAGCAGCAATAGCAGCAGCAGTAGCATCCCCATCATCCCCAGGTAGGAAATACCCCTATCTGTCTGCATATACATGGAAAACATTAGAAAATCCAATCTTTAGTACCATTTCCAAGAAATTCATGACCTTGTTCTTTTGTTCAGAAACTATGAAGAGACTTTTGAAAGTGCTCTATATGTATAAAAGTCATTCCTGCGTTGGGTGCCAATTCAGTCTCTATAGATTTGTCAGTAATTGTTGTTTTCTGCGATAACTAATTAAAATTTGTATAGCATTGGCCCTGACCATACATTTTATTAGTGTAATAAATAATAACTGTATCATGTACTCACACAGAATCTTCTATCTGGGGAATGAAAATTACTTTTACAAATATTATTATAGTTAACCCAAGGTAGTAAATATCGTTTTACTAAACTCCTCTATAATCTAACAAATATATGAAGAGACATCTGTAAAGTGCAAAGGGGCTACTGAACATATGTCTAACAGGAATAACAGAACTTGACATGCCATCTACCACTTCCTTACATTCCAAGAGACCATCCAGAAACACAGACTATCAGTTGGAAGGGACCTCAAAAGTCACCTAACCTAATTCATATGGAAATCTCTTTTATTAAATCCCTGATAGATGTTAATTCAGCTTTCCCTAAGAGACCACTAGAGAAGGAGAAACAACTGAGCAATTCCACCAGTTCTTTAAGATGTATCAAGTCTATATCTCTCTACAAATCCCACCCCTTGCACCTAGCTCTAGCCTTTGAGGCCAAACAAGTCTAAACTCTCTTCCACGCCACTCTATTTTAAGTCTTTGAAGATCACTATCATATCCATCCATGAGTTATTCCCAGTTCCCTCAATCAATCCTCATCCTTGAGGTCCATAACCAACCTAGTTGCCCACCTGTTGATGTCCTCCAGCTAAACAATATCCCTCTTATGTGATGCTCAGAAACTAACACAATATTCCAAATGTGATCTACAGTTATCTATCTTGTGTTTATGTAATTTATTTATAATCCAACTTTTGAGCAGCCCCACTTTGTCTAGCATGAAGTTTGCTGCATCCCCTACCATGTGGGTGACAGTGGCCTCTTCATTGATTGTCTGCCACATAGCTGTTCATTCTCTTTCCACAGTTTTTCCACTGCACAAAGGCAAGGAGATGGGGAAGGGACTTGACCTTCTCTTGCTCTACTACTTTTAAATGGCTCTGAGAAATGCATCTGGAGATGGTTGTTCTTTTTTTTCTGCTTTGCTATTTGTCCTCAGTTTCCACTGCTGGAGGTGACCCTCGTGACACCAGAAGTTCAAACCATAGTGACCTTGTATCAACCAGCCAGGCCACCCTATAAACCATGAGAATCCAGGGTGTCTGCCACTTGAGCCTAAGCTGGGTTTTGAACTTGGAACTGGGACTGAGCTCTAGGGAAACCACGCTCATTGGAAAAAGGAATCTCTTTGACTGAGGTCAGAGAGGGGACAGTGGGGTTAGGCTTCCCATGGGTTCAGAGAAGTGTGTGTATGCATATGTGCATATTAATATTTATATGCATATATATATATATAACTGAACCCATGGCTTTATCTATAGAGGAAACTCTCTCCACAAATGGAGATATGCAGATTGATATACCTGCTGTGCAACTTAGACTTTTAAAGAATTGTCTGGGGCACTGATAGACTAAGTACTTGTCCAAGGACACATAACAATGTGTTTGTGTGTGTATGTGCACAAATAAATGCATATTTATTATTTACAGGCATCATATACATATGAAAAAGGAATAGAGACTGTACCTTGATATTCTTATACTACTTCCTCTGCAACATATAGTCTTAGAGAATTTTCCAAAGTACTGAGAGATTAAGTGACTTGTCTAGGGTCACAACCAGTATATGTTGAACTCAGGATCTGCCTTGCATATACACATACTCACATATGAATGTATAAATCAAAGGCAACTGTACATAGTAAACAAAATTGACAAGAGAGAGAGAGACAGAGACAGAGAGACAGAGAGACAGAGAGAGAGAGAGAGACAGACAGAGAGAGAGACAGAGAGACAGAGAGACAGAGAGAGAGAGAGAGACAGAGAGAGAGAGAGACAGAGAGAGACAGAGAGAGAGAGAGAGAGAGAGAGAGAGAGAGAGAGAGAGAGAGAGAGAGAGAGAGAGAGAGAGATCCTGGGCAAAAGTAAACTCTTAGATGCATGGATTATGCCATTTTTTATCTGTTTCTCAAAAACCCTATCACATAATGGATGTTTAAAAAGGTTGTTAATTAAATTCAATCAAACAAAAAGACTAAGCAAAGGATCATAGATTAAATACTTTTCCACAATATTTTAGTCTTTCCCTGGATATCGAGCATAGGTAAGTAACCATAATTCTCCCAAATGATAATAGAGACTCAGAGAAGAGTTAGATTACCTACAATCACTATGTCAATCTAGATATTGCTTATATTTATTCTGAAGAAAGTACCTCAGAGGCCATCAGGTCTAACACCCTCTTTTCTCAGGTAATAAAACTGAAACCCAGTGGATTTAAGTGATTTGTCCAAGGTCATACTGGCAGTAAATGTCAAAGGTAGAATTTGAATCCAGGTCCTTGGAATCTAGGAATGCCTTCTCTTTCTTTTTTCCTTCCTTCTTTATTTCTTTCTTTCTTTCATGTCTATATTTCTTTCTTTCATGTCTCTTTCTATCTTTCTTTCTTAAATCATTATCTTCTGGCTCAGTATTAATTTTAAGATAGAAAAGCAGCAAGGGCTAAACAATCAGAGTTAAGTGACTTGATCAGTGTCACACAGATGGAAAATATCTCAGTCCAAATTTGAACCCAGGTCTGCCCAAATCCAGAGCTGGCTCTATCTCCACTGACATACTTAGCTGCCCTAGCCAGTGTTTTTTGAATAGTCCAATTGTGAGGGTCAGCGTGGTGGTTGGGTTAAAATCTGGCCTTGGACACTTTCTAACTGTGTGACCCTGGACAAATCACTTAATCTCCATTGCCTACCCCTTACCACTCTTCTGCCTCAGAACCAATACTAAGCATCAATTCTAAGACAGAGCATAAGGGCTTGAAAAATAATAATCCAATTGTGAGGGCTTGCCCCAAATTGGCAGCAGGGTCAGAGAAGGGGGTATATATGACAGATGTAACAAAGGTGGAAACAACTCAGCCTGACAGCTGACTGGATATGGTGGGGGTGAGAGCAAAGAGTCAACGATGACAACTAAGTTGTGACCCTAAGTTGTGAGACTTTGAGTCCAGGGGACGTAGAGGATGGTGATAGGGAGGTCAGGAAAGTTGGGGTGGGGGAAGAATGGGGTTCAATTTGAGATAGGTTGAGTTTAATATGTTCATGGGATATTGAATTCCAGATGGCCATTGGGCAATTAGGGACAATAGACTTATCAGCATCATGTTGGACATCTTCCCTTCCCTGTTCATTAACTCCCTAAATTTCTCTGACCTACATCTTTCACTCCACCTTCACATAATAATTGTTCTGTTAGCCTTGATCTAGAACTCTGAAATTCTCCTCTCTAATAAAAACCTCCTAATTTTTAGTCTCTCCTGCTTCAACTCTTTTAAGCCTGTTCTTCATCCCTTCTGTAATATCCCAGTCTGTCTATCCCTCTCTTCTTTCAGTCTATCATTCCTTTTCTGACTTTCTTTGAAGTCTTGATTCCATAGATAGCTAGGTGACACAGTAGATAGAACTTTAGAACTGGAGTGAAGAAGATCTGAGTTTAAATTCCATCTCAAACACTTACTAGGTATGCGACCTTCGGCAAATCATTGATATCTCTTGCCTTGGTTTCTTCATCTCTAAAATGGGGAGAATAATAGCCCCTTTCTCCCAGAGTTGTAGAGATGATCTAATAAAATAATAATTGTAAAAAATCTATAAATCTCAAAGTGATATATATCTATACATATATGCTAGCTATTATTATAGATGATCAATTCAAATATATATTAGCAACTAACCATTAATCCCTGTGCCTCAGTTTCTTCATCTGTAAAAATGGAAATAATAGTCCCTTTCTTCCAGCATTGTTGTGAGAATCAAATGAAATAATAATTATAAAGACCTTTGCAAATCTCAAACTGTTATCTATAACTTTTCAGTCTCTTACTCCTAATCCTTCCACTTGACTCTCTCCAAGTTTACCAACAATCGCATGGCAGCTTTTCTTAGTCTTCAAGCTTCTATGAAGCTTTTGGTACTATCAGCCCTCCTTCTAAACACTCACTCCTCAACTGGCATCTATGACCCTGTTCTCCCTTAATTCTCCCCCTACCTGTCCGGCTGTTCCTTCTCAGACTCCTTTGCTCCATCATCACCCTCTTCTTACCCACTAAATGTGTGGGCATTCCTGAAGGCTGCAACTTCCTCCCTTCTCATCTAGTCATCTATTTCCTGAATGCCAATTTTTTATCTGTTTCCCAAAAACAGGCATCACTAAAACTTTCTATACCTAAAGGAGAATTCATTATATTTTCCTTCAAACCCATCCCTCCTACAAACTTCCCCATTTCTATTGATGGCACTACCATTTTTCTAGTCATTCAGTTTCAGAAACTTGTAATCATCCTCAAAATTTCCATTCCTCAACACCCCCATACAATCAGTCGCCAAGTCTTGACAGTCCATTCCACCTTTCACACACTTCTTTCTCTCCACTAACAAAATCTCTACCGTGGCTCAGATCCTCATAATTTCTCAACGAGACTATTATGATAGCTCCTAATTGCAATCCTTGCCTCCAGTCCCTTTTCCCTCTAATATAACCTTTACATAGCTGCTAAATTGATCCTCCTAAAACACAGGTCATACTATGCTACTATCCTGCTCAAAAATTTTTTCCAATGGCCATTTTCTCCAGGTTAATATATAAAAATCTGGAGACTTTTGAAGCCTTTCACAATCTGACTCCCACTTATCACTCTTATTTCATATTAGTGCCTTTTTTCAACTCTATTCTAATCAAAATTCTTTGGTCCCCACATACTACATTATATATCCCTCTTGTCTTTCACTCAAGCCTAGAATCCACTCTTTCCTCATTTCCATTTCCATTCATACACAAATTGAATGTTATCTGGAGGCCTTTCTTGATGAAACCAATCTATATAATTCTCTCCCTCCTATAATTAAATAACATTATTTTGTATATACTTTGCATTTACTTACTTGTGTAAAAGTAGAATTTAATCTCCTTGAGAGTAGGGGCTGCCCCATTTTTGTTTATATTCCTAATATCTAGGTTAACTCCTTGTATGCAGTAGGCACTTAATGTTTGTTACATTTAATTGAATCATTTCTAAAATGACTGTGAATGACATGATGTGGCTTCTTCTGTTCAAAATAGAACACTATACAGAAGAAATACAATGTACTGTGTATTCTGGATACCTCTCCTATTCTCCAAGACAAAAGTCAGTATTAAGTCTGGTTGTTATCTAATACTTTGTCCACTTTGCAGGATGACTTCCATCAGTGAATCAGAGTGACTAAATGTCTCTAAACTAGGATTACTTTTCATTCCAATGACAGTGACTTCTACTTTGGAAAAACATTTTGGAATCATATGTGAGAGGAGAGATGGAGGAACTAAACATGAATTAAGCACCTACTCTGTGCCAGGCACGGTGCTAAAACACTATAAAAAATTCTCTCGTGTGATTGATGCATCCTTATAATGCCCAGCTCTCCTTCACACAGGAGACCATGTTATAGAAATTTTAAAAGTCACATGCCACCAGAGTGATATGCCATTGCTTCCTGCAGATTTCTATTTCAAGTGTAGATTATGATTCACTATAATACCTATTAAGAATAGGAAGCTGGCATGAGACCTGAGTGAAACTCTGGCATCTAAGACATAGTAAATCCGAATTAAGGGAAAAAAAAGTGAAGAGGCAGCTAGGTAAGCTCAGTGAATTGAGAGTGAGGCCTAGACATGAGAGGTCCTTGGTTAAAATGTGGACTCAGACACTTTCTAACTATGTGACCCCAGACAAGTCACTTAACACACACTCCCATTGCCTAGCCCTTAACACTCTTCTGTCTTGGAACAAATACACAGTATTGATTCTAAGATGGAAGAAGAGAAAGAAAGAAGGAAGGAAGGAAGGAAGGAAGGAAGGAAGGAAGGAAGGAAGGAAGGAAGGAAGGAAGGAAGGAAGGAAGGAAGGAAGGAAGGAAGGAAGGAAGGAAGGAAGGAAGGAAGGAAGGAAGGAAGGGAGGAAGGGAGGAAGGGAGGAAGGGAGGAAGGGAGGAAGGGAGGAAGGGAGGAAGGGAGGAAGAAAGAAAGGAAGAAAGGAAGAAAGGAAGAAAGGAAGAAAGGAAGAAAGAAAGAAAGAAAGAAAGAAAGAAAGAAAGAAAGAAAGAAAGAAAGAAAGAAAGAAAGAAAGAAAGAAAGAAAGAAAGAAAGAAAGAAAGAAAGAAAGAAAGAAAGAAAGAAAGAAAGAAAGAAAGAAAGAAAGAAAGAAAGAAGGAAGGAAGGAAGGAAGGAAGGAAGGAAGGAAGGAAGGAAGGAAGGAAGGAAGGAAGGAAGGAAGGAAGGAAGGAAGGAAGGAAGGAAGGAAGGAAGGAAGGAAGGAAGGGAAAGAGAGAGGGGGTAGAAGAGAGAGGAAAAGAAAGAAATAAAAGTAGGTCACCAAATCACAGAATTTCAGAGTTAGAGTAGATCTCACTGGCTGTCTAGTGCAACTCATTGTTGTTAAGTCATTTCAATCATATCTGATTCATTGTGATCCCGTTTTTAGGTTTCCATGACAATGATACTGGAGTGGTCTACCATTTCTTCTCAAACTCATTTTACAAATGAGGAAACTGAGGTAAACAGGCTTACATGACTTGCTTGGAGTCATATAGTTAGTAAGAGTCTGAGGCTAGAATTGAATTCATGAATGAGTCTTCCTGACTCATGAGCCCAGTGCTCTAACTGCTATACCATCTAGCTACCCATAGTTCAACCTTTACCTGAACAAAAAAAAAAAAATCCCTCTACAATATACCTACATTGGAATAACCTCCTGAATCACTTTGGGATAGCATTACTTAAACAACTGAACAAACAACAAATTCCTTTGCCATTCTAGTTGTTCTCCTCTTCAATTTCCTTCCTAAAACACCATGCCTGGAACTGTCCATCATATTCCACACATGCTCTGGAGGGCAGATCATATCCTTATTCTGAGAAACTATACCTCTCAATACAGCCTAAGATATAATTGCGATTGGGGGGAGGGGGGCTGTCATTTCACACTGTTGGTTCAGACTGAGCTTGCAAGTGCATTAAAATCACTCTATCTTTTTTCAGACCAGCTGTTACCTAACCTTACCCCGCCATCTTGTATTTGTAAAGTCAACTTTTTTTCATCCAAGAATATGATTTTACCTTTATCCCCATTCAATTTCATCTTGTCATATTCAGCTCAATGTTCTAGTCTGTTAAGAACTTTTCAGATCTTCATTTTGTCACTTAGTGTGTTATTTGGTGAAAGAGAAAAGGTAGCAAGAGAGATGCATGAATTGGAATTCTTCTCAACAACTTTCTGGAGGAATAAAAAGAATATTACCAGATTCTTTCTGGCACATATAGGGGGAGAGACAGAGACAGAGATAAAGAGAGTCAGAGGCAGAGACAGATAGAGACAGGTTCCAGACAGAGAGGGAGAGAGAGAAAAGAGAGAGGTAAATACAGACATAGATTCTTAGATTATTTATATATATGATAGATATGGATATAGATATTGTCATATATAGCATATACCATCTAGAAGGCACAGTTTTTAATATATAATAACAGCCTGGCTAATTAAAGGGAGTTTTTTAGGCCAAAGACCAGAAAGTCTCATAATGCATCTAATGAGTTAAGGGAAATTGTAATTCTATACTCCATTCACACTCCATACTATGTTCAGTAGGGAATATGACAATATTTTATGGACTCGTTTTCTGAAACCAAGAGACCTGGAAAAGGAAGAAAGAAAATCCTTGAAAATGATAATAAAGAATTATTACATTACAAAGAGACAAAAGGATGGGGACTGACATCCACTCAAATTTGTCCCAGCAGTCTGCACTCAACTCCTAAGGGATGGCTCTGGGCAGGAGATCAAGAGCTGGGGTATTAGCAGGATGATGTCAGGGCTCCTCGTTGTAAAGAAGCTAGAAAAGAACAAGGAAGAAGCACCAGGGGAGCTGAAACAGGGAAGGGGAGTAGAGGGAAATAGGTTTGGGTATGAGTGGGACTCTGGGGAGTGGCATATATTGGACAAATGCTCTTGCTGTGACATGATACACTTTTGGCTAAAGCAGTTCCTTTGCCTATGGAGATTGCTTTTCTTTCTGTCCCCCACCCCCAGGTATTCTCCTGTTTTAGAAATTGCTTTTAGAAATGGCCATTGGCTGGTCTGGTTGGTTACCTTCAAGGCAAGCTACTATTCTGCCCTTGGACAGCGATTTTGACACTTGGGTCAAAGCCAAATAGGGAATCAATGTGAGACAGGGGTGAGGAAAGGCTGCATGCAGGTGAATGGCAGGTATTTGGGTTTGGGGGGAGGACAGGGTAAGAAAGAAATAAGTATATAGTGCCAACCAGGTTCCAGGCACTGTGCTTGACAAATATTACTTCATTGGATGCTTACAGCAATCCCGAGAGCTAAGTACTATTATTATCCCCATTTTACAGTTGAGGAAACAGAGGCAGAGGTTAAATAATTTGCCTAAGGTTACGTAATTAGTGTCAGAAGCAAATTGGAACTCAGGTCTACCTGACTGTAGTCTCAACACTCAATCCACTGTGCCCCCTAGTATATGAGAGATTCCTTTTTCCAGTGGAGATGGGAGAGGGATAAAGTCCAGCAGTTTCTTCCCATTATAATTTGTCTAAGCTCCAAAATCATCCCTGTTCTGGAGCACATGGAACTGTGGTTTGATTCCAATTAAACAACTATATTTTGTCTTTCTTCCGGATTCCTAGATGCAATCGATCTCCACTTTAATTCACTGTATTAAAATTACCAACAAGATAAGTTAAGAGATAATCATTCCTAATACAAGAGAATTCTTTTAGTTTTTGCAAAACTCTTCCCCAAAGTATGGTTTTAAACATGAATTCCTGTGATGTGTTTGTGTTTGTTGCTAGAGTCCAAACTTCTTGAGTTGAGAATTCCCTGAATAAAGAAACTTAAAATGCTAGGAACTTTTGATAGATGAAGACCAATTTAATTGAAATAATGGAAAGAACCCTAAATTACTGGAATCTAATAATAATACTATCTAGAACTTTAAGGCTTACAAAGTGCTATTTCAAATATTTTCTCATTTGCTCTTCCCCCTAGGAGATAGGTGCTATTATTTTCCGCTTTTTATAAATGAGGTAACTGAGGCGGGGATCAGGTAGTTTATTTACCTAGTGTCACACAGCTACTGTCTGCAGTAGCATTTGAACAATTTCTGTCACTTAATAGCTGTGTGAACTTGAGTAAGTCACTTTACTCCTCTGCCCCTCAGTTTCTTCTTTTGTAAAATCAGGTTCTAGAGACCTGATAATCTCTAATATTCTTTCCTAAATGTAAACTCTGTATGTCTCTGATCCTATGAAATTAATATAATATATTATAATGTAATAGTAATATGAAAGTATATGTTATATTAATTCATTAATTAATTCAAATAGCGTTCATATAGCACTTTAAGTTTTACAAAGTATGCCATAAATATTATGTTATCCTTTCAACAATCCAGAGAAGTAGATGTCATTATTATCACCATTTTATAGAAAATTAAGAGAAACTGAGGCAGATAAAATTTAAGTGATATATCCAGGGTCACATGGCTAATAAGTGTCTGAGGTAAGATTTTAACTGAACCCTTTCTAACTCTAGATACAGTGCTCTGACCACTATCATAGGGCAGCAGGGTGGTATAGCAGTTAGAGTGTCCCTTCTGAAGTCAATAAAACTTGTCTTCCTGAGTTCAAATCTGTCCTCAGACACTTAATAACGGTGTGACTTTGGGCAAATCACTTGACTCTGCTTGCCTCAGTTTCTTCATCTATAAAATGATCTGGAGAAGGAAATAGCAAACCACTCCAATATCCTGGCCAAGAAAACTCCAAATGGGGTCATGAAGAGTCAGATACAGCTGAAATGACTAAACAAGAATCAAAGTATCACCTACCTACACTGATATAAAATATCTCGAAAGTAAGGGGGGTAAGCCAATGGAGAAAAATGTAATTGGCCATGGGGGGAGGGATAGAGGGGGGACTGAGCAGTAGTAAAGTGTGGCAGGGCCAACTACACCTGCTCCCGCGATGTTTACTTTATTCTGATGAGCAGTTTGGTTGCTTAGTTCAGCCTCCATCCTTTGGCGTTAAGGTCACTGCGCAGAAGCTGAGCTGAAGGGCAAATGTGGTAAAATGGCGAGATGAGCCCACGGTAGCAGTCCCAGGCATGATTCAGAGAAGGAGCCCGGCATGCTGACTTAAATTAGGTCCTTTGTGTTGTCTTTAATGCGATTTCGTTTTCTTTTAATGGATTATGTTTTTGCATAACCAAAAGAGGTGCCTCTGAGAAAGTCTTTAGCGCCCTCTTCTGGACAGTCCTTGCTATTATTTTGCTTTCATGAAAAAGGAGTCCATTTTTGGCCATTTGTGTTGCAGATGGACTAAAATTAAATAATAGTTCTAAAGGGTTGGAGGTAACTGAGTTTCCGGTGCCCTTCGAACGGGGTTCACTCATTCCTTGCAGTGACAAGAGCCACCAAACAGGATCGTGTTATACCAGTCTGACTTCAGAAGGCTTTCGTCATTTTCTTTTGATTGTGTCTCACTCGGCATGAAATAAAATTAACTTCAGAGAATTCTCATTCAAAGAAGAGCCAAAGACCGTCCCTGTGGCCTTCTGAAGCACTACGGAGTTTCGGTCCTTTTTAATACCCTTAGCACTCTGCCCCACGGGAGTTATTTTCTCTCGTGTGTCTACATATAAACTAAGGAGTCTCCTGGTGAATTCATTGTATGTAATTGACTGAGGTGTGAGTGTCCAATTAGAATTAGGGCAAGTCTCTTAAACCTGTTTCCCTCCGTCCCTCATCTGTAAAATTAGAACCAACGTAGATAAAAATGGGTATCAAAGAAAATGCTTCAATAAATGCCAGCTGGTGTAAAACTACTTAGGGATGAGATCTAAAACCTTTTCTAAACTGTGTGTACAGACACGTTGTTCAGTTCCCCTAAAGGATGTTTCAAGATTCTGTTTCAGCTATTATGATATAAAAAATAATAAGCTAACTTTAGAATAAGTGAAGTTAGGTCAGTAGACCTGCTTCAGTTAAGGGCAAGCAGGTACAGGGCAAGCAAAAATATCAATACGAATTTCCCTGTTTTCCTGGCTGTTCAATCAGTCAAGCAAGTATTTCTTTGGTATGTACTATGTATATGTGTATAAGGCACTGGGGAGATGAATACACTGAATGAAAGAATCCCTGACACAGAGCTTATATTCTATGTGGGGGAGAGGAATGACAACAAAGACATATGCAGGTATGCAGTTATTTATTTATTGGTGGAAAGTATTTATTAAGTGTTTCCTAGAGAATACGAGCATGAAAACAAGCAGTTCTTGCCTTCAAGGGAAACAATGTAGAGACACATGTGTCACTAAAAAGGACTGAAACTTGGGATGGTGGCAGTGCCTCAGCATTGCTTGTTTTCAAAGGCCACAGGGACAGTCTTTGGCTCTTCTTTGAATTAGAATTCTCTGAAGTTAATTTTATTTCATGCAGAGTAGAACACCATCAAAAGAAAGCAAAGAGAAATAACACATTGCTCTCATGTCCTAAAAAATTACAGGGATGACTAGTGTGGCTATAGGGGAGCAGACTGACATACCCCATTCCACTCCTCTGTACTTCTAGACACAAAAGTTAGATTTCCTGAGCAGCAACCAATCTTGAGATTTGCTCTGTAAGATACTCCATGTATAATAATTTTGGAACTGGCCTTTTAGAGAGAAGGGATATTCTTGAACTGAAGGTTTCTTGAAGAAAGAAAACTGCCCACATGGCTTCTGCAGTAAGAGAAAAGCATGGCATGGATATGGGAAACAGGGAAGAAATCAAGACATTCCACCCACTCGCTAATATATGATGAATCACTTGAACAGTGAAGGACTTGTTAGAAATGAGTGGCTCAGTGGATTGAGAGCCAGATCTAGAGATGGGAGGTCCTAGGTTCAAATCTGACCTCAGACACTTCCCAGCTGTGTGACCCTGGGCAAGTCACTTAATCCCCATTGCCTAGCCTTTATCACTCTTCTGCCTTGGAGCCAATTGGCTCCAAGACAGAAGGTAAGGGTTTAAAAAATAAAAAATAAAAAGAAATGGTGACCTGTGCACCAATACAAATGTGCATTTGCCTTTTGAGGGGAGTCTAAACCACAGAAGAAACTACAATTCTGGAAGGACCTAGGTAGGACCCTATGAGAAAGCTAAAAACTTTCCAGAATGTGGGCACATTGCCCCATGGGCAGCCCCAAATTCAGTTCTCTTCTATGGACTTTCTGTATCTCTTCATGAGCTCCTGTAAGTCTTTTGCATCTTATGTATTTTCTAAGGAGTGAAATAAAGGTTATTTGCTACATATATGCATTTGTTACCTTGAGAACTTATATGGTTTACCTTTGTGTAAACACTGATATGCACTACATTTGAAAATCTGTGTCTCTAGTAAATTCAGTACGATGAACCTAAGAAAATTAATGACTTTCTGGATCAGATCCCAAGTTCCAACCTGCTCCATGTATCTGCCAGAGTTTGGAGGTTCCTGGGCAGTATATAACCAGTGAAGAATTGCATCAGACTAGGCATGAGAGATAACGTCAAAGAAGTGTAGGAAGACTAAAGGAAGGGAACTAATCTTCTGAGAGTGACACAATGGCAAGAGTTCTAGAAGAAGGCTGAAGCGTGCTAGGAAGACCTCTTGTGGAGGATGTGCAAGACAGCAAGGACAGGAATTACACAGGATGAAAAAACAAACATGAGCTGCTGTCTTCATGGTTAGAGACAAACCCCACATAATTGATTTATCCTTTAACCTATCAAAGTGTCTATTTGCATATTCTAAATTCTTGTGGACACCCAACTAGCATCAAGAAGTCTGAAAAAACCAAGAACGTCGGCATTCTAAAACCAGCATTGATCTTTGCAGCAGCAGAGTTAATGTTGCCTCACTAGGAGCAGGGTCACCCCGAGCTATTTGTATCCTGCCCTTATAGCAGCAGGTATGGCATGTGACATCTGAGATGATAGGGCTGGGGTAAAAAAAGAAGCTGGCAGAAGTATGCAATAGTTATCTGCGAGAATTTCTAGCAGCAGAGATGTGAAAGAGAATGGACTCTATCTGTGCTTTTGGCCTTATAACAAAACAATTTGCCAGATCTCTAAATTGTTTCTGAATAGCTTGACACATCCGTGATAACAGCCAAAAGCAAAGCAAAGTACAATAGTTGTCATCTCCCTGTAACACAAGATCAGCTAGTTATGATCTCTGTGTGTGTGTCTCTCTCTGTCTCTCCTCTCCTCTCCTCCCTTTCTCTCTCTCTCCCCATCTCTCTATGTCTGTTTATTTATAGAGAGAGACTATACATATATATATATATATATAATCTTCCTGTCTACCCTTCTTTTTCCCTCCCTGCTTCCTATCTTTGTTTGCATGTCTCTCTCTCTTTCTCCCTCACTCTCTCTCCCCTCTCTGTGTGTCCATCTATCTTTATTTCTCTATCTCTGTCTCTGTTTTTATCTGTCTCTCTGTCTCTGCCTGTTTCTCTGGATCAGTCTCTGACTCTGTCTTTAACTCTCTCTGTCTCTGTTTCTGTGTCTAACTCTGTCCGTCTCTCTGTTTCTGCCTGTCTCTGTCTGTCTGTCTCTCTAGATTGGTCTTTGCCAGTCTCTGTCTTTAGTCTATCTCTCTCTGTCTCTGTTTCTGTGTCTAACTCTGTCTGTCTCTCTGTTTCTGCCTGTCTCTGTCTGTCTGTCTCTCTAGATTGGTCTTTGCCAGTCTCTGTCTTTAGTCTATCTCTGTCTGTCTCTGTCTTTTTGTATCTAACTCTGTCTCTGTCTCTCTGTCTGTCTGTCTGTCTGTCTGTCTCTTTCTCTCTCCTTAAGCTTGACATAAGCCATGTTGGGGAAGAGTTAGTCTACTCAACAGAGGTAAAGGGGAATCCTAAGTAACACTTTGACTCTACTAGAGTCAGATCTGATCGGACCATAAATAGGGGAAACAAAAACAAACAAAACAAACAAAAAGCCTTTAAGAGTCCAGTTAGAAGTATCAATATAGTTTCTTCATTTATAGCCCCGCAATGAGCTATCCCCTTGCTCTCTTCTGAAGTTGTTACCAGCCTGACAGGTTATTTTATTTTATTTTGACACCAGTGAATTTTTGATAGAACACAGTGATTTTAGTACATGAGGATCTTTCCCCTGCAGGAGCAATGTGTAGAGATACTTTAATATTGCCTATTAGAGATAACGGGCTATAGCACCAAGCCCAGGGCCATATATAACAAGAGAATTACCTGAGAGTTTCTTTTTCGCCCTCATTTTTCTAACAATACAAAAGCAGCCCAAATATCTCAACTCCAAGATATTTTGCATTTATGAGCTTCATTCAGCCTACAGGAAATATGTGTGGGTATAATATTCAAAGATGTTTCTAGACCTAAGAAATATTTATTTCACTCTAATTCTTTAACTCTAGAACATTAAATCAAGACCTTCCTTCCCCCCCCCCCATAAAAAAGGAAAAGACAAGGAAAAAATCCTCTTTGCAAAGCACGGATTCACATATCATGTATTTAGAATGCTGTATGAAATTCAAGTAATGAAAATTAAATACAACCTCAAACATTTATTACCATCTCATCCTGCCCAAATCAGCCAATTAAATTTAAATATCTCTCTAAATTAGTTTTTTATAGCATCTAATCCCAATTTGATGAGGGGAATCACTTCATTTATATAATTGTTTCTATGCAAAATATTGTGCAGCAGTGATTCTAAACCCTACATGAGAATAATAAAAATAACCCACATTCATAAAGTGCTTATGAAACTGTCCTTTCCTCAAAATAATCCTATAAGGTAAAGTGTACAAGTATGGTTGTTGTGGTTTTACAGAGGAGGAAACTGAGTCTTGGTAAGAAAGTTGCCTATAGTCATACAAACAATAATGACAGCTAATGTTTACATAGTGCTTTAAGGTTTGCAAGGCATGTTACCTACATTATTTTATTTGATCCTCACAAACAACCCGGTGAGGTAAGTGCTATTATTATTCCCATTTTACAGATAAGGAAATTGAGGCACAGAAAGGTGTGAATATCTTGTTCAAAGTCATATAGCTAGTAAGTTTTCAAAATGAGATTTGAACTCAGGTCTTCCTGTTTCTTGTCTGACACACCAACTAGCTGCCTAATAAGTCAGATCCAAAATGGGAAGTCAAATCTTCTGACTCTAAACACAATGCTCATTTGATACACTAATGGGAATATGAGCTTGACATAACCTTAGAGAATATCTAGACATCCTCTCCATTTTTCATGAAAGGTAAACTGAGGCTACTAAAAACACTTGACCAAGACCAAACAGCAAAGTCTAAATAAGAGATCTATGTTAACACAATAGAATACTTTGTAAGAAAATATAGAACATATGACTATATCCAAAAACATAGATCTAAATTAGATTTTGCCTGAAGCATAAAAAAGCTGATTTGTCAAAGGAGGAATTTAATCCCAAATTTTTCTAACCCTAATATTCTATCTATCAGGCCTAGAGATAGGAAGTCCTTCATTCAAATCTAACCTCAGATGCATCCTAGCTATGTGACCCTGGACAAGTCACTTAACCCCCTTGCCTAGCCCTTACCACTTTTCCCTTGGAACCATATAATATTGATTCTAAAATGAAAGAGGTAAGGATTCAAAATATACATATTACCATATTATTTTCTATAGAGGTATATAAATATCATATATCTATGTAATATGTATACTACATAAATATATATGAAAATGTAGAATTGTTTTGGATATATATTATATACATATGTATATATGTGTCCATGCATATATATGGGGAGGTATTTGGTTCTTTGACTCATTGTTTTTTCATTTTCAATTTTAAAAAGTACAGGTTATGTCCTTCTAGGTTTTAAAAGATTAAGAGACCGAGCCAGAAGGAGATCCAGGAGTCAAATGCATCCTGGGTTTGCCTCTGTACCAGCTTTGAGGTCCAAAGAAATGAGGTAAGACCCAGCCCAGCAATAGCTGCAACAAGGACTTCATTAATTTGCAATATCAGATGAGAACTTACTATATAGAAACTGTGTTAAATCTACCCTACTCTCCCCAGACACTGAGATGGCACAACGTGGTAAAAGATGCCCCTCAAATGGGGGGTGAGAAGATAGAAAGGGAGTGTTTGTGGTTTTATTTTGGCTGTATTTTCAGAGGAAGTACCCTTTTGTAAAAGCTCATTACTACAAGTTGGTTAAATGGAATTGGGAGGGAGGAATTGGTAGATAACTGGCGAAACCACACTGGAAAAGCTTGAGCTGATGGCATTAAGAAAAGACCAACCCAACCCCTCAAGGGTATCCCTTAAATTCTAAAGGGGTAGATATAGACAGCCTGATTCTGAGATAGTAAACCCAGAGAATATTCCCTAAATGCATACATATGTATATATATATATAGTATAGATCCATACGCCAACATGGATCTATATTTAAAATTTCATATTAAAATCTATATTTCTATAATTTTAGATTGAAATTTTATGTTAAAAATCCAAAGCATATGCCAAAATATTCATACAGCACTTTGGGGAGTTTTGTGATTATTTTGAATAGATTATCTCTTGTCATTTCTTCCTGGTTTCTTGTTAGCACTGCATAGTAGCGTAATGATTTTTGTAAATGCTTTTTGAATCCTGAAACTTTGCTATGGCTCTGTATCATCTTAATTAGATCTTTCCAATATTCTCTGCGATCATCATCTGCAAATTAGGATGATTTTTGTCTTCTCTGTTAGTATTTAAACCTTTTGTCTGGTCCTCATATTGTTACCATAATTAACATCTGAAGCTATGTCAATAAATCAACAAACTTGTATTAAATACTTTGTGCCAAGGACGGGGCTCAGGGCTGGGGCTATAATGAAAGGTTAAAAACACAAAAATAGCCTATATTCTCCTAGAGCTTACATACCAATGGAGGAGGCAGAATATCATATCATACATAATAGATACAGAGTAGAAGGAAGGTAACCTTAAGGGGGAAAGTTCAAGTAAACATGGGACTGGGAAGTTTTCCTGAAGTGGATAGTGTTTGAGCAGAATCTTGAAAGAAGCTTGGGGATGTCAAGAGGGAGAGGTGAAGAGAAAAAGCATTCCAAGCATGGGGCATCTCCAGTGCAAAGGTGGAGTCCAATGTGCAAAGCGCATCAATGAGTATGTGGAGAAGAGTGAGGTACAAAAGATGAGCAAAAATAAGAAAGGGTCAGGTTGTGGCCAGCCCCAAATGCCAAAGAGAGGAATTTATACGTGGCACTCCAGGTAAGATGAAACCAACAGAATTGGAGGGAATGGGTCCTGTAAAACTATTCTATAGGGAAAACACTTTGTGGAGGAGGGATTGAAGTAAGGAGACACTTAAAGCAGAAAGACTTTTGCAACAGACCAAGCAAGAGGCAATGAGGACCTGAACTAGGGCAATGGATGAAGGAGGAGAAAGGGATTGTAGAGGTAAAAACTATAAGATTTTTCAACTGATTGAATAGGTGGAGTGAGGTGAGAAATTGAGGAGTAAGCCACGGTTGTAAACCAGGATACTATGAGGATGGTGGAGCCTTCCACAGCAATAGAGAAATTAGGAAGGGCAGAAAGTTTGGGAGGAAAGCTGAATTCTGTTTTAGTCATGTTGAGATGAGATACCTAGAGGACGATTAACTGAAATGTCCTCTATGCAGTTGGAAATACAAGATTTGAGCTTGAAGAATGGAAAGATGGTCCATAGTCTCCTAATCTATTGACCAAGCAGGATTTTGTGGTATAAAGAAGGTGACTGGGCCAGTGCTTATTATCCCTTATAAGGCAATTTAAAGTTTCCAGGCTGCAGCTAAGTGAGGACTGGAGCAGAGCAGTAGAAGTATGGATTGAAGGAAGATTACCACAGGGAACTGGCTTAAGAGGAAAGCTGGTCAAGTTAGGGGAAGTGGTTGAGAGGGGAAAGGAATTCCCTTTACCCCACCACCAAAAAATAAAAAATAAAAAATCTTGCTAGACAGCATCACCTGATAGTTACCTAACTAAGGTGTTAATAGTCCAGGTCTGTCTTAAGTCAATCAAACTGTTCGATATGGAAAATGGAAAAAGGAGCCAGTCATAGATCTAGCAATTAACAAAAACAGAGGCTTATTTATCTCTAGAAGGGAAAAGATCGATCACTCATTCAAAGAAATGTGTGTATCCAATCAGGAGGGCAAGATAAAGTAATCCACACAGTAGTGGGGCATTCACCAAATCTGAAGGGCCCATACTATTCATGGGATATCTCTTCTATGTCCTTAGAACTAAAAGAAAAAAAAACAGGAATCTATGTAAATAGCTTAAGACTTAGCTACCTGGACCAATAATGTCTCAGGGTCAGCTTTCTTGTCTTTAAAAAAAAACAGCCTAGTCTATGTGGTAGAGGGGGGCTGATACACAACAAAAGTCCTCTAGGATTTGGGGTTGAATCCCCTTTGATCATGGGCAGATATGGACAAGAGTCACCCAGGATGGGCCGCTATGGATAGACTGCATTAGCAGGAACTCTCAGATCAGAATTTCTTATCATTCCTTTCACTTTCAGAACCAACATCATTGTAATTTTTCCCCTCAGTTTCTGATTCCTCTTCTCTCAAACCATTAGAGTTGGGTGATATTTGTGACCCTCAGAAAATAAAGGTAGCTCCCTTGTGACACTGATACATGGAGACTTAAGATACTTCTTTAGTACTATTCTTACCTTTTCACATCTCTGCCCTTTTGGACACCACCCTCCTGTCTCTAACTGAAATTCTGCGGATCCTCATATTATCCCAGAGGACTGTTCATTAAGAAAAAACTAGAAGTATTTGTCTCTTCACATTTTCCTCATTTGTGATTACCTATAACCTCCTAAAGAATATCAAATACAGTCAATCCTCAATTTTTGCAGGGATAATATTCCTAGAAAACTGTGTGAAGCCAAAAATAAGAATGTTGATACAATGACCCCTTCAGAAATAAAGGGATAGTTTCACACAACCACCAAAAACTGTAATCTATCACAAAAATTGCCTGAAAACACATTTTAGTGCATACAATTTTTATAACATAACATTAATTCTACTGTTCACTTTTCCTAACATAGTAACCATGAAATAACCCACAAAATTTCAATACACAAAATAAAACTGGTAACTTGCAAAACATTTTTTCTCACTAGTAACTCCCTAAAAGTGTGTTACCATTTGTAGTAAATCTCAACAACAAAAACACATTGATTTCAGACAAAATTCACCTTTCGTAACATAAAATCTACAGTACCATAAATACCAGAGAGCAAATAAAAATCTTAAAACGAAAATATTTTAACCTGTATCTTATCTTCCCCTGTGTCCGAGATGTGGGCATTGTGCTTTATACTATACTACTATAAACCTCTGTACTTGGATACTGTCTGAACACCAAAGGAGACATTACTAGGATGTTATTTGATGCTGTCAGAAGACAAAGAAATTGGCACAGTCTCAATATCACCTTAGAACCCAAAGGACATGCACAATGCTTTGGCAGCATAATTATAACACAAAACTAGAGTTGTAAAGGCAAGCACCAAAAATATGCAATGAATGCATGAAGAGCTCTTTATTCCACAATGGCAGAGTAAACAAAACCAGTGAAGCACCTCGTATATGATACCAGCCATTCCACAAACTTGCATACATCACACATCTCTTTCTTTTTTCTCTACTGCATTTGGCCTCAAATATTCTCAGTTGCCAGTTCTAAAGTGATAATGAGATTACTAATAAAATCAGAGGAATGTTTGAAGTCCAAAAAGTTAAAGTGCAAATGTTGAAGACTGACCACATTTGTAAACATTCTTCCCCTACATATACACTTCTATATTTGACTTTGATTTTACACTCAAATTTTGAGGCAGTACATTTCACTGCCTCAAACCACCATAGGAGTGGGGTCCTCCTGGGGCACTTGCCAAGGGGCAAACTCTAAAAGTAATTACCCAGAACTTCAACATCAGGAACATAGTCCATTCATCCCTAGGTTGGAGAAGGGAGCACTTTCAGTCTGGGAGTGGGAACAGGAGTTATTGGGGAATGAATCAGAATCACTAAATCTTTGAAGTTAGAAAGGACCTCCACGCTATTTAGTCCAACACATATGTGAAAAGAATTCTGACTATGACATATGCAACAAATAATCATCCAGCCCTTGCTTGAAACATCTGAAAGAGAAGCCAAACCATTCTACTTTTGGATGTTCCTAATTATTAGAAAGTTTTCCCTTAAATTAAGCCTACATTTGTTTCATACTCATCGCCCTTGGCTCTTCTTTCTGGTGCCAAACAGCAAATCTCATCTTTCCACACAATAGTGCTTCAAACACAAAGATAATTATCATGACCGCCATGATTTTCCCTTCTCTGGCTACATATCTTATGTTCATTCAATTGAGTCTCATATAATACAAATTAAGGGTGCCTTCCTTTATTCTCTCTTTCATTTCTCATTGACCCTTTTAAATTGTTGCATCTAAAAATAATGAAAAAAAACTAATGAAAAGTACTAAGAAAGTATCACCTCCTTTTTTCTGGAAGCTTATGTCTCTCAATGCAATTCACGTTAGCTTTTTTTAGATGCCATGCCAAACTGCTACATTAAAGTACATTAAAACCCTCAGATTTTTTTTAGCAAATTGCTATTTTGCCATGTCTGCCACATCTTGTATTTGTGAAGGTGATTTTTTGAAACCAAGTAAAACACTTTACATTGATTCTATTTAATTATATCTTGTTAGACAGTGTAATTTCCTACCCTGGATCTCAGGATTTTGGCTCCCGGCTCTGTCATCCACTATGTTATCTGCCCTTCCATCTTTGTGTCATCTGAAAATTCTATGAACATATCATTTATACCACTTCCCTGTGTAAATAATAAAAATGTTAAAGAGCAAAGGGCTAGCCACAGACCCCTCTACCGGAGATATCCTGCCAAGTCAAAAATGGAACATTAACCATATTTGAGTCCAACAGTTTAACTAATTTTGAATCCATCCAACCATCATATCATCCAATCCACATCTCTCTATCTACAAGAAGAGTACCAGGTACTTTAAGTGCCTTGCTAAAAACCCAATTAAACTATATCTGTGGACTTAACAACTTTGCCCAAAAAAGGGCAGATGTGCATTATCTTTTCTTGCTTGAAGAAGTCATGCTGGGCCTTTACAATAATTGTTTCCCTTTCTAAATTTTCATTAACCATCCCATTAATGATCCTTTCTAGAATTTTTCAAGTAATCAAAGTCAAGGTCACTGTCCTGTCCTCCACTAATTGCAAGCTATTCTCTTTTTTGAAAACTGTGGCAATTTTTGCCTCCTCTAGTCTTAGAATATTTCCTCGTTTTCTATGATCTTTCAGTGACCATTGACAGAAGCTCAGGAGTTCTTTCAATACCCAAGTGCTGAAGATTTTATGTTACGAAAGATGAATATTGTCTGAAATAATCTGGGCCAGGTGACTTAAATTCATCAAGATACTCTCTCCTTATTTCTCTTGGGTATCAATTCCATTATCTATTTTTGTTCTATTATTTCCAGTGAAAACTTCATATTCCTTGGAAGAAAAAAGTGAAGTAAAATGGGAATTTAGCGACTCTTGTTTCTCTCTATCAGTCATCACTATTTCTTCCAACCCCAAGCACAAATCCTGTGCAGCTCATATGATTCTTTTTTTCATTGGCTGATAAAAAAAACAAAAACATATTTGTTGCCCTTCACTTCTCTCAACAGCTGAGCTTTAGTGCCCCAGAAACTATTTTTATAGAACCATATTATATTTCTATATTCATCCTCTGCAACCTTCTCTTGCTACTATTTTCTTGTATGTATCTTGTTAAAGTCTAATTTTGTTGGTAGGTTTTTTGTGCATCCATATTAGTTTCTCTTTTAAAAAAAAAAAACAACCTTTACCTTCTATCTTAGCATAAATACTAAGTATCAGTTCCAAAGCAAAAGAGTGGTAAGGGCTAGGCAATGGGGGTTAAGTGACTTGCCCAGGGTCACACAGCTAGGAAGTGTCTGAAGTCAGCTTTGAACCTAAAACTGCTTGGCTCTCCAGTCACTTAGCTACCCAGCTGCTCAGTTTCTTCCGATAACTTTTGAATTTTTTTTCTCTTACTCATTAGAATTTTATACCTTCATGTTTTTCTAATTTTATTCTAAAAGATTTTTTGTCCTTCCTGGAATGAGTTCCCCTCAAAGATTTTTAGACCAGTATCCTACCTATACTTTCTATAAATCTTTGGACATCTGCTTTTCCAAAATCTGATACACATCAAACCGGTAAATTAGTATTCAGTTATTTTTTCCAGTAGAATTGCTTCTTGGTATATTCTTTCCATTTTCCTCTTATTGTTATTGCCCTCTTTTCTGCATTTGGGAGCATTTTCTTATGTGCTTCATGGGTTAGGAAGAGAGCTCAGCCCTGGGTCATCCCTCACTCTGCCATCTTTCCAGGATTCCAGCTCCAGTGAGCATTTAAACTGGCATGGCACTACCTAGAGAAAGGGGAGTTAATCTGCATTTTTGATGTTGACGGTGATTACGGTGGCAGCAATAATTGAGGATGTGAGTCTAATGCAGTTTCTAAAGTGAAAGTGAGGCATCAAGCGGTCACAAATTTCTTGAAAATCAACCAAACCTTTCATGACTGATAATGCGGAATAAATGCCAAGTATTTCCACTGGTGAGTTTTTGTAGCTCCTCTAAAGAATCAACCCCTGCCCACCCACACATACACACACGCAAGCACACTGAAATTGCACAAGACAGAGGTCTGCTCAAATCAGTTTTGATTTCATTGTATCAGGTACATTTTCTGCACGAAGAAGCTATATTCAGATTCTGCTTTCAAAACCTATTCAGCTGAAGGCTGGCCAAAATCCTGATATTTAGCAACGGCCAGATTCCTTTATTGAATTTGGTTTGAAATTTTATTTGTCTGGCAGCCAAACAGAATTCTGGAACTGATTGTGCTGACATATATCACAGCACTGCCTTTATCGCTGTCCTAGCCATCAGATACTTGAAAATAAGCAAATGAACATGATTTTCCTATCAATCAGATACAAGTCCTCTGGGACAAAATTCAGTATAGGATGAAAAGAGTCATTTTTCTACTTTACAAATCCAAAAAATGGGGTTCAAAGTATAATTTTAAAAAATCATTTTAGGGGTGGCAAGATGGCTCAGTAGATAGAAAGTCAAACCTGGAGAGGGTCTTGGGTTCAAAACTGGCCTCAGACACTTCCTTGTTGTATTACTCTGGGCAAGTCATTTCACCCCAATTGACAGCTCGTCTCCCTTGGAACTGGTATTTTATGTTGATTCTAGGTCAAAAGGTAAGGGTTTTAAATAAAAATAAAAGTCACTTTAAGGAAATCTACTTTGAAATATCACATTAATCATGAATGAAAAATATTATGCTCAGCCATCACTTTTCATGTAGTATTCCACTGAATTTAACCAACATTTATTCATCGTCTCTTCTGTATATGACTTTGTCTATTCTCTTAGCATGGAGGGATTTTTCTAATGGCCCAGGCTGTGCCCTGAAGATACTTTCAGTCTACTAAAGGTAAATTATAAACAGAGATAAGTTAGATAAAGGGTAGGATGTGACAGGTGCAAAGGAGAGAGCTACCTCAAGTATTCTGGGAAAACTTAAGCAAGGAGAGAATTCTTGCAGCCAGATGGAATTGGAGAAAGCTTCGTGGAGAAAATGACACCTGAGCTGGCATTGAGGCTCCCTTCTGAAAGTCAGTGGTAAGGATGAAATGGAATAGAGCTTGGCCAAATGTTCAGAAGCAAGAGGGTGAGGGTTGGATTCAGACAGTGAGAGAGTGGAGATATGGCAGAGGGGAAAATGAGGTCAAGATGGTAGAAAGGGCAAAACAAGTTATAGGAAATTACCTCATGTTTGAGAGGTGGTCATACAGGTTAAAAAGCAGTCAGGAACAGCCGCATCTGAGCCAAAAAAAGGATACATGAGTCATTGATTTGTCAATAATGTTGAATGCTATCTCAATCCACTGAGCTAGCCAGTAGCCCTCTACTCAGTGATTTTTTTTTTTTAGAAAGAAGCTTCATCAGTGTGGTGGGGTATTAAAATAGAGGAAAGAATAATTGGTTAGAAGCGGAGCGGCAGATGGGTAGCTCAGTGGATTGAAAGCCAGGCCTGGAGATGGGAGGCCCTAGATTCAAATGTGGCCTCAGACACTTCCTAGCTGTGTGACCCCGGGCAAGTCACTTGACCACTCTTCTGTCTTGGAACCAACAAACAGTATTGATTCCAAGATGGAAGGTAAGGATTAAAAAAAAATGGAAATAGTGATTACAAACTATTCTTTCTAGGAGTTTTAAAAATGAAAGGACAAAGGGAATATATTTATATGTGGAAATAGCTTGATGATGTGGCAGGATCAAGAGAAGCAATTTTGGGGGGGATAGAGGAGATTTGGGCACGTTTTCAGACAGCAGGGGAAAACTCAGTACCTAGGGAAAGACTGAAGATAATAGAGGGCAAGGGGATGACCAATGGAGCTAGTTTTGAAAAAAAGCTTCAAGGGCATTAGTGGTAGGGGTCAGCCTTCAAAAGAAAGGCCATCCTATACTCTGAGCAAAGTAGAAAAGGATAAATAAAGATGTAGAGGTATTTAGATAGAACTAAGATAGTAGAATAGTAGAGAGCAGCCAAGCCCAGTGCTACAAAACTCTTCCAAACAGATCTAAAAAAATGCATCAGACCAAATCCTGATGGGGAAATCCAGAAAAGGTAACAGTAAGTCATTTGTCTAGCCAGTGCCAACATACAGAAATAGACAGGATAGTCTATGCACCAAGGCAAGAGGAGGTCCCAGACCCAGACCCAAACACCACCAGACTCATACCAAGTGATGAAGACAAGTGTCAAGAAGAAGCTTTGTCACCCACTATCTGTTTCCACAGATCTAAGAAAAGCTAAAAAGGGATACCTTTTTCCAAGGTTAGAAACCTATACTGTGCTGAAAAAGAAGGAAGCTTAGAAGCAAGTAACAACAGTGCAACTCAGGACTCAGGAGCAGAATAGGGTCTCAGATCCAGTATCTAGCCTAGCCTATAGAGGAATAACCAAGACAGGAATCCAGTGAGGCAGCAATCAAACTTTTCCCTGGTTCAGAACACTTCAGGGGCACTGCAAGTCCCCGACCTGTTCCTGAAATCCTACAATAATACAACACTCAATATCCCCCAAGGAAGCAGCAAATGAACAAACCCAGGCCTTCCCTCTAGAAATGTATGAGAACTTAGTCTTAATATTGAGTTCAAAATCAAGAAGAAAGTTGCAAGGCTGAGCAAACAAACAAAAAAAAAGAATCTTTGTATAAAGAGCTGTAATGGTGGTAGGAAAGTTCAAATAAGGATGATTCTAAAACATCCACAAGCAAAACCTTAGAGAACAACACAGCTTGGGCCCAGACTCAACTAGATTTCCTCAAAGGGATGAAGCAAGAGGGGTTTTTTTTATTTTGTTTTAAAATATTCTTAAAGTGAAATGAAGAGTCCTAAAGAAATAAATTGGAAAAGAAATTAAAAGTATGGAAAGAATTGGACAAGGGATAATAGCTTGGCACAAGAGGTACAATGAACCAAAGAGAAGTTAATTATTCTATGAGGAAAGAAGAATAAATAAATCAAATAAAGTCAAAAGATTAGAAGAAAAAAGATGGAAGCAAAGTTTCAATATAAACAAAATATTCATAGTGGCATTCTTTGCAAAGAATTGGAAATAGGGTCTGTTTATTGGGAAATGGCTGAAAAATCTAAGCTGCTTTAATTAAGACTTTATATACATATATATATATATAGAGAGAGAGAGGGAGGAAGGAAGGAAGAAAGGAAGGAAGGAAGGAAGGAAGGAAGGAAGGAAGGAAGGAAGGAAGGAAGGAAGGAAGGAACGAACGAACGAACGAAGGAACGAAGGAAGGAAAGAAGGAAGGAAGGAAGGAAGGAAGGAAGGAAGGAAGGAAGGAAGGAAGGAAGGAAGGAAGGAAGGAAGGAAGGAAGGAAGGAAGGAAGGAAGGAAGGAAGGAAGGAAGGAAGGAAGGAAGGGAGGGAGGGAGGGAGGGAGGAAGAGAGAGAGGGAGGGAGGAAGGAAGGAAGGAAGGAAGGAAGGAAGGAAGGAAGGAAGGAAGGAAGGAAGGAAGGAAGGAAGGAAGGAAGGAAGGAAGGAAGGAAGGAAGGAAGGAAGGAAGGAAGGAAGGAAGGAAGGAAGGAAGGAAGGAAGGAAGGAAGGAAGGAAGGAAGGAAGGAAGGAAGGGAGGAAGGGAGGGAGGAAGAGAGGAAGAGAGGGAGGAAGAGAGGGAGGGAGGGAGGGAGGGAGGGAGGGTGGAAGGAAGGAAGGAAGGAAGGAAGGAAGGAAGGAAGGAAGGAAGGAAGGAAGGAAGGAAGGAAGGAAGGAGGGAGCAATAATCTTAGAACCAGCAAGACTTGGGTACAAGTCCTGCCTATGTCACATACTGGCTGTGTGACATTGAACAAATCACTTAAAGTCTCAGTTCTCTAAGCAATTCATTAAGATTAAGTTGCAGAAAAATGGCCAAACTGCATTGGAAAAAGGAATCTCTCCTTCCTAGGGTTCCCTCTACCAGCAAAATCATAAATCCATTCCTTATGCCTTATGAATACTATTTTGCAATAAAAAAAACAATCAATATGGGGAATTCAGGAAAAAATAGATTTGTATGAAATTGGCAGAACTAAATGAACAATATATACAATTACAACAATGTAAAAAGAAAAGGTCACTAAAGAGAAGCTGAAATGATGTTTGAAAAACTAATGACGGTTCCAGAAACAGCTCATGAAACCTGCCCCCCTTCAATATTGCTGAATACAGAGAACCAACTACCAGAGGAGATTGGCGAATGCCTTGTCAGGTTTGGTCACTGTATTAAACGTTTATGCTTCATTATTTTTCTCTGTTACAAAGGCAGGTTCAGACTCAAGGAGGTTTCAAGGAACAGCTGTGATATAAAAATAAAAAACATCCTTCAAAATGTATTTTCAAAGCCAAGGATAATCAGATTCTCGGAATTTAGAGATGGGCTAAGTTCACTGCAAGGAACTTCAGAAAACCCTTGAGCCAAGTAAATTCTCTGGTCAGGAAGGTCTCTAAGGAGAGAAAGTTCAACTACTAGTCACCTGACTAGTCTTTGCTTCTGTACTAAAAATGGGTAGCTCAAAAAACCAGGCAAGTCTGGTTTTTCTTTCTTTCTTTCTTTGGACCCTGCCTGGGTGGAGGGGAGTCCTTTGCCACTTAACTCTCTTTTCATCCTGACTTTGCTTTATTAGAATTATCTCAGCTGAGTCTGTGCCTAATCATTCAGAACTCTCTTGGAAGAATTAGCTGTTACATTGTGACTGGGCTAGAATCACTTTTTCTCACTCTTCTTCCCTCTCCAAACTCTTTCTCCTTTCTAATCACTGACTTGTGTGTGAAGTCATATATTTGTGGTACAGCATTTCCTGAGGTGCCCACAGGCCAGATACACTATGTTTTTTATGAAGAAGAAAATATATGCATATATATATTCCCCAAAAAAGTTTACTCCCCAAAGTATCTTTAAAGTCATCCTGCTTACCTGCAGGCTTCATGGGAAAATGAAATGACAAAAAGACAGACACACATACATACATATACATGTATGTGTATATAAACATATACACATACATATGTATGTGTTTATATATTTGTGTGTGTGTGTATATACACATATGTGTGTGTGTTTTTTACTCCAGAGTTTCTCATAGATTGTTGGGCTCTTCATGGAATATTTTGGAAAGAATCTGAATTTTCTCAAAACACCATCCAAGATCAACTTGGTTTCTCTAAAATCATTCCAAATCTGTACCAAGCTAACAAAACATACTAAGAATGTACATTTTGAAAGTAAAACATTGAACTGGGAATAAATCCATTGGCAAAGTAAGGGCAAATACTTTTGCTGCACATACATGTGCACATAGCATCATAGCGTTCAAGTCTTCTTCCCAAAATAACAGTGAGGAACACAATGCCCGGGAAGACTCGAGTTCTAAGGAAAGAAACCTTATAATGAGACCAGACAGGATCGGGAAGTTTGGGCCACAAAGTGCCTTTGAGTTTATTCTTGGCTTTCTGACAAATCAGTTGTCTCTGTCACAGTAGTAGTTCATCTGTCTCTGAGCTGCCTCTGCTTTTTCTCAACAGCCAGCAAGCAGGCTTTGCAGACAGCTGCTCACCACAGGCTGTACTGGGCACCACTGTGAAGTTCTCCTCCATGCATCCCTCTGATTTCTCACAAAACTTTCACTCAGCATCTGTGCCTCTGTATGTAACCCCTTTGTGGAAAGGAAGGAAGGAAGGAAGGAAGGAAGGAAGGAAGGAAGGAAGGAAGGAAGGAAGGAAGGAAGGAAGGAAGGAAGGAAGGAAGGAAGGAAGGAAGGAAGGAAGGAAGGAAGGAAGGAAGGAAGGAAGGAAGGAAGGAAGGAAGGAAGGAAGGAAGGAAGGAAGGAAGGAAGGAAGGAAGGAAGGAAGGAAGGAAGGAAGGAAGGAAGGAAGGGAGGGAGGGAGGGAGGAAGGAATGGAGGAAGGAAGGGAGGGAGGGAGGGAGGGAGGGAGGGAGGAAGGAATGGAGGAAGGAAGGGAGGGAGGGAGGGAGGGAGGAAGGAATGGAGGAAGGAAGGGAGGGAGGGAGGGAGGGAGGGAGGGAGGGAGGAAGGAAGGAAGGAAGGAAGGAAGGAAGGAAGGAAGGAAGGAAGGAAGGAAGGAAGGAAGGAAGGAAGGAAGGAAGGAAGGAAGGAAGGAAGGAAGGAAGGAAGGAAGGAAGGAAGGAAGGAAGGAAGGAAGGAAGGGAGGGAGGGAGGAAGGGAGGGAGGAAGGAATGGAGGGAGGGAGGGAGGGAGGGAGGGAGGGAGGGAGGGAGGGAGGGAGGGAGGGAGGGAGGGAGGAAAGAATGGAGGAAGGAAGGGAGGGAGGGAGGGAGGGAGGGAGGAAGGAATGGAGGAAGGAAGGGAGGGAGGGAGGGAGGGAGGGAGGGAGGAAGGAAGGAAGGAAGGAAGGAAGGAAGGAAGGAAGGAAGGAAGGAAGGAAGGAAGGAAGGAAGGAAGGAAGGAAGGAAGGAAGGAAGGAAGGAAGGAAGGAAGGAAGGAAGGAAGGAAGGAAGGAAGGAAGGAAGGAAGAAAGGGAGGGAGGGAGGGAGGGAGGGAGGGAGGGAGGGAGGAAGGAAGGAAGGAAGGAAGGAAGGAAGGAAGGAAGGAAGGAAGGAAGGAAGGAAGGAAGGAAGGAAGGAAGGAAGGAAGGAAGGAAGGAAGGAAGGAAGGAAGGAAGGAAGGAAGGGAGGGAGGGAGGGAGGGAGGGAGGGAGGAAGGAAGGAAGGAAGGAAGGAAGGAAGGAAGGAAGGAAGGAAGGAAGGGAGGAAGGAAGGAAGGAAGGAAGGAAGGAAGGAAGGAAGGAAGGAAGGAAGGAAGGAAGGAAGGAAGGAAGGAAGGAAGGAAGGAAGGAAGGAAGGAAGGAAGGAAGGAAGGAAGGAAGGAAGGAAGGAAGGAAGGAAGGAAGGAAGGAAGGAAGGAAGGAAGGAAGGAAGGAAGGAAGGAAGGAAGGAAGGAAGGAAGGAAGGAAGGAAGGAAAGAAGGAAGGAAGAGTCACAAGCTAGGGGCATTAAGGAAGACAATGCAGAAAGGGTCACTTGAGCTGAATCTTAAGGAAATCAGGGATTCCAAGAGGCATAAATTAAGAGAGAGTGATTACTGGTGCAGGGCACAGCCAATGCAAAGGCATAGAGAAAAGAGATGCATTTTCAAGTATGTGGAAAAGCAAGCAGGCCAGTGTGACAGGACTATAGTCATTATAGGGGAAAGTAATTTGTAAGAAGACTAGGAAGGGAGGAGGGGCTAGACTCCAGCTTTAAATGCCCAACAGCAAAGTGTATGCTGGAAGCAGTAAGTATGAGCAACTAGGTAGCACCATGGATAGAGCACCAGGCTTGGAATCAAGCAGACTCATTTTTCCAAGTTTTAATGTGGCCCCAGACACTTACTAGCTGTGTAACAGCTAGTCACTTAACTATCTGCCTCACCTATAAAAGGAACTGGAGGGGGCAGCAGGGTAGCTCAGTGGATTGAGAGCCAGGCCTAGAGATGGGGGGCCCTAGGTTCAAATCTGACCTCAGACACTTCCCAGCTGTATGATCCTGGGCAAGTCACTTGACCCCATTGCCTAGACCTTACCACTCTTCTGCCTTGGAACCAATATACAGTATTGATTACAAGACAGAAGGTGAGGGTTTAAAAAAAAGCTGGAGAAAGAAGTGAATAATTCACTCCACTATTTTTGCCAAGAAAACCCCAAATGGGGTCATGAAGAGTCAGACACAACTGAAAATGACCAAACAACAGGAAGTAATAGGCATCCAATAGAGTTTTTTGAATAGGGAAATGACAGAGCTAGCTCTTTAGAGTTTGACATATTCTTAAAAAGGAACTTACAATCTACAAAGATGATTCATTTCTTTCCTTTTGATAGTATTTCCTCTGAATTTTAGTACTCTGAAAAAGACACAATAATTTGTTAGTATCTAATCATATTAATGCTATAAAAATCTTTCAGTAAATGAAGAGGACATTTTCTAGTGACATGCTTTAAGAGAATATGTCTGACAGTAAACTATCTAATATGCAGTTACCAGAGGGTAGACGTGTCATTACTACAGCAGTACTGCCTAGTGAAAAGAGCACTAAATTTCACATCAGAAAATCCAAGTTTAAGTCTTAACTGTCATTTAGTTTATTTAATTGCTTTGGTATCCTCCAGTACAAAATGTCAGGACAGACTGCCTACATCACCAGGGTGATGTCTGAAAAGGGTTTTGTAAATTATAAAGTTCTAGAGAAATGCAAATTCTCATTCTCAGTGTCACAAAATTATTGTGAAAATACTACATGAAAATGTTCATAAAAGTATAAGAAGAGAAAAGAAGTGTTGGGTGGCACAGTGACTAGACTGCCAGATCTGAAGTAGGGAGGATCTAGGTTCAAATCTGACCTCAGATACTTCCTAGCTGTGTAACCCAGGATAAGTCACTTAGCCCTCATTGCCTGGCCTTTACTAGTCTTCTCTATTAGAATTGATACTTAGTATTATTTCTTTTTTTTTAAACCCTTACCTTCCATCTTGGAATCAATACTGGATATTGGTAATAATAATAATAAACCAGGAGCAGCAAAATTGGTAGAGCCATTCAGAGTGCTGTGAAGCTACAGTTTGGAGAACTGAGAGATGAGCTGCAGACTGGAAGAAAGGGGGTAAGCCAAAACTCCAGAAGCAGAAGAATAAAAAAGAGAATGCCAGCATTGCTCATAAATAACACCCTCAACTCCACTCATGCTATTGGTATTTGACTTTTTAACATAGTAAGCTTTTTCAAAGACTGCACTAGACCCTTTCCCGAAGAAAAGAAGGAAATGGCTTTCACGTGAATGTACACTATAGATATTTCTTCACTAAAGGAGCTCACTCTTCTTTCCTCTCTTCTCCATATGCCTTTCGATAAAACGTATGTATGCTAATATCTTGGCAGACATGTTTGCCTATGAAGAACTGAGTCCTTGCGAGATGTAAGCCAGAGACTAATGTTCTTAGGGAGATTTCTAAGGGGAGGCACAAGCCAGATATTATTACTGAGAAGCCTTCAAGATGGGACCTTGTCCATGTGAACTCAGTGCTTCTTTATAAGTCGCTTGTTATATTCTATGGGTTTTCTGAAATCACCAATTTTGTGCAGAGCCAAGGCTACCTGCATTAGCACCATTCACTAGTCAGTACAGTTACTGCAAATACAGCATCAGGATAGTGTTCACTGTGTAGCTGTTTTTGAGTGAATAATCACCATCACTTTTCAGCTATGAGGACTAGCACACAAGAATAGGCTAGAGAGTTATCACATACAATCGATTCCAGACTATGAGGGCACCACTGAAAGGAATTTGCATATCTCTATAGATTCTAGGGGAAGCTGTGGCTCAGTAGAGATGGGAGGTCCTAGCTTCAAATCTGGCCTCAGACACTTCCTAGCTGTGTGACCTTGGACAAGTCACTTAACCCCTATTGCCTAGCCCTTTGTAATTGGAAATCTTGTGCCTTTGAATTACATTTCCCAGGAGCCCACTGACTTCCTGTTGTTTCATGCTGCCATAAACAGGGAATAAATAGGTTAGTCTTCCATAGCTAGCTCTCTTTGCTTCCTGTCAGTAACTGTGGTGGGGCAGGCTATTTGAACAGGTACAATTAATCATGGGCACATGGTTTTATTTTGTTACTTCTAGTGATTATTAATAAATATTATAAAATATAATATTTGAAGTTATTGTATATTAATTTTTATTTTTTCAGCCCTTACCACTCTTCTGCCTTGGAGCCAATATACAATATTCATTATAAGATAGAAGGTAAGGGTTTAAAAAAAAAAGGAAGACATCTTTATGAGTTCTAATTTAGCCTCAGATACTTACTAGCTGTGTAACCCTGGGCAATTCACTCAGCCCTGCTTGCCTCAGTTTCCTCATCTGTAAAATGGACTGGAGAAGGAATGGCAAACCACTCTAGTATCTTTGTCAAGAAAATCCCAAATCAGGACACAGGAAGTCAGACACAAGTGAAAATGACTAAACAACAATGGACTCTTTAAAGTGGTCTATAATTTATTCATTCATTTCCCACCAGTTGAACCTCTTGGACCAGACTCCACCATCATTACACTCTCAGGAGACCTCTTCATCAGGAAACTCATCATCATCATCCTGAGAAAATGCATCATTCTTGATACTCAGATCTTTGATATTCATATCTTTTCTGCCCTTCTTTTTGGAGAGCTAGAGGGCAGAGCAAAGAATTCCTCCCAAGACTCTGTTTAAAGAGAGTTCACAGACCAGTCAACTCTTCATTTCCCACTTTGGCCTGGACTCCAACATGTAGCACCCTCTGTCCCACACTCCTCTCTGTATAACTTATCCCTCCTGTATTTCAGTTTTCTTTTTTATACTGTCTTTCCCCATTAGATTATAAACTCCTTAAGAGTAGGAATTTTCTTTTTTTTTATTTGTATAAATACAAAAAATACACAGTGTCTGGCACATAGTAGGTATTTACTAAATGTTCAGTCATTCATATAATGTATTGAAGAAGCCGTTAGATTGAGCAAGATATCTGATACTGTGGTTTTTTCCAAATCCCTACAGTGATACACAAAAGGAGAAACTTGGAAATTAGCCACAAAACTTTCTCCTTCTAGTCATAACTTGCTATAAAAGCTGAGGCCCATCACAGAGCTAAGGGAGATATTAAGGCACTCCTAGGGAATGAGATATTTCTTTTTTTAATCAACAAATTGACTTCTGGGAAAATTTTGTTTAAGTCCAGATTCCTTTAGTCACTTCAAAAGAGTGAGAAATGTACCAAGTATAAAGAACAATTCCAAAGGAAAAAAGAAAAGCCAGGAAAGAATTTATCACACAAGAAACCTCACAGAAAAACCAACAGAAAGCTTTTTTTTCATGATGAATAAAAAAAGCATCCAACAAATAATATGGAGTAAAAGGACATAAAATTAAAATGTAAGAATAGAGGGGAAATAGTGCAATGATAATGAGACACCCATCCAAGAAATGATAATGAACTATTGCAAGGACATCCATAATAGTGTGTTAAAACATAGAAAATGATCTGAGGTCTGATCTATCACTAATGACTACAAATAAAAATGTTTAAAATAAAAATTTAATAAAGATACTTTAGTAACCTATCTTTTAAAAATTATTCTTTATAACAAAGATGAAAGATGAAATAACAATTCAATATTAGGAAGATAAATCTATAATTAATCATATAAAAAACAAAAATAACATTTTTCAATAGATGAAGGGGAAACATTTGACAAAGATTCAGTAATAATTTATTTTGTTTTATTTAACAAAATCTGAAAATCTTTTTTCATAGAAATGGAAATGCCTGCCTCAAAAGTATATATCTAAAACCAAGAAGTATCATTAAGCAAAATTTAAAAAGACTAGAATTTTCCCCAAAAATTTCAGTGGTAAAATAAGTATATACTTGCTCTGTTTGCTATTATTTGTCAGGCTATTAGATAGGCTTATTATAGAATTAAGATAAGAGAAAAATATTGCAGGATTAAGAAAAAGTGAATGGGAGACAGAATTATCCCTATTTGTAGAACACATAATGACTAAAAAATTTTGTAAATTAGTGAAGAATTTTTAAAAAGGTAACTAATAGCTTCTGCTAGGTAGCAGAATACCAAATCAATCCACAAAGTTCATGGCCATTTCTGTGGCCAGGAATCAACTGTCAACAGAGGTACAGGTTGAATACATGGGATGGGTTGTCAATAAATCACTAGAGCCAGAAGGGACACACTATGGACACTCACAATTATTTTCAGGAGAATCCGGCTTCTTATTTGGAGAGGAAGTCTTTGAGTCCTGGTAAGAGCATGGCATTGATAATGACTTGGGAGTCGTAGGACATTGATACTGTTGGAGAAACATCCTGGCATTGACTAGTGAAGCATCCTTTGATATGACCCTCAAAGATCTAAAGCCCTGAGGTCGCAAGTACTAGAATGCTTGCAGATGACACTGGAAGTCCAGAGGACACCTATGTGAAGTCCTTAGCTTCCTCAAAACTGTAAGGGCAGAAATCCCCTCGATTCGTACTGCAGTTAGAGAAATTGCAACAGCGACCAATGAGCAAACTACATGGTTGATTAAGGAATTAGAGTGACTCTAGACAAACATCTTCTATCACTATGCCTTCAGCTCTACAAGAATCAGGAAATCTCACTTGGGCCTTATCTAGTTAATCTAGGAGAAAGTAGGAGAGGACATTGGAAAAATGAGTACAAAAATTGGACAGGAGAGCAATGACTACCAGACACTTATTGAATTTGTCGTGGTGGGCTCACTGATAGTGAAACTAGTTATTCTAGCCACAAATTGTTATTTTTTACCTTGTAACATTCAAGATTATATGTATGAGGCTCATTTTCAAGTATGAACAATCCACAGACCTATTTTCTAACACATGCTAAAAAGAATATGATAAGACGTGGAAAGTAGTCCTAACCAATATGAATTTAACACTCATTCATTCCTGGCATCAGGGAACAAATCTAGTTATAAATGACCTGTCTCTTGGGTCCCAAAGACCCAAAACCATTGAGATTCCCTCACAGAGAATAAAGACCATTTTTTCTAAGAAAGAATAAATAAATAATAATTATTATTTATTATTAATTAATTATTAATTAATTATTATAAATAATAATTATTATCACAATAAAATGTGGCTGAGAGGCTGGTACTTCCACTAAAAATGTTCTTCTAGTGGAAGTAAATGTAGCTTTGAGCTAATTTTCCAGTCCTTATTGACCATGAGCAACTAACAGCTCAGTTATAAGTAAATGTCTACATGAAATGATATAGGTCATAAGGGGGTATGATCCTCAGGAAATCGAGTCTAGATCCCCAGAAGTCTCCTTAATATTGGTGAAGTGGCTAGACTCAGAAATTTGCCTTGGAATTCAAACCATTTTGGACTATATACAACCAATACTGAAAAGTCATTAAGTATGGTGAGGGTAGAGCCACCCTTAGAACAGGAAAATCTAGGTTCAAATATTGTCTGATATAGCCTTGCTATGTGACCCTAGTCAAGTCAGTTAATCTCTTAGTGCCCTATGACATTGGTGTCGAACTCAAATAGAAATGAATCCCTACAGCTGTATATCAATCTAGAAAACCACAAATTAATATTATTCTTATCATACTATATTTTTATTTTAAATATTTCCCAATAGGGGCAACTGGGTAACACAGTGGATAAAACATCAGGCTCAGAGGACCTGGATTCAAATCTGGCCTTAAATATTTACTAGCTGTATGACCTTGGGTAAGTCACTTTACCTCTGATTACCTGATCCTTGCCTCTTTTCTGCCTTGGAATAAATACTAAGACAGAAGGTAACGGTTTAAAAAAATTTCCCAATTACATTTTAAGCCCTGGTTGTATCAGAATGTTGCTGACTGCTTATGGCCTGATGGTATGACACCTCTGCTCTAGGCAACTCTGTAAGACTATAAATTTCAGAAAAGGAGTTGACCTGTATTGGTGGAATGAGT
This sequence comes from Monodelphis domestica, assembly GCF_027887165.1. NCBI lineage: Eukaryota > Metazoa > Chordata > Mammalia > Didelphimorphia > Didelphidae > Monodelphis > Monodelphis domestica. The sequence goes on along the minus strand of NC_077233.1, from coordinate 266,063,289 downwards.
TTCCTCATCCAGAAGTTCCCTGAACTGATGAAATCATAGAAGTAGTTCTCATCTCAATAATCGATGCCACAAGAGGAAAAAATCCCAAAGCCTACCAACTTATATCTATGAAACAATAAAAATTACTAGAATTTATATAGAGCTTATAGTTTAGCAATGTGCTTTATATATGTTTTCTAATTGGATTGTCACAATAACTTTGGAAAATGGGTTCTCTTTTTATCCTCATTTTACAGATCAGAAAATGGAGTCACAGAGAAGTTGTGACTTGCCTAGGGTCACACGGTTATTAGTAAGTGGCCAAGGCAGGCTGTACTCAAGTCTTCATGATTCCAAGTTCAGTTTTTGTGTTGTGATATGACCCTTAAGTACCACTCTACAATGATTTTGGATACCTGAGTAAAGAAGAAATTCCAAATGTGGTGTGTAACAGGTTCTACAAGCCCAAGAGGGCATTGGGCATACATAAGAAATATGAAATCTAAGCCCTGTGTACTGGGGTGGAGGGCAGTATATACTACAAACCTTTGGAGCTACTGTTTTACAAAAATTTTATCTCTAGAAGTGAATCATACTAATAGCAAAAAACAAAACCCTTTTCCCTGGCACAAATAAGCCTAATTAATCAGAAGCCAAGTGACTTACAAAACCTGATCCATTTCGGGCAGGAGATGGCACTCAGTCCTAGATTGTCCACTGAATCATAAAGTCATATCAGTGACCTAGATGATACCTGCTATCCTACAAGCGATGTAGACATCACATGTTAAGAAGTGACAAAGGTCACTCCAGAAATACCCAGATTATCCTGCTGTAAGATGCCCCAGGGACAATGGACTGTATTATGCTTCATGCTGCTCATTTAGACTGTCAATATTTGCTGAAGTTGGGCCATATTCTGCTTTGGGGGGAGAATAGCTGGACATCATAAAGGGAATGGATGCTCTCCTGAATGTAGCTCTAATATGAAATGTTGTAAAATATGTATCTGGTAAGTTCATGCAATTCTGATACATAATGTGTTGTGTTTGTGTTCTACAAATCTGGATTACAGTATAGTCTTCAATAGATATTTTATTACCTCCAAATATTTTCCTGCATATGATCATGTATCAGCAACACTGAAATGTCCTTTTCCAGCCCTGTATCTTGTGTACTTTGCATGTAACTAAGCAGAAATTCTGGCCACCCAACAGAACATTGGATCTGTAGGAGGTAGAACTGAGAAACAGATTGCAGAACAGAACAAGAGTGAAGAAGTAAGCCAAGACTCCAGAGGAAAGCAGGTAAGTGGAGAGATACTGGCATTGCTCTTCAATGAGGACCTCAACTCCCCTTATGCTACTGGGACTTTATTGTCCTCTGCACCAACTGCCCGTATCCAAATCAAGTTGTCCTCTGCACCCCTGTGATACCTCTCTCCAAAATGGATCTGCCCTAGTTTTGCCGAGTTACAGATCTATTTGTACTCTAAGAAAACTGCCTATCTCCCCCAGAAACATTAAAACTAAGGAGTTAATGCCTTAAATTAGTGGCAGGGTTACTCTTTGCAGGAACTCAAAATTTCATGGTTAGAAAATGACTTTAACAGTTATCTTTTCCAACTAATACTTCAAAAAAAATTTCCACTATAAGAAATCAGGAGGCAACCAATTACTCCAATGGATTGAGAGTCAGATCCAGAGACAGGAGGTACTAGGTTCAAATGTGGCCTCAGACACTTTTAGCTGTGTAATCCTTAGGGCAAGTCACTTAACCCCCATTGCTTAGATATGTGTTGGCAAACCTATGGTACATGTGCCAAAGGGGGCTACTCCCCTCCCTCTCTCTATCCACACCTGAGGACATTTCTCACATGATCTTCTCCTCTGCAATAATTTTTATTGATCTCTATGCTACAATATCTCTCTTTCCTCTTCTCCAAAAGCTTTCATATAATATAGAGATTAATTCCAAAATTACAGATACTCCCTTTGTTAAGCATCTTAAATGTAGTACATCTGAGTAAGGTGACAAAGTCATCAGGAGCAAGTCAATAATTTCTATTGCCTTATTTATTTTGTATATCACCTCCCTATTTGCCTGGACATTCTTTTGGTCTTTTGGCTTTGCCAATGTGATTTCCAGTTGACCTGCCCCAATCCCTAATAAATATACAAAAAATTTTAACCTTGTTGCCAATGCTTCATATTCTTTGATGGAAGCTAAAGCTTTTCTTTAATTAGAGAAAAAAAGGCTTAAAATGCAAATGTCTAATTGAAGCAACACCAAATGAACTAAGGTTCATTTGTGAATGTCAACAAGTATGAATTACAGCATAAAATCATACATTTTGACTAGGACAGAACATTAAAGGACATCCAGTCCAATCAACTTACAGATAAGGAAACTAAGTCCCTGAAAAGTTAAGCAATTTGCCCAAGGTCAAACAGATAATAAGTGGTAGAGCTGAGATATAAAACCAGATCTTTTAACTCCAGATCCAAGTTATTTTCTATTTTAACAAAGATAAGGAGAATGCAGGATCAGAGAGAATATCTTCTCCAGGATGGGAGAAGAGAATCCTGTAAGGATGAGGGCTAAAAAATTTTTTTTAATTTAAGAAACAACAGGACAAATGTCTGACTTCAGGTCCTGCTTTTCTTTGATGGAGACTAGAACCCACATCTCCTGGCTCTCAGTTAAATGCACTTTCCACTGAACTTGTGTTCTATATGCCAAGAATATCCTTCTTTCCTATTTATAAATGCTGAAGTTCTACTCATCCAGTCAGGTATGGTAGTATATATCTGTAGTCTCTGATTCTGCAGAGGCTGAGATTGGTCACTTGCTTGACTTCTAGAGTTCTGAGCTGTAGTGACCCTAAAGGAATTAGATACTAAGTCCAGAACCAATATAGTAAGCTCATTGGAGGGGACAAAGGCACCAGGTTGCCTAAGAAGGGAAACAGCCAGATCAGAAAACAGAGCAGTTAAAGATTTCACACCATGTCAATCAGCAATAAGGTCAACCCATGAGTGGCCAAAGCAGCTCTAACCTGGGCAGGAATGGAGAAGACCCATTCAAAAGCTTCAAAATAATTCTACCCATCCTTAAAAGTCTCCTTCGAAAGTTCCCTCCATAAAGACTTTTTGATTCCTCTAGTCAGAAATTGTCTTTCCTTCTTCAAACCTTGAAGAGAAATTTGTTGGTACATCTCATGAACTTCTTATTGCCTATTTTCTACCTCCATTTTTTCATTTGGTATATCTCTTCTACTAGAGTAAACATTATGAGGACAGGAACTATTCATTTATAACTTTTAACTACTACTACTTTGCAAGTAATGGGATTTTTTATCTTGAATTGAATTTATAAAAGGGTTGAATTCCTAGGTCACTGGCATTAAAAGGGATGAAAAAGCACAGGAAGAGGAAATGGGAGAAGACAAAACTGACCAATTTTACTATAGGCTTACCTATAGGCTTACCTATCTGTGCTTGGACAGATAATGCCTCAGTAATGGGGTATATTTGTTCTGTTGCATCTCTAAGTATTACTTTTGAAAAGCATGACAAATAATCATTGTAGGGGCAGCTAAGTGGTTTAGTGGATAGAAAGCCAAGTGTAGAAATGGGAGGTCCTGGGTTCAAAAGTGGCCTTTCCTGGTTAGATGACCCTGAGCAAGTCACTTAACCCCAATTGCCTAGCCCTTACTGTTCTTTGGCCTTGGGATGAATTTTTGGTAGTACCTCAGACAAAAGTCAAGTTTTTTTTAATAATCATTGTAAACAGGATGGAAGGAGCAGCTGTATATGGGAGGGGAAAGCAGCATTTAACAGTAGCCCTGATAGGAGTACCAGCCTCTCTTTCCCACTCTCAACCTGCCTGAAAAAGCAGCAGATAAAAGCATGGAGAATCTGGTTTCCCAGAATGATGTTTAGGTTGTTCTATTATACTGGCATGCCTGATGATAATGATGATGTTGATATTAATGATAACAGTAATAATAACTCCTCTTTTTTATAGGATATTTGAGATTTGCTAATTATTTTAGTCATATCAACTCCTAACAATTCTGTAAGTGCTGCCTATATTATTATCATCATTTTATAGGTGAGGATAGAAAAAAAAGGAAGGAAACTAATGTTTACTAAACACCTACTATGTACCCAGCAGTATGCTAAACGCTTTACAAATAATTATTTCATCTGATTCCTGTGAATGCTATACTTCATTTTATAGTTGAGATAAATGAAACAGAAGTTAAATGATTTGCCCACAGTCCCATAGCAAGTGTCTGAGGCTAGATTTGAACTTGGGTCTTCCTGACTAGTGTTCCAACCACTGTGCCACCTAGCTGAGGAAACTAAAATTCAGAGATGAGTGACTTGTCCAGGGTTGATCAGCATGTTTCTCTAGGAAGAAGAACAAGACAACAAGGGAAGAAAATGTAGGCCTTTTTCTTTGCCAAGACCTGCCCCTCTACACATACTCTTCTTCCCACTCCAATCTTCTCCAGAAAATTATATCCTTAATCATCCCCTCTCTCTTGAATATTTCATCTTTCCCTATTGGTTCCTTTCCTACTATCTTGAAACAATTTAAAGTCTCCTCCATCCTGAACTAGAATGGCCTTCAGGAATTGATGCAGAGTGAGAGGAGCAGAACCAGGAGAACATTGTACACAGAGACTGATACGCTGTGGTACAATCGAACATAATGGACTTCTCCATTAGTGGCAATGCAGAGATCCTGAAGAACTTGGAGGGATCTACAAGAAAAAAACTCCCCACATTCAGAGGAAAAACTGTGGGAGCAGAAACACAGAAGAAAAACAACTGCTTGATTACATGGGTCGAGGGGATATGATTGGGGATGAAGACTCTAAATGATTACCCTAGAGAACATCAACAACATCGAAATAGGATTTGATCAAGGACACATGTAAAACCCAGTGGAATAGGCTATGGGAAGAGAAGGGAGGGAAAGAATATGATTCTTGTAACCAAGGAATAATGTTCTAAACTGACTAATTAAATAAAATTTAAAAAAAATAAAGTCTCCTCCATCCTAAAAAAAATAGAAAAGGAAGGGAGGAAGGAAGGAAGGAAGGAAGGAAGGAAGGAAGGAAGGAAGGAAGGAAGGAAGGAAGGAAGGAAGGAAGGAAGGAAGGAAGGAAGGAAAGAAGGAAGGAAAGAAAGGAAGGAAGGAAGGAAGGAAGGAAGGAAGGAAGGAAGGAAGGAAGGAAAGAAGGAAGGAAAGAAAGGAAGGAAGGAAGGAAGGAAGGAAGGAAGGAAGGAAGGAAGGAAGGAAGGAAGGAAGGAAGGAAGGAAGGAAGGAAGGAAGGAAGGAAGGAAGGAAGGAAGGAAGGAAGGAAGGAAGGAAGGAAGGAAGGAAGGAAGGAAGGAAAGAAAGAAAGAAAGAAAGAAAGAAAGAAAGGAAGGAAGGAAGGAAGGAAGGAAGGAAGGAAGGAAGGAAGGAAGGAAGGAAGGAAGGAAGGAAGGAAGGAAGGAAGGAAGGAAGGAAGGAAGGAAGGAAGGAAGGAAGGAAGGAAGGAAGGAAGGAAGGAAGGAAGGAAGGAAGGAAGGAAGGAAGGAAGGAAAGAAAGAAAGAAAGAAAGAAAGAAAGAAAGAAAGAAAGAAAGAAAGAAAGAAAGAAAGAAAGAAAGAAAGAAAGAAAGAAAGGAAGGAAGGAAGGAAGGAAGGAAGGAAGGAAGGAAGGAAGGAAGGAAGGAAGGAAGGAAGGAAGGAAGGAAGGAAGGAAGGAAGGAAGGAAGGAAGGAAGGAAGGAAGGAAAGGAAGGAAAGGAAGGAAAGGAAGGAAAGGAAGGAAAGGAAGGAAAGGAAGGAAGGAAGGAAGGAAGGAAGGAAGGAAGGAAGGAAGGAAGGAAGGAAGGAAGGAAGGAAGGAAGGAAGGAAGGAAGGAAGGAAGGAAGGAAGGAAGGAAGGAAGGAAGGAAGGAAGGAAGGAAGGAAGGAAGGAAGGAAAGAAAGAGTCAAGCTCTTGTCTTCTTTCTTCCCTTGCAATTTCAATGATACTCTTGTCGGGGAAAACTGTCTACATTCAGGCTCTACTTTTTCTGCTCTCACTCTTCACCCTTTGCAATCTGACTTTGACCTCATCACACAACTAAAGTTGTTCTTTCCAGCTACTAATGATCTCTTAAACTGCCAAATCTAATGGCCTTTTCGAGATCTTAACCTTTTCGAGTCAGTTGAAACTATCAGTTTCATTTGGACACTGTTGACCACCTCCTTCTTAAGGATGCTCTTCCCTTGCCAAGTTTTCTGCAGCTATTCTCTCCTGGTTCTCTTCCCACCTGCCTACCCTATCCTTCTCAATTTCCTTTGCTGGCTTATTATACTTATCATTACCCTTGACTGAAGCATTCCCCAAGGTTCTGCCCTAGTCCATTTTCTCTTTTCCATCTAGGCTCTACAGGGAATCTCCTTATCATCCATGGGTCTACAGAGATGGTTTACCAAGATGTGGCTGAGGTGCTTTTGGGGAGCCACAGCTTCTTGGTGCCATAGTTGAACGCTAGTGGCAGATGAATAAAAAAGGTAGATGAGCAGCCCTAAAAATGGCTCAGCAAACCCTCACACCAGCAGTACTAATATTCCCTGAATGGTCTGTAAAACTTATCAGATAAATATCACCCAGGGTAGAGGCACAAAACATGCTTTGAGTTTAAGGAAGAATTTTGGGACCAAGGTGTGAGGACACTTCTGGGAAGACTGCTGAAGTTGGGGGGGAAGGGGAAAGGAAGCAGGGTGATGGTGAAAAGCTCATCCCAGACTTCCATTTTGTGGCTTCCCATTTTTAAAAACCCTTACTTATAATACTTATAATTATTACTTATAAAACCCTGCCTTAAAATCAATACTGGGTATTGGCTCCAAGGCAGAAGAGTGCCAAGGGCTAAGCTGTGGGAGTTAAGTGACTTGTTCAGGGTCACACAGCTAGGAAGAGTCTGAGGTAAATTTGAATTTAAGACCTCCAACCACGGAGCCCCCCAGCTGCCCCCCAGCTTCCTATTTTAATTAATTATTCTTCCTAACCAAGGGCTAAATTCTGTTGTTTCTGTAATTCTAAAAAGCTGCAAGAACCAGTTGAAGTTTGTCAGTCCATAAACTTCCATCCCTAATTTAGAACCAGCATAGTTCTGATCACTGTCTTAATTATGGCCTTTGTTGGCCTTTCCCTGGCACTGCCATAGTAGTCCATAATCCTCTCCTGCCTCAGGGAGATTTATTATTCCATGTTATTCATCCCAGGTCCACAAGGGTCTGCTTTTTGCTAGATGACAATTACCTTCCCTGAAAACTACATATCAGATGTGTTCTCTCTCCAAAACAGCATCTACTTATTTTCAGTTAACAGGGACATCCTGAAGAAAGTGCCTTAACTCAATAGAATGATTCCATAGTTATTGATTTAGTAGGCTGGTGAGGGAGATACTTTGGGCCAAGGGAAGCCTCTTAGTGCCACTCAAATCAAATCATATGGATGACAGTCTACTCTGCCTATAAATGAGGCCAGTCCTTGCTTGCCAATTGTTTTTAGCAAATCCCACACCTCAGTTTATCTCACACACACACACACACACACACACACACACACACACACACACACACACACACAATTCTTTCCATCTCAGAGAATTGGCAATTAAATAAGGGGGAAATACACAATGTTGCAAAGCCTTACCCTCAAGTGGATTTAGAAGGACACATTGTACCTCCTTCCAAGTATTGTTTTGCTGCCTTTTGGGTTGTGGAAATAGCCTTTGGACTTTTTGGTATAGAACAGTATTTTGTCAGAATTTTGCTAAATTTTCAGTAGCTACATGTAAACCCACATTTTCAGGGTGGATCTCAGGCTAGCTTTGCAATGGCAGCTTGTTAAGACTGAAATCTGAAGGTCCAGAGAAGTTACTGACAGCTAGAGAAGCTTGTATTTATATGAATTCTGCCCAACCAGAAATATCATAAAAGATTTTAGGAGAAAAAAGTTGTTTCCTGAGCATTCTATTCATCCCAGAAATCCTGAGAGGCTGCAGGAAAAGTTGGGAGCCGTAGGTATAATGCAGTAGGAAAAAAAAGTTCTTAGCCACACTGGAATTTTGTAGTGCAAAGATTAAAAAAAAAAGTTAGGCAAAGTCATATCTTATTAGAGGAAGCGAGAAATACTGTAGCTACCACATGTGTTCTGAGTCTGAATTATAACATGATGAATCCCAGAAATCTTTCAAAAGAAAATTCTCCTTCTGGCTATCAGAGACTAGTGTTTTAAACTAGCTGTGATCACAGACAGACAAACTCATGAGCAAAAGACTGATTGTAATTCTAACATCCACTATGGAAGCCTGAAATAAACTAGCTTTATAAAATAAGCCCCATTTGAGTCAGATTTGGCCGCAGACCATGTTTACAGGCAGATCACCCACAATTATTTTAAAGATGTTGCTTGTTTTTTTCAAAAATCTTTCCATTTTGAAGAGTGGGTGAACTCTGACACCCAAAACTAATTATCAGCGTTTCCTATTCTTGCTATTTTAAACTGCTTTAAATTTTCCTTTTGTCTTTATGTTGGCTATTACTGTGCCCTTTTGTTTTTAGTGTGTATTTTTTTTTAAATAATGTAGAATACTTTCAATTTCTGGTCAGAAGGGATCTTTCCTTTCTTGGGCTTCTAATCGCAATTTATGTCTGTGCCCTCTTCTTGTGTTGGTTTTTTTTTTTTGTATTATGACTATTTGTGGATGAGACTAAACCATTTTCTAGTTTCACCCATAGATTTTGTCTAATTTCTAGTCAGCACCCCAACTAACATTTGGAGCCTTTATATTAATCTAACACTTTGCTACTATGTTTGTATTTATATCTCGGTTTTGTGCACCTAATTTGTTCTACTGATAAACTTCTATTATTTGGACCAGTGATCGTTTTTATGATCACTGATTTGTAGTTCAAGATCTGGCCCTTCTAGGTCCATTTCCCATTTTCTCCCTTTTTCCTTTATGATTCTTGATCTTTTATTCCTCCAGATGAATTTAGTTATTACTTACTCTCTAGCTCTATTTTATTTATTTTTAAACTCTTACCTTTTGTCTTGGAGTCAATACTGTGTATTGGCTCCAACAATGCAGAAGAGTGGTGAGGGATAGGCAATGGGGGTTAAGTGACTTGCCCAGGGTCACACAGCTGGGAAGTGTCTGAGGCCAGATTTGAACCTAGTTCCTCCCGTCTCTAGGCTTGACTCTCAATCCACTGAGCCTCCCAGCTGCCCCCTTACTCTAGCTCTAAAAGGTAACACTTTGGTATTTTGATTGATTGTTATAGGACTAGATAAATAACTAAATGTAGTGCTGGGAAGCTATAATTTTTATTAAATTGACATGGTCTAACAATGATCAGTTATTACCAATTCAATTATTTAAGTCTGTATTCATTTCTTTTTTATGTAACTTAAATGAACAAGAATAATTTTGTCTTCCTCTTACATGACTAAACATGAAATTGAAGACCCTTAAATTAATAGATATGTATAATAATTCATAGAGTGATCATTTCTAGAAATGTATATTTTATTTTGTGCCTTGCACCCATAACTTCCGTCAGAAGGTGGATAACATGCTTCATCACTGTATATATAGTTATTTGTTCATTGGATTGATCAAAGTTCTTAAGTTTTTCAAAGTTTGACTATATTTTCAACAGTGTTTACATTTTTCTCCTGGTTTTGTTCACTTGACTCTATAGTAGTTTATGCAAGTCTTTCCAGTTTTCTCTGAAACTATCCCCTTTGCCATTTCTAATGTATAATATTATGCCATTAACTTGCACAGTCTATAATGTATTTAGCCATTTTCCAATTGATAGGAACTCTCTTGATTTCCGGTTTTTACCACGGTAGAAAGAACTGCTACAAAACATATTTGAAAAAAAGCACAAGGATGTTTTCTCTTTTTTCTTAGGGGTTTTGCATGTTTTGGCGTGTTCTTTTTGCATTCAACCTCATAATAATTTTTAGCCGAGGTGCTAACTCCTACTCTGTCCTCCACCTACTGGCAGTGCTCTAATTAACAATCCTTTTGCTTAAGAGAAGACTAGCTCTCCTTGGTCAGCCAATAACAATAAGACTCCTTAGCTTTCCTCAGTTTGATGTCTCAGTCAATGGCCAAGAGACTCTTGTTTAACCTAGCTCCACTATTAGGTAATCTGAGCTCAGGTTAAGAACTAGTCTGTTCTTGGAATGCATGTTAGCAGCCTTCTGTTTGATTCTTCTCTGAAATGGTATCTTTTATTAAGTGTTTAACTATCAGATAGATAGATGGTCAGAAACCCATTTTAATTCTGAAATCTTATAATTTTCCTCCAAGTAGGCAAATGTCCCAAGAGTTCTGTTTCCTTACACTGAGAAGGATCTGGTAAGGAAGCTATTTTTAACTCTTCTTATCATGGTTCTCTATTCTATGGAATTAGCAATGACTGTGTTGGCAAGAGAAGGCTAAAAAGGCTGTTGGCTTTGGTTCTGTTTATTCCCACTAACATATCACAGTCTTGTCTCTCCATATAAATGAGTTAATTCTTCTGAGATACAATATTAGATTCTTCTGGGTAATAAAAATGCTGCCATTACTGGTAGTGATTTGTATTATTGCTATTATTCTTTATTTTCTTTGGAATTCTATCAGTGGCTTTGTTACACTGAGGAAAGAGGTTTGCCACTACTCTTTACTACTTCTTACCCTCTAGAGAAGCATTACTCCTTCCAGGATACTTTGTTTGGGAGTGATTTTCTTTTCAGCCACTCTGTCATCCTAGCTCTTCCTTTCAAGCCAGCTAGGAAGACAATTAAAAGGGGAAATAGTTGAGGTGCTACCTCCCATGTCAGTCCCTAGATCATCATACTCTACCTTCCTCTCCACTCAAATTGCTAACTTGTTTTTGTCTAGAAAAATCCAAGTGCTTATTTTCCCTTCCTCTTTGAGAAGTTGCCAAAAATTAATAAATAATTATCTTGAAATCAATAGGCAATAAGTGTCTTGTAAGTGCCAGGCACTGTGCTAAGTGCTATGGTTACAAAAAGAGGCAAAAAGTCCCTGTCCACAAGGAGATCATAATCTAATGAGGGGGATAAAAAAAAAAGCAAGCACATATTCAAAGCAAACTCTATTCAGCTATAGAGAAGAAACAATTAACAGGGAGAAGGCACTGTAATTAAGGGGGTTTAGGGAAGACTTTCTGTAGAAGGTGGGATTTTAGTCAAGACTTACAGGAATCCATGGAGGCCAGAAGTGGAAATGGAGGAGGGAGAGAGTTTCAGGCATGGAGTACAACCAGAGAAGAGGCTGAGAGATGAAGTGTCTCGTTTGAGGAACATTCAGGAGACCAGTGTCACTGGATCAAGGGATAACATGTAAGGAGACTGGAAAGATGAAAGAAGGCCAGGTGATGAAGAATTAGCTTTGAATGCCTAACAGAACATTTGGTATTAGATGCAAGTGGCAATAGGATGAAATTTCTTGTTTCAATGAAGGCTTTAGCCTAGAAAGTTGCTACAGTGAATAGATGTTGAAATTCTAAAATCTATTTTTTTTCTTTTTTCCTCCCAGATGCCACCTCCTTTACCTTTTTTTTTGCTACATTTGAATAATACAATGGTTCTTAAACTTTTTTGGTGTTAGGACTCCTTTTTAGATCTTAAAAATTGAAGACCTCTGTAATTTTTTGTTTAATGTGGATTATCTGTTATTAACAGATGTTAATGTTAATGTTAAAAAACATTATTAGACATTTAACAAAAAACATATTAGACATTTAAATTCCTTATTATTGTTATGAAAATAGTTTTAATCTTGCAGACCCCCAAAAGTACCATAAGGGGCCTTCAGGGTCACCTGGACCACACATTGAGAACCACTAGATCAATAGTTATAAAATGGTTAACCATATTTGTATTAGATAATTGACTTTTTTTAAATCACAAAAAAGAAGCAGAAAGCCAGCAATTATTAAGCAAAAGAGATCTGGGGAATAGACACACATATATTGAGAAAAAAAGAAAGAAGGACAAAAACAAAGGAGAGTAAAGTTTTACCAGTTCTGTTTTCATCAGTCTAAAAAATTAGTTTCATCAGTCTTTTTTAAAAGAAAATTCAGCATCTAAAATTATGCTTTTCTTACATGGTTTGCTCTTCTAGTTCTTATCTTGTAGCTCAGTGATTATTGCCTCATGATCAGTAGTTTCTGTCATTCTCTGGAATGTTTCTAAGGCCCAGTGCAGCATTGGAGTCCATTCTCATTAACTTTTGTACTGGTATTACATTATGATTTTATTCTTTCTTGTACCTTAATATAAGAGTACTAGCTTGTCAGTCAGAACTTAACCCTAGATTTGTTGCCAGGTAAGGGTAAATTGTAAAGAGATTGAGGAGGAAGAAGTCAGGGATTTCCATCTACACCAAAGTGTTATCCTCCAGAGTCCTTTAATATAATAATATTTATCCAGGGATTTTTAAGGTTTGCAAAGCTCTTAAATATATTATCTAATTTTATATTTACAATAATCCTGTGAAGTAGATGCTATTATATTCCCCATTTTACATAAGAGAAAACTGGATATTAAAAGATTGTTTAAAATGGGAGAAGTACATCAATATTGGGCAATGGCAAATGGTGATTCCATTTTCCAGATGGGGAAGAAAACAGATTCCATAAGCTATGGGAAAAAAAATTCTATTTCTGAATTGGATCACTGAAGTTTCTGGGTTTTATAACTGGTACCTTTTGCATAAGCCTTAATTAAAGGATGTTGATGTGACCTAGGAGTGAATGTGAAGGTCAGAGTTTATATGAAAGCTTTGGACAGGTGAGACAGTTGTTTTTTAACCCTTATCTTCTGTAAGTATCAATTCTTAGAAAGAAGAATGGAAAGCCCTAGCAATTGGAATTATTTATCCAGAATCACTCAATTAGAAGTATCTGAGGTCAGATTTGAATCTAGGTCTTGCTACCTAGCTCTTCCTGAGACATAGTTATTGTTTTTTAGTTTCTCTCTCTCCTTTCTCCATCCCTCCCTCCCTCTCTCTCTCTCTCTCTCTCTCTCTCTCTCTCTCTCTCTCTCTCTCTCTCTCTCCCACACACACAGAGTTTAGATGTAGTTTATAGCAGGTGATTTTAGTAAAACTTAAAATGTCTCATGTTGTCCTGGTGGAGAAAATGGAGAAATGTGGATTAGATAATGTGACGGTTGGATAGGTTCAGAACTGGATGGATAGTTAGACTTGAGGAGTGTTTGTTTATGGTTCACTGTCAACATGGTAGGAGGTCTCTAGTTGCTTTGTGATATTTACCATTTTTGTTAAAGACTTGGATAAAGACATAGGTGGCATTCTCATAAACTTGTGGGAACACAAAACTATGATTAATACCTAAAACACAAAAGAGCAGGATCCAAATAATGACAGGTTAGAGCATTAACTCTAACAAAATGAAATTCAATAGGAAGAAGTAGAATGTCTTGTTTTTGAGTATAAAAAAATGACTTCATAAGTGCAAGATTGGGGAATCATGGTTAGATGATACGACACTTTTTCTGAAAAAGATCTGGGAAGTTTGATGCCCTGAAAAAAATCAATAGTATCGTTCAGGGTGGCAGTCCAAAATGCTAATGTGATTTTGGTCTGTACAGTTTCACTATATCCTGCTCTCACCAGCCCTCCTTTGGTGTATTGTGCTCAATCTGGACATGATAGTTTAAGGACTGCAGAGTGGCCATAAAAGGGCAACCTGAATGTTGAATGAAAGGCTTTGAATCTATGTCATATGAAGATTGGTTGAAGGAACTAAATATGTTTAGCTTGGAGAAAAGAAGACTTGAGCGGTCTTAATAACTGTTTTCAAGTATATGAAAGACTGTCATGTGGAAGTGGGACTAAATTTGTTCTGTTTGGCTTCATAAGGCAAAATAAAGAGCAAAGGCTCCAAAAGAGCAAAGACAGCGCTTATGTATCCTCTGCTGGCCCTATTCCTGGCTACTAGACTTTAAAACAATACTATATCATCATGGAACTTCCCTCAGCATCTGAGACCTACCTCTTCACCATGGAACATTCAACTACCCTCCTGGCCTTCTCAAACTAAAATAGCCCTCAATAAGGCCATCGTCCTTCTCTCATTAGTGAGTTTCTCTTGGAGTCTCCATTCGGTGGAAGAGGCCAGACTAGTGTAACTTCATTCTCCTCCCAGTCCTGTTTTCTGAATTTTGATTTCAAAAGCATTTCCCCATGCCAGGTACTCATCATTGCCCCCTCTTTTCCTCACCTTCAACTTTTCATTTCTCTCTATTTGAATGTAAAACCTTGAGGTCATGAACTGTTTATCTTTTGGCTTGTATTTGTATCCCCATGGCTTAGCACAGTGCCTAGCCTAAAGTAGTATGTGCTTAAGAAATGTTTATTCCCTTCCTTCCTTTTTCTCTCTTTACCCATCCCCCAGCATGACTAGCACATTATTCTACACACAGAAGCTACTCAACAAATGCTTTCAAAATTAAAGAAGTCAGTCCTTTCCCTCCTAAAATAGCCAACACCAGCATGCATCCACTATATTTGCTATTTTAAATGCTTTAAAATGTTTCTCTCTCCTCCTTTTGTACAACTTATACACCACAGCTAATGACAAGGGAATAAATTAAAGTAGAAAGCTATTTATAATATATAGTATATTTATAGTATTCCCAGGTGTTACGTGTGTAGCACACATCCAAGTGTAGCACAGATCCAAGGTCAATGTTACCTTGAAAGGAAAAGACTTCAAGGAAGTTAGATTTCAAGATAGTGAATAGAGGCACAGAATGTTAAATATGGGTTTTTCAAACCTCTAATATTGAAGTGACAGAAACTCAGCAGGTGTTATATCTGATGTGCACCTTAAATTTTCTCAGAAAGCCTTCTTCATCACATACCCACCTAGTATTAGAAGGGTGACACTAGCAAACAGAGAAGTATCAACCATGTCTATGGAACATAAGATCACTGGGGAAGTAAATTAAGTGGGGAGGGGAAACATAAACAATCAAGATTTCCCTAGCTTTTGCACAATGGCTTGGTTTTTCAGGAGAGACACGGAGCTATGCCCACAATTAGTTTGTACTTTGATTTCAAAGAAGACCAGTGACATCATGAGTGATGTCTTGACTCACCCAAGAATTGGATTTAAGCAAGGCAGAATTGTGGGAAGTCATCAGCCTCACTCTTTCCAGCATCATCCAACTCCAGTGGCAAGACAAAAATCAGGATGATTGGTGAGGGCTCAGAATGCAGTGTATGACCTTGGCATCTTTGATGTTTGACCAAGATCTAAGTGTTCCACAACTCCTCAGCCACTTCCATGGCCACTGGAATTAATTGTTCTCATCTGCCCATTCTGCCAGGGGAAGCTTGGGGTAGACATCTTCCTAACTCATTGATGAATTTGAGTCCTATCTGCTATTTTCAACCTGCCACTGGAGTGTGGCAATGCTGTAACAGGTGAGAGTTGGGTGAGAAGTAGACACTAAAGATGAATGAATAGCCTTGGAAAAAAGCTTAGAAAACCCTCATATCAGAGGTGCTATTCCTCTCTGAACATCCCATACACCCTATCCACAATTCGAGAAGGTTCCTAAGAATCCTGACAATGCAATCTTCCCTTTCCAAATCATGGAATTTCCCCTGGGTATAATTTCTCTTCTCAAAGTCACTTGATCTGCTAAAAGGTCCCACAGAATATTGGCAGTAATGCTCACTCCTCTTTATTTCTCCCATAGGCTCATCTTTGCAATGCTCTCTTTACTGAGAATGATTGGTTGCTGTCCTTTGCTCTAGTGCTAACAAACAACTGCTTTCTTCTTTGCTTCTGCCTAAGGGTAAGGGAACTAAAAATTTCTTCCTCTTAGATCCCCTTCACTTCTTTCCTTCAGGAAAGTGATCAGGCATCCTTTGGGTCTCTCTCAAGAATTTCCTTAACCAGGGAGAGTGAAGTCTTTCTGAGAAAGATAAAGCTGTGTCTCTGATGTAATACCTGCTGCGGCTCTGTCCATTCAACATCAAGGTTTTGAAAAGACCATAAGTAATACTCTGGGCCTCAGTTCACCATCTTGAAATACTACCTCCTCCTTTAAGTCTTTTCCTTTTAGTTAAAATTAGCCTGAGATAGACCTATGTTACACTATAATACATTTTAACACATGAAAGTAATTTGGAATTACACATAAATATTACTCAACAGTTTGTGCCCTTTGACCAAGCTAGATTTGCACCCAAAAAAAAATCAAAGGAAAAGGAAACGGCCATTTATGAACAAAGAACACTTATAGCAGCTCTGTTTTTGTGGTGGTAAAAAACTGGAAAGTTAGAGGATGTCCAATAATTGAGGAATGACTGAATAAATTGCAATCGACTAATGTGATAGAGAACTATTTTACTATAAGAAATGAAGAAATGGATGATTTCCAAAAGGCAGAATGAAGTGAGCAGAAATTATTCTATAAAATCAATATTATAAAAATGAATGATTTTGAGGGCTTAGAAAAAAGATGAAGAATGAAATGATAGAAACCAAAGAGAACAATTTATATGACAACATTGTAAAAACAAACGTCTGAAAGTTGTAAGAAATTTGATCAATGCAATGATTATTCTTGATTCCAGAGGACTAATAATGAATCATGCTATTAATTACAGGGAAGCAATAGGTTCAGAGTACAGAATAAGACTTTTTTGTATATATCCATTGGGGGAATTTGTTTTGCCTGAGTAAGCATATTTGTTACAAGAAAAAAAATTCTTTTTTAAATGAGACTGGATTTGAACGTGGGTTTTTCTAACTGCACTCTATCCACTGTGACTCTAACTGTTGCAATCTTACCTGTTTTACTTTCCTTCATGAAAGTACTAATGAAATGAAAGTGATTTATCGATGTTTGTAATGTAAAAACAAAACACATCAAAAAACTGAAGGTGTAAACATTTTTATAAAGTAAATCAGGACCAGAGTAGTCACTGATACATGGTATTTTAGTAAGAGCAAAAATGTTTTTAATCATAATAAACATATTTTAATAAGAAATTTAAAATAAAAAGAAATGATCCATTAACATGATTATGGTGTAAAGTGGAGGTCGGAATTTTGACCTGTGTAATTGCTATGAATGTATGGGTCACAGTTAAGCTGTAACTGATATCCAGCTGAGACACTCAGAAGTCAGAGGAAGGAGGAAGAGTGGGAGAATGCTGAGCAATAATGAGTGAAAGGAGTTCTGTTGCTGGGGAGAATTTGCCAATTGGTTATTGTCAAGAGGGTGAGAAGGTAAGTCTCAGGGCTCTTGCATTAGAGATCAATGATCTCTCTCTCTCTCTAACCTATCTATCCATCTATCTATCCACCTATCCTTCCATCTATTTGTCTATCTATCATCTATTGCATTCAGGCACCAATTAAGATGTCATAATATAGCACAGAACTTTCCTAGGGGCACAGTGGGAAATCCTTCAGGGTAAGATGCACATCAGTTATTTTTTTCCCCAAGTGCAGCTGCATCTGAGAAAACAAAATAAAATTCAAATTGCATATGTATTTATAATACGTACTATACTACAGTGGAGATATTGCTTTCCTTGGGCTGTTTAGATTTTTGTCACATAAAAACATGAAATTTGAAAGATAATCATTATATTCACATGTTTTCTGGGATTAACTATATTCTAGACATATTGGGGCTATTTAGGAAAAAATGTTCTCAATGGTAATCCTATTATTTTTAATCTAACTTTGGTAGTTAATGTGAAGAAACCTCCGTCTATTATTCAAAGAACAATTCACCCGTGCCTTACATGTTTAGCATTAGGGATCCTTTTCTGCATATTTTTCCCATTTTGTTACTTCCCAGCTAAAGTGGTAAAACCTTAATTTATGCAAGGCAGAAAAGTCAGGTTTCAATGTAGTACTGGTTCAAAGAGATTAATGTCTGATTTAGAACCACACACTCTGAATTTTAGAATTGGAAGGGACTTTAGATGTCATTGAGGTCAACCTTCAACTCATAACAGAAATTCATTTTATGTCTTCATAAAGTGTTCTAGTAATAGGAAGCTGATTATTTTGCAAAGCAGTCTGTTTTGGGACAACAATAATTGTTAAAAAAAAAAAAAGAATCAATATCTGTTCCTTCACAATTTCACCTAATGGATTTAGTTCTATTCTTCAGAGGAATATGAATACATCTACATACATTTCCACATGGTAGCCTTGAAAATATTTGATGGCACCTAGCTTGCTTGTCTCCAAATAGTCTTTTCTTTAGACTAAGTAAGTACATATTTACCTCAACCTCAATGAAATGAGGTTTCTAGATTCCTTCTCATCTTGGTCACCCTCCTATGGACACAGTCTACTTTATAATTGTCCCTCTTAAAGCGTGGCATCCACAACTAAACACAATTCTGATGTATTTTCACCAGCTGAACCTCATTTATTTTGGTTACTACATTTCTCTTAAATTTTGCATTAAAGATTGTGATAGTGTATTCCATAGCTATATTGTATTTTTGAATTATCTTGAGTTGATGATAAACTAAGACAGCCATGTTGGTTTTTTATACAGATTAGTATCAAGTTAGGACCCTCAATTCTGGATTTGTACAGTTAACTTTTTTCAGCATCAGTGCAGGAATTTACATTAATTTTCATTCCAAAAAGGGTCATTTACTGTCATCACCTCCATTTTTTCACCTCCCATTCAGTTTACAATCCCTTGTATTCTGACTTCTCAACTCTGTGCTTGACTGGAACTATACTTTCCAAGGTGATCAAGGAACTCTTAAATGCTAAATAAAATGGCCTTTTTTCTCTAATTTTATTATGCTTTCTGCAACATTTGATATTGTAGATCACTCTTTCCTTCTGGACATACCTCTTTCCCTCAGTTTCCATGATACTGATCTCTCTTGGTTCTTTTCCTATCTCTCTTATTCTTTTTTGTTCTACTTAGCTGGATCACACTATACTTGCCTAATAAGTTTAGACATTACTCAAGACTTTACTTTCAGATTTCTCTCGTCATTCTAATCTTTGTGCATTTGTTTTAGTTGGGTCCAACTCTTTGCAGCCCCATTTGGGGTTTTGTCGGCAAAGATAATGACGTATTTTGCCATTTCCTTCTCCAGCTCATTTTACAGATGAGGAACCGAGGCAAAGAGATTAAATTACTTGCTCGAGGGTTGCCTGACTAGAAAGTGTCTGAGGCTAGTTTTGAACTTAGGAAGATGATTCTTCCTGACTCTAGTCCCAACACTATGTCCAAGGTACCGACTAGTTGCCTGGTGATCTTAACTTTGTCCCTTACTATTTCATCAGTTTTCTAGCTCAGTTATCATCTTTAAACATATTCCTTCCAAATCTCTGCATTCCAACACCAGTCTTTTTCCTGAATTTCAGTCCTACATTACCAATTGCTTGCCAGACATCTCCATGTAGGTTCTGAGTAGTCATCTGAAACTTACCAGGTTCAAAATGGAACATATTTTATTTCCTCTCAAATCTTCCCTCTTCTGATCCTTGTGATGAAAGTTTTAAAAGTTGAATGTATCCTTGATTCTTCCCACTCTTTCAAACTGCTTCCTCTATCCAATCAGTTGTCATGTTATCTCAATTCTGACCCTGTAATATCTCTTGCATTCATCTTTTCTCTCTACAAATAATCTCTCATAATTCAAATTCTCATCACCTCTAACCTGGACTTTAGCAATAACCTCCCAATTTGCATACTAATTTCAAGACTTTCACTTCTCTAATGCTAGACTCCATATTGCTGCCAAATTGATATTCCTAGAGCCCAGATCTGTCCATGTCATTACTGAAAATTCTCAATGGCTACCTATTGTTTTTACATTAAAATATACAGTTATTAGTTGAGTACTTATAGTTCTTCCCAGTATATATCTCAGCCACTTTCCCATTCTTGTTTTATGTTATTCCTCTCCATGTCCTTTCTTTTTTTTTGCCAAATTACCTATAGTTGTGGGCTCCTGCCTTCAATGCCTTTTTCTTCATCTGAATCATAGTAGATTTTGGTCTAGCTTCTTATTTTAATTCTATGTGAACACTAATTTTTCAGGCATATTTCTTGTAAACAACATATTATATTCTACTTTTTAATCCATTTTGTTATCATCTCCTGTTTTATGGTTGAGTTTATGCCATTAAAACTCACAGTTATGTTAATTGTATATTTTCCCCCCTCCCGTCTTATTCTCTTATATTTCCCCCTCTCTTTAGTTCACATCTCTTAAAAAACATGAAGAAAGTGGTGAGTAAGGAGTGTACTTGGTGCCAATAATCTATGGCATAATGCAATCTATTTCTGCTTCCCTGAGCCATCTTCCTCCCTTAACTAGATCCCAGAGCCAAATCACAAGTTCTCACTCCTTCTTTCTTTCCCTTTAAACCTGTCTTCATAATTCATCCTCTGATATTGGAGTTTGCTTTACTTATGACTTCCCCTAAATTTCCTTCCTTATTTCTTCCTCTCCTTCCTCATCTCCTCATCTTTCCATGGAGAGTGAAATGTATTATACACTAACCTCTATCTCTCTCTTACCCCTTTTCTCTTTCTTTCTCTCACTTTCTCGCTTTCCCTCTCTCCCTATCTCTGTCTCTTTCCTGCTCTCTGTCTCCAGTTCTCTATAATCTCCCTTCCTTAAACATATTCAAATGAAAGAGAGGTACAGTATTCTTCTGTGATCTATTGGGTTTTTCAGGCTGGGAATCTGCAAACTTTCCACATGTCCAAAGCTGCCTAAAATAAGAAGAAATAATGGTTGCCTTCTTGAGCAAAGGTCCTGACCCCAGTTTCGGTCTTCACAATATTGTTGTAGGCTTGTGATGACTGCATCTCCAATAGATGGCTGCTGGTCCTATCAGTCTCTACACTAGAAGACTCTCTTGGCTAGATGCCGTACCTATGCCACCCTGCACTAGAGTTATTGTGAATTTTCCTTGGATTAATATGTCAGAAATCAGTCTGGTACTCTTCCTACTTCTTTGTTGGAGTAGTTGTAGAGAATGACTAGACTGTACTGCTTCTTTGTACTCTGCTATTTTGGCTCCATCCCTCCAATGTCTTTATATAGGTGGTTTTCCATATCTGGAATGGACTCACATTTATTCTCTCCCTTATTGAATCTCCTCTCCCTTATTCCTCCAAATTCATTCAAACCCTAGTTCATGTACCATTTCCTACCTGAGATCTTTCCAGATTATCCCCATTGTGAGATCTCTTTAATTCCTAAAAGAATTTTTGAAGTTTTATTTACTTATCTTTGCCCATATGGTGTATTGCCCTAGGAAAATGCAAGCTCCTTCTGGGCAAGGAATGTTTCTTTTGGGGGTAATGTCCTCTTAATCTTATATAGTACCTTGAACAAAGTAGAGAGAATGATTAAATAATTGTTGAATGGAATAGAATATTGGTTCTGGCCCATAGTTCCAGCTTGTTGAGCTGTTTTTCATTACTGAAAACTTGATAAAATTGAGCTTTTAACTTCCCCTGGCTCCTCCCAAATCCTCTCTTAGAACCTTGCCTCATATTTTACTGAAAGTACTAAGGTCATTCACCAAGAGATCCCTCTTTTCCTCCCACTCTCATCTCACATCATTCAGATACTTTCCTCTACTCTCAATCTATATTCATTCATTCCTCAAGTGAAGAGGTAGCCCTTCTTGCCAAGGTAAATCTCTGTGTGGACAAGTGACCTCTTTATATCTAGTCTTTTCTAGAACATCATTCCCTCTATCATCACCACTCTTTTACTGATTTTCAAACTTTCTCTATAAAAAGCTGTTTCCTTGCTACCTATAAACATGCACATTCATTTCTCTCTTTTTCTCAAAAAAAAATCCTCTCTTTATACATCCATCCCTGCTAGCTATCATCCACTTTCTCCTCTCTTTTGTGAAACCTATCTTCCCAAAGTTATGAATGAGCTCTTCATTGGCAAATTTAATGAATTTTCTGGCCTTTCATAATATCTATCACCTTTTCCTTCTAGATATTCTCTTCTCCTGTGGTCTTTACAGCAATGTTCTTTTCCTTTTTCTACCTCTATGATTACTCTTTGTCAGTTGTTGGTCATGCCCACTGACTATGGGTGAACTTCAAAATTTTGTCTCAGGCCCTTTTTTCTTCTTCCACTCTACTATTTCTCTTTGTTGATCTCATCAGCTTATATATATTCAACAATTATCTCTGTGCAGATACTTCTAGTATTTATTTATCCAGCCCTAATATTTCTGCTGACCTTTAATCTCATATCTCCAATTGCCTTTAGGACATCTTGACCTGGAGATCCCATAGACATTTTAAAATTTACACATGCAAAACTGAGTTCATTATTTTTTCTATATAAACTCTCCCCACTTTCTAATGTTCCTATTATTGCCAAGGGCACCACCATCCTCACAGGCCCCCAGACTTGCAACCTGGGTGCAATTCTTGACTAGACTCACTCTCAGCAACCACTCTTTCCCCTTTCTAATTAGTTGCAATGTCCTTGATTCTACCTTTAAATGAGCATCCCTTTCTCTCATCTCACACTGTCCCCATCCTCCATGATTTCATATCTGGGCTAATGAAATAGCCTCCTGGTTGGTCTCCTTGTCTCACTCCTTTCTCCATCCAATTCATTATCCATCCATCAATCATAATGAGCTTCCTACACTATAGATATGATTCTAATTCTATAACTTCTAGGATCCAATACAATATTATCTGATTTATAAAGTACTATATAACTTGTTTTTTAAAAAAAATTCCAGGCTTCTTATACTTTATTCCCCTACACATATGATCCATTGACAGTGGTCTCTTTGCAGTTTTTTCACAAGACATTCCATCTCATGACTTTGTGAATTTTCACTGGTCATCATCCATGTCTAGAGTTCTCTCTCTTGTTGTCTCAACTTCCTTCCTTCCTTCAGATTTAAATTAAAATTTTACTTTCTGTAAGAAGCCTTCCCCTATTCCCTTCAGTGCTCATTCTGACCCCCTGAAATGACCTTCCATTTAAATAGTCACACAATATGTTGTTTCCCCTATTAAATTTGAATTTTTTTTTGAAAGTGGATACTTTTTTGTCTTTTTTTATAACCTTAGCATTTAGTACAATGCTTGGAATGTATTAGGTGTTTAACAAATGCTTGTTGACCTGACTTGACATGACTCTATTAATTTGTTATATAACTTCAGTTGGCTCTTGTTGCTAGCAGTTCAAGACTCTTTTTCTTCTACCTTTATGGATTCTAATTTACCAACAAGATCTCTTCCAGACATTTTCTTCTTCTCCATTTTAATGTAATCATCTCTCCCCTACAGGTATAATGAATGAACTAAATTCTCATTCTATTGTAAGATCAAAGCCATGAGTTGTGTTAAAAAAAAAAAAGAGGGAAGTGACGTCACACATCTGATGAAAGATGAGGTTGAGGAGCCATTGAAGCTCACAAAAGAACATCTACATGCTCTGTCCACTTTAAAAACAAGCTATCCTAACAGCTGCATCCCTTGGCATTCCAAATTATAACAAAGATTTTCATTTATATGTCCATGAGGCTAAGGGTATAGCTTCTGGAGTGCTAGCCCAATATCTAGGATTGACTTTGAGACCTATTGCATATTACAGTGTAATTTTGGACCTGGTGGCAAAAGGCTTGGTGCATTGTCTGCACAGCATTGTTGCTGCTGCACTCATGTTTTAAAAAGCTAATGAATTAGTGCTGGGATGCAAGCTCCATGTTTACTCTGCACACCAGCTAGGAAAATTGCTAAAATCCCAGAGTAGGCATGCATTTACATCTGCAAAGCTATCTCAATACAAAATCATTTTGCTGGCAAATGACAATCTACTTTTACATAGATGTGCACCATTAAATCCAGCCACATTAATTCCCAACCTACCATTGGAAGAAAAGCCCCTACATGATTGCACACAGACTGTAAAAACAGTACATAGAACCAGAGAAGTTCTGAAGGACACACCACTCAATGATCCAGACCTTCAGATATATTCAGATGGTTCTTCGTATGTTTCCAAAGGCAAAAGAATCGCAGGGTCTGCAGTTGTGATGGGGGACAGGACCCTCTGGCATGCATCATTACTGAGTCACGTCAGTGCTCAAGGAGCTGAGCGCAGAGCCCTCATAGAAGAGCTGGCGCAATCCAAAGGCAAAAGGGTAAATATATATATACAGATTCAGCTTATGCCTTTGGAATTTTATTTGCCACAGGACAAAATTGGAAGAATAGGGGATTTGTCACAACATCTGGAAAAAGGATACCATATGAGAACCTCATAAACGAATTTTTAGAAGCAGTGAACTTGCCAAAGGAAGTGGCAGTGTTCCATTGCAAGGCTCACTCCTCTGACAAAGAAGAGGTATCCCTAGGAAATCACAGGGCAGATATAACAGCAATATTCATGGCAAGATTTGGTCCTATCCATGTTCTGAATTTCTCTCTGGTAGATAATCATGATCTCAAACAAGCATATTGCCAAGAGGAGATTCAGTCATGGCAAGAACATCTAGGAGCCAGATTAGTCAGAGGAATCTGGTTATCACAAGCAGGAAAGCCCATCTTGCCCAAAAGGCTGTACCAACATCTATGCAATGTGATTCACTCCAGAAGTCATTATGGAGTGTGATCCATGCTGGATGAGGTGGGCCAGTTTTGGGAAGCTCTAGGGATATCAACAACTGCTATAAGAGTATGTCAGACATGTGACATCTGTAGAAAGTTTAATCAAGGTCATTTCAAATGCAGGGCATTGGGAGGATGACCCCTAGCTTATATGCCTTTTCAGTGTCTACAGATCAATTTTATTAACATGCCTGGGGACTGAGGATATAAATATGTTTTAGTCATAGTGGACAGACTCACTCAATGGACAGAAGCATATCCATCAAAGAAAAACAACACTGGCATGGTAGTGAAAACTTTGCTTAAAGAAATAGTTCCTAGATATGGCATCCCAAACCCCATAGACTCAAACAGGGGAAGTCATTTTACATCTAGCATTTTACAACAAGTGTATAAGTCTCTGGGAATAAAGGGTAATTTCCATAATGCGTATAAACCAGAAAGTTCAGGAGAGGTGGAAAGAATGAATAAGGAATTAAAAACCACGATAGCCAAACTCTGTGCCCAAACTCATCTTAAATGGACAGAGGTTCTTCCACTTGTGCTGTTCTATCTGAGGACAAAACCCAAAGACTTACATATTTCCCCATATGAGATGTTGTACAGACAGCCAGTATGGATAGGAATGACCACTAAACCATCTTATCTTTCCATGCTGGGAGGGGAAAGCCAGTTACACACCTATCTGACACAGATACAAAATAGGCTGGAAGAACTGAGAAGGCTGGGACTACTAGTGCAAAGGGTCCCACTAGATTTCTCATTACATAACATAAGACCAGTGGACAAAGAATATGTAAAAAATTTTGCCAAAGACAAACCCACAGAGCCCAAATGGATTGGTCCATATGATGTAGCTCTCACTACTCCTACATCGATCAAAATAGTAGGAAAAGATTCTTGGCTTCAGGCATCTCACATTAAACATCACTTTGCCCATGATAACACACTGAAAGACAATTTAATTGAAGCCCAAGAATCAGTTCAAACACAGACACCCCAAGAACAACCCTTGATAAATAAACATAGAGCCCACATATCTAACAAAATGACACAGGAAGAAATAGAGACACTGAACAGAGAGAGTGAAAATGAAATAGAATAATGTCCAAGACAGATAGTATATATTTGGGTTAGTTAGATCAGGGAAGATTAGTGTAGCCTGTGAAACACAGGAGAAGCGGTTCCTTGTGGAACCTGGGAGTTTATTTGGGTGGATTTAGAATCCCTTAGAATGATTAAACCTATATATATGAATTTCAATCTCAAGCCTAGACTGAAATATCATTAACCTCTACAATCAACCACATAGGAATAGAATAATTGCCTTACAATCACACATTAAGAAAGATAACTACATTCATTACTTTAAAAAAAAATCTCACTTGCACACATGAGGATGACACAAACATCCTGTATAAAGTTTCACTCACATGCATCAAAATGTTCACTCATACATGCACACACACATTAATCTTACACACACACGCATGATCCTGTAGTTCCAGATACCTGAGATCATCTTTCAAGGTGAGACAACAGGCAAGTATATATCCTGTAAAGGAGAAGTCACCTGGGATCTGGGACAAACTTCAAGGAAGATACACGGACAACTGGAAAGAACTTTGAATCAAAGACATTATGGGGAATGAACTTCAGGAAAATGGGTCACGTAAGATTAATTGCCAATCACATTAACTTCACATAAAGGGAAGTACATCCACATATATATTGGAATAAATATGCATCCACCATGACATATTTAGAACATGAACAAATTTCATATTGGCATTAGGGGCTGTGCTGTAAATAAGGATAACCCATAAATTGTATATCTGTAAATAGATCTCTAGTACCAGAAGATGTATATGTATATATGTATTTAAATAACATGTGACATATGTAAATGTGTAAAAATAGCAGATATGTATATATATATATATCATAAAATAATGATCTAATCCAGTGATATAGATAGAAAGAAGAGTTAAAATACTAACCATTAATACAGAGACAGAGTAGTTTAGGGTGGAAAAGGGAATATTGTAACTAGAAAGGTAACATAGGGACAGGATAAATCAGATTCATTGGATACAAGTTAATATAATATATATATATATATACCTATAAATGTTATGAATTGTTACATTGGAATTAGCATCGCATAAGGCATAGGATAGTTCAATTTTACTTAAGATTTAAATTTTATATTGATTGCAATAGGAATGACTTGTATATTATGAAATTGTTATATTGTAAAAATTTTGTTGGCACGTGATCCTAAGCCTCTTCCCACAACTCAGTCTTAGCATAAAATAGGAATTTAGATTAGCAAATAGACAGATTAGGAAAAGGTTTATTACTTTGGGAGGGGGGAGGCTAGATGGGAGCAATAAGTAGCACAGATAGATTAGAATAGACATAGAAGATAAGTGACTGGCGTGGGCCAGGGTGGCAACATGCGAACAACAGGAAATGGAGCATTTGTGACAGAGGCTGGCACTAGAGAAAAAGTGCCAGGCTGAAGAGTATGTGAAATTGATCACCTCGATGGGGGAGGGGCCCCAGGAGTCAATTTCCGGAGGAGAGAAGACTCTAACTGGGAGAGCAGTGAGGGACTCTCGGTCTTGAGATGTCGAAGAGAGAAGGTGGATAAAGACTTTCTCCTGAGGGTTACCCAGTTTTCCTGCTGGTGACTGGAAATCCTTCCCCCAACACTTCCAAATTGAAGGGACTTTCTGAAGAGAAACCTGAGCAGACTTTACCTCAGCTCCTGTTGCCCAGGGGTGAGTCCACCTGACTTTCTCTCAGGGGGACTCAGGGCTGCCAAGGTCTGAGTTCCCCCCAAACTCGAGGAGGGAGGAAAAGGGTTTAGATAGAGAAGCTGCTCTCCCCAATTCCCTCTTGTCCCTCCCCCGTCGTCCCTCTTCTTCCATTCCCTAAAATTCCACACACTCTTTTTCTTCCTTCTGGTCAAAGAAGAAAATACATTCCCAATTTCTTCCTCAATTTATGTTCTTGTTTTCATGCCATCGTGTTTGCTCCAGAATCTAGTTCAAGAAGTCATTCTGTTGGAAATATCTTCAGTATTTCCCATTTTATTAGCTTCATCCTGTCTACAAAATGATCAAATCTCCAAAATCCTAAAAATAATTTTTAAAAAACCTGGCAGCCTATTGTGCTTGTATCCCTTTCTCTCATTCTCATCACTGATAAGCTTTAAAGAACTGATTTCTAGCTAGGGACCTCATTACCTACTTTTTCTTCCATCTCTTTTTAAGTCCATTATTCTTCTCAAACTACCCTCTCAGAGGTTTCTAATGATATCATAATTGCCAAACCCAGGGATCCTCGTTAGTCCTCATCTTCCTTAACCTTACTGCACTTTTTTACTATATTGACAATTTCTTACTAAAGGATATTTTTTCATTTCTTAACTTCAGAGATGGCATATTCTTCTGGCTGTCTTCCTGCTGTTCCTTCTCCATCAAGACAGATAATAGCCAATTAGAATTTTGTAAAAGGATTGTCTAATTTTTTAATTGCATAATTATGATTTGAGATTTAGTGTAATCTCTGGGCCTACCAACGATGGCAAATCTGGAAGAATATTAATTTCTACTTCATTAAAGAACTGTTTCATGTAGTCCTTGCTGAGACTAGGAAGAAGTACTGGGGAAGACCCTTTAAAGGAACAACGTCTGAACATTTGAGAGTCAACTAGAGAAATATCGAGATTTTTTCTTTTTATCCCCATTATGTTGCATAATGCTTGGGACATATTAAATAAGTGCTTGCTCATTGGTTGTTTAGCAGTGCCACGTCACAGAAATATTAAAGAGGAAGGCTGAGAAAAGACCATTTGGTTTGGAAATTATGTGATCATTGGTGACCTTGAAGAGAGCGATTTTAAAGGAATTCTGGAGATGGATACCAGATTTCTTCCCTGTCTTTTTTAAAGCACATAGCACCGTGCTAGGCATATTGCAGGTGCTTAACAAATGCTTGTTTTCTTCTTTTCTTTCTGTATATAAGGAAAGGACACATAACATTCCAATCCTCCATAATTTAATTTAACATTCATTGATTGTGTATTGATCCATCCAATTGGATTTGCCTTCAGGTACACCCATTTTCCCTATTAGGGACTAGCTGGCTTGGTCTTTTTATCTTACCTGCTAGTAAAGCAATGGAAAAGGACAGCTCAACCTTAGGCTGGTTAACTTTAGAGTTCCTCAGCATTTTATTACATACATCTTCTTTTCACTTGGAAAGTCAAAAGACGCACATAAGAAGATCTCTAATGTCTGTAAAGTACTTGGTAATCATTTTTTAAAAGGAAGTTTTTCAAATGAAAATTACTGTCCTTGGATAAATGGTTTTAATGGTTCTTATAAATGTTCTTGGACAAACGACATGGTTCTTCCAAATTTTGAAGAGATTCTAGATTCCCAGCCCCTGCCTATATGGTATTAAGACATACTTTTTTGTTGTTGAGAATATTTAGGTTATGTTTCTTCAGTCTCCTCTGCTCCATGCTGCATCTTAGACCTAAATGTATTATGTTCTAGTACAAGAGTATGCTACACATTTCCGATGTTTAGTCCCAAGGCAGTCTCTTCTTTTGTGATCTATTTTTCCCCTGTGGTTCTCCTATCATTTTTCTCAAGATGATGGTAACAACAACAGATTTATCACTGTTTCATTTATCTCTAGCAGGCATACCTCTGGGTTACTGTGTATGGCTATAGCTCATGACTGAACTTACCAACAAATTATTATTGGGCTACTTCCTTCATATATTTGTAGTCATAATAACATTCTGTCATATAAAGCCTTAAGTATGTTCCCTGATATCTCAGTCACTTGTAGAATCCTGGCCCTGTTCAAAAGCATCTTTGAGAAGATCAAAGAAGTGACTAGCAGCTTCCTTCTCTTGATTTCTTAGTTTGAATCCATTATTCTGCATGTAAATGTCAAACATGATAACTCAATGTTGCAACACCATCACTTTTTTATGGGAACCATAAAGACTGGAGTCTTGATTTATAATTTTCTAACTCTCTCAGAGGCCACGATCCTATATTAGGAGAGACAGTAGCATAGTAAATAAGATAAAGAAAACTCATGTTCAAATCCCACCTTTGATACTTACTACAGTAGCTTTGTGATCTTGAGAAAGTCACTTAATTTCTCTGAGTCTCTGTTTCCTCATCAGTAAAATAGAGATAAAATGCCTATAGACCTACCTCACAGAGTTGTTTTGAAAGCCAAATAAGATAATATATGTAAAGTATTATACAAAACTTAAAGTACTGTATAAATGTCACCTATGATGATTAAATTGTAAGTGTATAGAAACATTAGAAAATTTTGGCCATAATCCCATGTTATCTTTAATTCATTTTGTATAGTGTTTAAAAAAATAAAAAAGAAGCTAGCCCTAGAGATGGGAGGTCCTAGGTTCAAATCTGGCCTCAGACACTTCCCAGCTGTGTGACCCTGGGCAAGTCACTTGACCCCCATTGCCTAGCCCTTACCACTCTTCTGCCTTGGAGCCAATACACAGTATTGACTCCAAGACGGAAGGTAAGGGTTTTAAAAAATAATAATAATAATAAATAAATAAATGAATGAAGAAAGAAAGAAAGAAAGAAAGAAAGAAAGAAAGAAAGAAAGAAAGAAAGAAAGAAAGAAAGAAAGAAAGAAAGAAAGAAAGAAAGAAAGAAAGAAAGAAAGAAAGAAAGAAAGAAAGAAAGAAAGAAGGGAAGTGATGAACCCCCAAAGAGAAGTTTTTTATACTCTTCATACTCTTCAGTCTGGGACTTTTTCCTTTAGTGCCAGCCTCTATCACAATAGTACACAATTGAAACCAAACCAATACATATTTTCTCCCAGAGAAAATAAAATGATATAGTTCACTCAAAAATTTATATACTTTGAAAAAATTTGAACTCTGATCTTTCTCAGAAAAACAAGTCTGCAATTTGTTTGGGGAAAGACTGTCACAAGCTAGTACAATATAAGAAAAGGTGAGGCTTTGATCATTTCCTCTTAGCAAATATTAATTATTTGGAAAAAAATTAATGTTTTCCTAAAACATTTACATAAACTAAAATGTAAAGGTGATTAAGAGAAAACAATGGCTGAACTTACAGAATCATATTTTATTACTCCTGGGGGAAAATGACATGATTTTAACCAAATATTTCATTTAATAGATGAAGATTTTGAAGCCTAGAGGGGTTCACACATCATCTCTTTGCCCAGCAGAAATAGAATGAGAACTTATGTTTTCTGGATCTAGTTTCAATCTTTATTCTTTCCATGCTACTTATTATTTCATCTCTCTCATTCTCCTATAAACAGAAAGATGAAATCAATTTTATCCCTGGCTCTAAAAGGCCAATCTTGCTTGGAAGTTGGGAAAATTCTTCTGAAGTTGTCTAGATAATATTCTTTAACCCAGAGCCGCTTTTGTTGGTTTCCTAGCGGTGTAGCCTTGATGGCATAGTGCTATGTTGCCATTGGCCATGAGTTGCTGCTCCCTTGTTTGGGTTGGGTTGATTCCTTCCAAAACAAAGTCTTATCTCTGTCTCTTAAATATGTCTTGGTTTTCTTTTTAAACCAGCTGAGAAGGTATGGAGGTAGGGATGGGATATTTGGTAAGAGGAAATGATCAAAGCCTCCTTTTCTTATATAGTACTAGCTTATGATAGTCTTTCCCCAAACAAATTGCTGACTTGTTTTGCTGAGAAAGATCAGAGTTCAAGTTTCTATTCTTGCTTTGAGGAGTTTTAAGATTAAGTCAATAATTCTTTTCGATATAATTCTGAGCCCCCAGCCAGGAAAATTGTGAGTCCTTTCTCTTTTTCTCTCTCTTCTTGGCATTTTTCCTGTTGTGTTTCTTAGCTGCATTTTTTAATGAATGAGAGCAGTAATTAAATGGTTAACCATATTCTTTAAAACCATCTTTAAAAACAAGGTATACCAGATGGAAAATAATCCTTTAAAAAAAAAGATAGGTTTGGGGAGTGAACACATTTTTTCCTGAAAATGAAGAGGCAAGAGAGGGGAGGTAGGAAGTAAGGAATTATTGCCATTGATCAGTATTCATGGCTTAGTTCAGCAAAAATTCAGTTAGGTTGGACCATCAGGTCAGGTAGAAGGTACAAAGCAGTAGACAGAGTATTGGTCTTGAAGTCAGGAAATGGGGGTTCAAACCTAGCTTCGGATTCTTAATAGCTGTGTGACTGATAAAGTCATTTAACCTTGTATGCTTTAAATTTCCTCATCTGTAAAATGACCTGGAGAAGAAAATGACAAGTCAATCCAGTATCCTTGGCAAGAAAATCTCAAATGGGGCCACTTGACATGACCTAAAGGTCATCTAATAGTACCCTCTCATTTTATAGACAAGAAAACTCAGGGTCAGAGAAATGATCACTACAAAGGCAAACAGAGGTAAAACTAGTTTCAAAGTTAGGATTTAAACCTGTCATCTTATTCCAGATTCAGCATTCATCAATAAATCAATCATTCAATAAACATTTATTAAGCTAGGCCTAATATGTGCCATGAGGCTGCAAAGTGGTACAGTGTGACAAAGCTCTAGACATGGTGTTGGGAATATCTAAGTTCAAATCTGGTCTCAAATACTTATTAGCTATATTTGCCTCTGTTCCTCATCTGTAAAATGGGAACACATTGGAGAAAGAAATGGGAAACCACTCTGTTTATCTTTTCCAAGAAAACGTCATGGAGAAATCTGTAGGGTAACAAACAGTCAGACACAACTGAACAACTGAGCAATGACAACAGGTGCCAGTCTTGATTAAACTACTGAACATTATTTACAAGGCTGATTTTCCCATTTAAAAAAATCTGGCCCTCAACTCCATTTGGCCTACATAAAGTTCCCTCTCCCTACTTTACTGGTGTCAACCTTTCTGGTCTTCCAGGCATAAGTACTGATATTTTGCTCAGTGGGCTAAGGGAACACAAGCATCTGAATTGAGAATACTCAATTTTATCTTACTCCTACCTCTCAAAGCCACCAATTCTTGTAAAAATGGACCTAAGATTTCTCTACTAGCTAGCAATGCAATGATCCGGAACTATTAGGAGGGACTTATAAGAAAGAATGCTACCCACATCCAGAGAAAGAACTGTGGGAGTAGAAACACAGAAGAAAAACAACTCCTTGATCACATGGTTGATGGGGATATGATTGGGGATGTAGACTCTAAACAATCACCCTGGTGCAATGATCAATAATATGGAAATAGGTCTTGATCAATGACACATGTAAAATCCAATGGAATTGCACATTGGCTACAGGAGGTGGATGGGAGGAAGGGAGAGAAAAAAACATGAATCATGTAACCATGGAAAAATATTCTAAATTAACTAAATAAATTTTTCAAAAAACTGGACCTAAGAAGTAACAGAAGGAAGAGCTAGATTTTCAAATTTAATTTCTTTGAAAGCCACTGACTAACCCTTAGATTCCTAACCTTGAATGAGGGGGAGGGGCTGATATTTATTTTATAGGATTTAATGCTTACCACTTTATTTATAGAGCTAAGCTTGCCTTAGAACCCCCCACATTTATCATTAAAGTAGCATCTAAAAAACAGTCACTTTATTCATGATATATGCTAAATGCCTACTCTGAATTTATAGCAATACCACTTCCTTGTCCTTTACTTTTCCTTCTATAGATTGCCAAGGGCAATGGAGTTGAAATCAATGATTTATAATATATTGGCAATACTAGAAATTACCTTTTAACTTATCTAAGAAAAAGGAGGGCACTGAACAACTTAGCTGCAAAAAGCAAATGACTCCAGTAAACCAAGAGGGTTAAAATCATTCCATGATTACAATTTCAGCATGAGTTTTCTGAAAATGAAGCTTCTTTATAAAGAAGTTGTATATGTTAAAGAATAAAAAAAATTCTGGATTTTAATATATTATATTGTAAGTCCATTAACTATTGACTACTAGAATCCTTTGATCTCTTGACACGGGAATGCCTGAAAAAATAGTGAAGAGCTCGGAGTCTGCTGTAAGCATGTGGTTATTAGAGATTTTGTGACATAGCTGTTTGGTAAATAACATCCCAGTGTAGATGGAAATACGAATGCAAATTCACACATCCTGATGCCCAAGACCCTTCTCTGGGATACACGCAATAAAGGAGAACATAAACACAGAGACACTGAGAAAGTCATCCAGACACCCAGACGTTCCGGGACTGCATTACTCTTTAATATATTGATCACTTTGTACCAATTCATTCATCAACATTTATTAAGTACCTGCTATATGCCAGGCACTGTGCTAGGTTTAAGGGATATAAGTAAAGAGAATAAAACAATTTCTACTTACAGAGCACTTAAATGTTGAAGGGGAAGCCATCATCAAGTGTATATCTAATCACATGCATTATAAATAAATTAAAAGTGAATAAATGTGTTTCTATTCACTTGCATTTGACTCTTTGTGACCTGATTTGGGGTTTTCTTGACAAAGATACTGAACTGGTTTGCCATTTCCTTCTCAAGTTTATTTTAGAGGTGTGTAATAGAGGATTAGTCTGGTAGTAAAGAGAGAAAGAGTAGAGACCTCCCTTCTCAAAAGCAGGGTTCAGGGGAGACAGCT